>NC_041383.1:541773550-541868999 GCF_002162155.2 Triticum dicoccoides
GATGGGCACGGCCAAGCACTTGGCGAAGTTCGTGCGTAAGCCGGAAACATCTCCAAAGAACTCCAGGAGCTTGCTGACAGTGGACAGCTCGTGGGTGTCGGGGTGGCAGAAGACCACGACGTCGTCCACAAACAGGGACACACTAGAGTCGGCGTGACGATGAGTAAGCCGCCTAATGGTGCCGGCCGCAACTGCATGTTGGAGAAGCGAGTTAAGGGCATCTATGACCAGCACGAAGAGCATAGGCGAGACAGGGTCGCCCTGATGGAGTCCCTTGCAGTGAGCTATGGGTGGGCCTGGAGTGCCATTGATCAAGATGCGCATGGAGGCAGTGGAGATGAGGATGGACACCCACTCGCGCCACCTTGGGCCAAAGCCCAAGTGCTGTAACACCTAAAGAAGGAAGGGCCAGGATACCGAATCAAAGGCCCGAGCGATGTCGAGCTTCAAGAGAGCCTGTGGGTGCTTGAGTTGGTGCAGCTGCCTCGCCGTCTGTTGAACAAGCAAGAAGTTGTCGTGGACGCTTCTACCAGATATGAAGGCACTCTGGTTCACGGAGACAAGCTCCCCCAGCCTCGGGGCCAGGCGAAGAGAGAGGACTTTCGCAAAAAGCTTTGCCACCAGGTGTATAAGGCTGATCGTGCGGTAGTCGAAGAGCATGGTCGCATCCGCCTTCTTAGGCAGGAGGGTGATGAGAGCCTCGTTTAGGCGTTGGAAAGCCTAGCCATTGAGGGTGTATAGCTTGGCAAAAACCTCGCACAAGTCATCCTTGATGATATCCCAGCATGAGCAGAGGAACTCCGCAGTGAATCCGTCCGGGCCGGGCGACTTGTCAGAGGGGAGCTTCTTGATGGCGGCCCAGATCTCATCGGTGGTGAAAGGTTCCTCAAGAGAGGATAAGTCGAAAGCACCGGGGTGGCCAATGGCGTCAAGGTTAAGGGAGGTGGTTCTGTCGCTCTGCGTGCCCAAAGTAGAGGAGAAGTGATCGAAGGCGACCCTTGCCAAGTCCGACTCGCCAGAAATGCGGATACCATTGACAGTAAGGTCGACCATGTGGTTCTTTCGGGCATGGTGAGAAGCCTGAATCTTGGAGAAGGCCGCGGATGCCTCGCCCTCCTTCAACCAGCACAATCGGATTCGCTCACGAGCGATCGACCGCTCCAGAGATGCCAGTCCCAGGTATTTGAGCTTAAGCTCGCGGCGCAGCCAAGCCTCGGCGGGGGAGAGTGGTATGAGGTCCTGGGCTGCGTCAAGACGGGGGATGAGTTCGCGCACAATGCCCAACCGCATGGAGATCGTGACCATGGAGCGCGAGCTCCAACGCTGGAGACAGTGCGCCGTGGCTTTGAGGCGCGCAAAGAAACGCCGGAAGGGGTCTGGGTCAGGCGTGACAGAGCACCAAGCATCCTTGACAACCTGATGGAAGCCATCAAGGGAAGGCCAAAACTTCTGGAAGTGAATGTTGGAAATATGCCCTAGAGGCAATAATAAAATGGTTATTATTATATTTTCTTGTTCATGATAATTGTCTATTGTTCATGCTATAATTGTATTAATTGGAAATTGTAATACATGTGTGAATACATAGACCACAACATGTCCCTAGTGAGCCTCTAGTTGACTAGCTCGTTGATCAATAGATGGTTATGGTTTCCTGACCATGGACATTGGATGTCATTGATAACGGGATCACATCATTAGGAGAATGATGTGATGGACAAGACCCAATCCTAAGCATAGCACAAGATCCTGTAGTTCGTTTGCTAAAGCTTTTCTAATGTCAAGTATCATTTCCTTAGACCATGAGATTGTGCAACTCCCGGATACCGTAGGAATGATTTGGGTGTACCAAATGTTACAACGTAACTGGGTGGCTATAAAGGCGCACTACAGGTATCTCCAAAAGTGTCTGTTGGGTTGGCACAAATCGAGACTGGGATTTGTCACTCCGTATGACGGAGAGGTATCTCTGGGCCCACTCGGTAATGCATCGTCATAATGAGCTCAATGTGACTAAGTAGTTAGTCACGGGATCATGCATTATGGAACGAGTAAAGAGAATTACCGGTGACGAGATTGAACAAGGTATAGGGATACCGCCGATTGAATCTCGGGCAAGTAACATACCAATGGACAAAGGGAATTGTATACGGGATTGATTGAATCCTCGACATTGTGGTTCATCCGATGAGATCATCGTGGAACATGTGGGAGCCAACATGGGTATCCAGATCCCGCTATTGGTTATTGGCCGGAGAACGTCTCGGTCATGTCTACATGGTTCCCGAACCCGTAGGGTCTACACACTTAAGAATCGGTGACGCTAGAGTTGTTATGGGAAATAGTATGTGGTTACCGAAGGTAGTTCGGAGTCCTGGATGTGACCCCGGACGTCACGAGGAGTTCCGGAATGGTCCGACGGTGAAGATCGATATATTGCACGAAGGGTATTGGAGTCCGGAAGTGTTCAGGGGGTACCAGGCTATGGCCAGCATATGCCCGAAAGGTGTTTTGGGAGCCCCGACAAGTGTTGGAGGGCCTCATGCGCCAAAGGGGAAGGGGCAAACCAGCCCACTAAGGGGTGGTGCGCCCCCACACCCTTTCCCACGTTATTTGGGGAGGTGGGGCGCCTCCACCTGGCTTGGGAGGCAAACCTCCACCTGCTTGGCTTGGGGGGCAAGTCTCCCTAGGATTTTCCCTAGGGAGATCCAATTTGCTTGGCCGCCGCCCCCTAGGGGAAACCCTAGGGCACCTCCCCCTCTCCCCTTGCCCCTATATATAGTGGAGGGGTGGGAGGGCAGCTGCACCTCTTCCCTGGCGCAGCCCTCTCCCTCCTCCAACACCTACTCCTCCTCCGTAGTGCTTGGCGAAGCCTTGCTGGAGAACCACGAGCTCCACCACCACCACGCCATCGTGCTGTCGGAGTTCTCCCTCAACTTCTCCTCTTCCCTTGCTGGATCAAGAAGGAGGAGACATCCCCGGGCTATACGTGTGTTGAACACGGAGGCACCGTCCATTCGGCGCTAGATCGGATCTTCCGCGATTTGAATCGCCGCGAGTACGACTCCATCAACCGCGTTCTTGTAACGCTTCCGCTTAGCGATCTTCAAGGGTATGAAGATGCTCATCCTCTCCCTCTCTTGTTGCTAGAATCTCCATAGATTGATCTTGGTGATGCGTTGATTTTTTTGAATTTCTGCTACGTTCCCCAACAGTGGCATCATGAGCTAGGTCTATGCGTAGATTCTATGCACGAGTAGAACACAAAGTAGTTGTGGGAGATGATTTGTTCAGTATGCTTACCATTACTAGTCCTATCTTGTTTCGGCGGTATTGTGGGATGAAGCGGCCCGGACCGACCTTACACGTACACTTACGTGAGACAGGTTCCACTGACTGACATGCACTTGTTGCATAAGGTGGCTAGCGGGTGCCAGTCTCTCCCACTTTAGTCGGAGGATATTCGATGAAAAGGGTCCTTATGAAGGGTAAATAGCAATTGGCATATCACCATTATCGCTTTGCGTAGGTAAGATACGTTCTTGCTAGAAACCGGTAGCAGCCACATAAAACATGCAACAACAATTAGAGGACGTCTAACTTGTTTTTGAAGGGTATGCTATGTGATGTGATATGGCCAAAAGAATGTGATGAATGATATGTGATGTATGAGATTGATCATGTTCTTGTAATAGGAATCACGACTTGCATGTCGATGAGTATGACAACCGACAGGAGCCATAGGAGTTGTCTTAATTTATTGTATGACCTGTGTGTCATTAAAAACTCCATGTAATTACTTTACTTTATTGCTAACCGTTAGCCATAGTAGTAGAAGTAATAGTTGGCGAGACAACTTCATGAAGACATGATGATGGAGATCATGATGATGGAGATCATGGTGTCATGCCGGTGATGAAGGTGATCATGCTGCGCCTCAAAGATGAAGATCAAAGGCGCAAGATGATATTGGCCATATCATGTCACTTTATGATTTGCATGTGATGTTTGTCATGTTTACATCTTATTTGCTTAGAACGACGGTAGCATAAATAAGATGATCCCTCACTAAAGTTTCAAGAAAGTGTTCCCCCTAACTGCGCACCATTGCGAAAGTTCGTTGCTTCGAAGCACCACGTGATGATCGGGTGTGATAGATTCTAACGTTCACATACAACGGATGTAAGCCAAATTTACACATGCAAAATATTTAGGTTGACTTGACGAGCCTAGCATGTACAGACATGGCCTCGGAACACAAGAGACCGAAAGGTTGAACATGAGTCGTATAGTAGATACGATCAACATGAAGATGTTCACCGATGATGACTAGTCCGTCTCACGTGATGATCGGACACGACCTAGTTGACTCGGATCATGTATCACTTAGATGACTAGAGGGATGTCTATCTGAGTGGGAGTTCATTAATAATTTGATTAGATGAACTTAATTATCATGAACATAGTCAAAAGGTCTTTACAAATTATGTCGTAGATCGCACTTTAGTTCTACTGTTTTAGATATGTTCCTAGAGAAAATTTAGTCGAAAGTTGATAGTACCAATTATGCGGACTGGGTCCGTAAACTGAGGATTGTCCTTATTGCTGTGCAGAAGGCTTATGTCCTTAATGCACTTCTCGGTGTGCTGAATCTCGAACGTCGTTTGTGGATGTTGCGAACATCTGACATACACGTTTTGATGACTACGTGATAGTTCAGTAATGTTAAATGGTTTAGAATTGAGGCGCCGAAGACGTTTTTTTGAAATATCACGGAACATATGAGATGTTCCAAGGGCTGAAATTGGGATTTCAGGCTCGTGCCCACGTCAAGAGGTATAAGACCTCCGACGAGTTTCTTAGCCTACAAACTAAGGGAGAAAAGCTCAATCGTTGAGCATGTGCTCAGATTGTCTGGGTACTACAATCATTTGAATCGAGTGGGAGTTAATCTTCCAGATGAGATAGTGATGTTTCTCCAAAGTCATTGCCACCAAGCTACTAGAGCTTTGTGATGAACTATAACATATCAAGGATAGATATTATGATCCTTGAGCTATTCGCGATGTTTGACACCGCGAAAGTAGAAATCAAGAAGGAGCATCAATTGTTGATGGTTAGTGAAACCACTAGTTTCAGAGAGGGCAAGGGAAAGAAGGGATACTTCATGAAACGGAAAATCAGTTGCTGCTCTAGTGAAGAAACCCAAGGTTGAACCCAAACCCGAGACTAAGTGCTTCTGTAATAAGGGGAACGGTCACTGGAGCAGAATTACCCTAGATACTTGGTAGATAAGAAGGCAGGCAAGGTTAACAGAAGTATATTGGATATACATTATATTAATGTGTACTTTACTAGTACTCCTAGTAGCACCAGGGTATTACATACCGGTTCGGTTGCTAAGTGTTAGCAACTCGAAATAAAAGGGCCACGAAACAAACGAAGACAAGCTAAAGGTGAGATGACGATATGTGTTGGAAGTGTTTCCAAGGTTGATGTGATCAAGCATCGCATGCTTCCTCTACCATCGAGATTGGTGTTAAACCTAAATAATTGTTATTTGGTGTTTGCATTGAGCATAGACATGATTAGATTATGTATATCAAAATATGGTTATTCATTTAAGGAGAATAATGGTTACTCTGTTTATTTGAATAATACCTTCAATGGTCGTGCACCTAAAATGAATGGTTTATTGAATCTCGATCGTAGTGATACACATGTTCATGCCAAAAGATATAAGATAGTAATGATAGTACCACATACTTGTGGCACTGACACTTGAGTCATATTGGTATAAAACACATGAAGAAGCTCCATGTTTGATGGATCTTTGGACTCACTCGTTTTTGAAAAGATTGAGACATGCGAACCATGTCTATTGGTGTATATGCATGAAGAAACTCCATGTAGATGGATCGTTTGGACTCACTTGATTTCAAATCACTTGAGACATGCAAATCATACCACATGGGCAAGATGACTGAAAGGCCTCGTTTTCAGTGAGATGGAACAAGAAAGCAACTTGTTGGAAGTAATACATTTTGATGTGTGCAGACCAATGAGTGTTGAGGCACGAAGTGGATATCGCTATGTTCTTACTTCACAGATGATTTGAGTAGATGCTAAGTATATTTACTTGATGAAACACAAGTCTGAATTATTGAAAGGTTTAGGTAATTTCAGAGTGAAGTTGAAGATCATCGTGACAAGAGGATAAATGTCTATGATATGATCATAGAGATGAATATCCGAGTTACGAGTTTGGCACACAATTAAGAAATTGTGGAAATTGTTTCACAACTAACACCGCCTGGAACACCATAGTGTGATGGTGTGTCCGAACATCATAACTGCACCCTATTGGATATGGTGCATACCATGATGTCGCTTATCGAATTACCACTATCGTTTATGGGTTAGGCATTAGAGACAACCGCATTCACTTTAAATAGGGCACCACGCAATTCCATTGAGATGACACCGTATGAACTATGGTTTAGAGAAACCTAAGCTGTCATTTCTTAAGAGTTTGGGGTTGCGACGCTTATGTGAAAAAGTTTCATCCTGATAAGCTCGAACCCAAAGCGGATAAATACATCTTCATAGGACACCCAAAACAGTTGGGTATACCTCCTATTTCAGATCCGGAAGCAAGAGTGATTGTTTCTAGAAACGGGTCCTTTCTTGAGGAAAAATTTCTCTCGAAAGAATTGAGTGGGAGGATGGTGGAGACTTGATATGGTTACTGAACCATCACTACAACTAGTGTGTAGCAGGGCACAGGAAGTTGTTCCTGTGGCGCCTACACCAATTGAAGTGGAAGCTGATGATAGTGATCATGGAACTTCGGATCAAGTCACTACCAAACCTCGTAGGTCTACAAGGATGCGTACTACTTCAGAGTGGTACGTAATCCTATCTTGGAGGTCATGTTGCTAGACAACAATGAACCTACGAGCTGTGGAGAAGTGATGGTGGGCCCGGATTCCGACAAATGGCTAAGAGGCCAAAAAATCTGAGAGAGGATCCATGTATAAAACAAAGTGTGGACTTTGGAGGAACCACTTGATGGTCGTAAGGCTGTTGGGTGCAGATGGATTTTAAAAGGAAGACGGACAATGATGGTAAGTATCACCATTAAGAAAGCTCGACTTGTTGTTAAGATATTTTCCAACAAGTTCTAGGAGTTGACTACGACGAGACTTTCTCACTCGTCGCGATGCTAAGAGTCTGTTGGTATTATATTAGCAATTACTGCATTATTTATGAAATCTTGCATATAGGATGTCAAAACATTGTTTCCTCGAAGATTTTCTTCAGGAAAGGTTGTATGTGATACAACAAGAAGGTTTTGACAATCCTGAAAGATGCTAACAAGTATGCAAAGCTCCAGCAATCCTTCTAAGGACTGGAGTAAGCATCTCGGAGTTGGAATATACGCTTTGATGAGATGATCAAAGATTTTGGGTTTATACAAAGTTTATGAGAAACGTGTATTTCCAAAGAAGTGAGTGGGAGCACTATAGAATTTCTGATGAGTATATGTTGTTGACATATTGTTGATTACAAATGATGTAGAATTTTTGGAAAGCATATAGGGTTATTTGAAAAGTGTTTTCCAATGGAAAACCTAGATTAAGCTGCTTGAACATTAAGCATCAAGATCTATAAGGATAGATCAAGATCGCTTGATAGTACTTTCAAATGAATACACACCGTGACAAGATTTTGAAGGAGTTCAAAATAGATCAGCAAAGAAGGAGTTCTTGGCTGTGTTATGAGGTGTGAGTATTGAGTAAGACTCAAGACCTGACCACGGCAGAAGAGAGAGAAAGGACGAAGGTCGTCCCCTATGCTTTAGACGTAGGCTCTACAGTATGATATGCTGTGTACTGCACCTGAAGTGTGCCTTGCCATGAGTCAATCAAGGGGTACAAGAGTGATCCAGGAATGGATCACATGACATCGGTCAAACTTATCCTTAGTAACTAGTTGACTAAGGAATTTTCTCGATTATGGAGGTGGTAAAAGAGTTCATCGTAAAGGGTTACGCCAATGCAAACTTTGACACTAATCTGGATGACTCGGCGTAGTAAACCGGATTCGTATAGTAGAGCAGTTATTTGGAATAGTTCCAAATAGTGTGTGGTAACTGCATCTAGAAGATGACATAGAGATTTGTAAAGCACACACGGATATGAAAGGTTCAGACCCATTGACTAATAACCTCTCTCACAAGCGAGATATGATCAAACCCCATGGGTGTTGGATTCATTATAATCACATAGTGATGTGAACTACATTATTGACTCTAGTGCAAGTGGGAGATTGTTGGAAATATGCCCTAGAGGCAATAATAAAATGGTTATTATTATATTTCCTTGTTCATGATAATTGTCTATTGTTCATGCTATAATTGTATTAATTGGAAATTGTAATACATGTGTGAATACATAGACCACAACATGTCCCTAGTGAGCCTCTAGTTGACTAGCTTGTTGATCAATAGATGGTTATGGTTTCCTGACCATGGACATTGGATGTCATTGATAACGGGGTCACATCATTAGGAGAATGATGTGATGGACAAGACCCAAACCTAAGCATAGCACAAGATCGTGTAGTTCGTTTGCTAAAGCTTTTCTAATGTCAAGTATCATTTCCTTAGACCATGAGATTGTGCAACTCCCGGATACCGTAGGAATGCTTTGGGTGTACCAAATGTTACAACGTAACTGGTTGGCTATAAAGGCGCACTACAGGTATCTCCAAAAGTGTCTGTTGGGTTGGCACAAATCGAGACTGGGATTTGTCACTCCGTATGACGGAGAGGTATCTCTGGGCCCACTCGGTAATGCATCGTCATAATGAGCTCAATGTGACTAAGTAGTTAGTCACGGGATCATGCATTATGGAACGAGTAAAGAGAATTACCGGTGACGAGATTGAACAAGGTATAGGGATACCGCCGATTGAATCTCGGGCAAGTAACATACCAATGGACAAAGGGAATTGTATACGGGATTGATTGAATCCTCGACATTGTGGTTCATCCGATGAGATCATCGTGGAACATGTGGGAGCCAACATGGGTATCCAGATCCCGCTATTGGTTATTGGCCGGAGAACGTCTCGGTCATGTCTACATGGTTCCCGAACCCGTAGGGTCTACACACTTAAGAATCGGTGACGCTAGAATTGTTATGGGAAATAGTATGTGGTTACCGAAGGTAGTTCGGAGTCCCGGATGTGACCCCGGACATCACGAGGAGTTCCGCAATGGTCCAGCGGTGAAGATCGATATATTGGACGAAGTGTATTGGAGTCCGGAAGTGTTCCGGGGGTACCAGGCTATGGCCAGCATGACCGAAAGGTGTTTCGGGAGCCCCGACAAGTGTTGGAGGGCCTCATGCGCCAAAGGGGAAGGGGAAAACCAGCCCACTAAGGGGTGGTGCGCCCCCCACACCCTTTCCCACGTTATTTGGGGAGGTGGGGCGCCTCCACCTGGCTTGGGAGGCAACCCTAGGGCGCCTCCCCCTCTCCCCTTGCCCCTGTATATAGTGGAGGGGTGGGAGGGCAGCCGCACCTCTTCCCCGGCGCAGCCCTCTCCCTCCTCCAACACCTCCTCCTCCTCTGTAGTGCTTGGCGAAGCCCTGCTGGAGAACCACGAGCTCCATCACCACCACGCCGTCGTGCTGTCAGAGTTCTCCCTCAACTTCTCCTCTCCCCTTGCTGGATCAAGAAGGAGGAGACGTCCCCGGGCTATACGTGTGTTGAACACGGAGGCGCCGTCCGTTCGGCACTAGATCGGATCTTCCGCGATTTGAATCGCCGCGAGTACGACTCCATCAACTGCGTTCTTTTAACGCTTCCGCTTAGCGATCTTCAAGGGTATGAAGATGCTCATCCTCTCCCTCTCTTGTTGCTAGAATCTCCATAGATTGATCTTGGTGATGCGTAGAATTTTTTTGAATTTCTGCTATGTTCCCCAACAGTGAAAGCGCCGGCCACCCTGGGATCGAGCAGAGCAGTCAATGAGAAGTGGGCAATGATCCGAAGCCGCGGAGGAGAGACACCGTAGCAAGCACTGAGAATGAGCCACCTACCACGAGGGAGTACATAGAACACGGTCATTCCGAACAAGGGTAGGAACATCCTGCTCATTGGACCAAGTATAGCGTCGTCCGTGAAGGTAGATGTGGTGGAGGCTGTGGTCCGAGATGAAGCAACGGAAATGGTTCAAAGTGCGCCGGTTAATCTGGCCATTATTCTTGTCTACCGCCGAAGTGACCAAATTGAAATTGCCACCTAAAAGCCAAGGGCCGGAAAGATTGCTACGCAGGTCTTGGAGCTCATTAAGGAAAGCAATTTTCGCATCGTCTCCTTGAGGGCCGTAGACGCCCGTGATCCACCAATGGGAGCCACCGAGGGGGGGGGGGTCACAACCGCCGAGACGTGGTGGTCGCCAACGATCGGGTTGGACAGAGAGACGACGCTAGATTGCCACGCAAGGATGATCCCACCACGGGTAACCAATAGAAACCATCAAAAGAGCGCCAAGAGTCTCAATAACGAGCGCCAACAAGACCATGGAAAGTTTGGTTTCTTGAATGCAAACAATACAAGGTGAGGCGGAGTGGATTACCGTGCGGACAGCGGTGCGCTTAGCCCGGCTGTTAAGACCACTCTTGGTTATCTCGTGCCTTTACTTGTGCAAGCCTTTTGTGTTGTATCCCTTGCTTGCTTGTGTACTTGTTGTTGTTGCATCATATAGGTTGATCACCTAGTTGCATATTTAGACAACCTACTTTGATGCTAAGTTTAATTTGGTAAAGAAAAGCTAAAAATTGTTAGTTGCCTATTCACCGCCCCTCTAGTCAACTATATCGATCCTTTCAATTGGTATCAGAGCCTCGTCTGTTTATTAAGGACTTTGTCGTCCGAAGAGTATGGTTGACACCATAGACGCTGGGAAGGAGCGCTCCGGTGTGAATCCGAGCTCGTCTACAACCGATGGGGGAACCGTGGTCTCTCGTGAGGAATTTAATGTGGCTTTGGACACATTGAAAACCTCCATGACGACTGAGGTTGAAAGCATGTTTAATAAATTCTTAGAAGGACTTAAACTTTCTACCTCGCCTATGAAAGTGGTGACCCCACTAACAAGGTGACGGATGCTAACTCCGACAAGGGGGAAGCTAATAGTGAAAAGGGTCCTTCTACTAGTGGTCGAAATGGCATCGACATCTTTGCCCATGTGGAACCTCCGACTTATGGAGGACCGATTCCCTCTACTCATTTAAATCATGCCGGCCCTCCTCCTAAGATTGTGAAAAAATTAGGACTTTGATTCTTGGGTGTATCGCTTCAAGCGTCATTTTAATCATGTGAATACTAATCTTTGGAGAATCATTGAAGAAGGTTCCTATCCAAATGAGCGAAGCAACTTCACCCCTAGAGAAGCCGTGGATAATCAATTCAATGAGAATGCTCTCTTCATCATCCAAGATGCTATTCTCCCTGAAGATCTCCCTCATCTTCGACCCTACACCATGGCCAAAGACACATGGCATTGCATTGTGTCTCTCTATCGGGGAAGCGCAAGCATTCAACGCTCCAACTATGAAGTGGTGCAAGATGAAGCCGATGAGTTTGCAATGAAAGAAGATGAAGAACCTCGTGAGCTCTTTCGGAGAGTAACCAAACTCGCGGTCTCACTCCGAGATCATAGGAGCACGGACACGAATGACAATTGGATCAAGCGCAGGTTCCTCAAGGCCATGATGCCCTACAACAAGGCCATGTCCTCCGACATCCGTCAAAGACCGTACTTACACTCCATGACCTCAAGTGAAGTGTTGGATGAGTTCGTTGCAATGAGCATCTTGGACAAGACCGCCGACAACGCGGTGCTCCGTTCTCAAAGAACAAAGAAGTCCAATCTTGCCTTGAAGGCCAAGGTCATTTTGGAAGAAGAGGAAGAATAGGAAGATGAGGAGGGCAATCCCGAGGATACAAAGTATGATTATCATGAGTACATGGCTCTTGCTTCAAGGCAATTTTGGAGCAATAAGAACACAAGGCCCAATTTCAACAAGAACAATTCAAGTGGGTTCAAGCGCAAGCAACGAGTGAGAACTTGTTACAATTGTGGCAATGTGAGTCACTTTGTTGTGGATTGTCCTTACGAGAAGCGGGAAGACAATGGTTGCAAGCTGATTCGAAAAGACAAAGCCAAGTCCTTCCCAAACAAGAACAACTTCACCAAAAAGACTCCTACTCGATGGTTAGTGGTCCAAGAAGAATACCATGAGGATGACGATGATGATGAAGATGGAGAAGCAATGGCCATGGCCTCCGTTGCCATTGCCACAACTCCCTGGGTGTCTCTCTTCGATTCACCCAACGAGAACATCACCGCCAAGTGCCTCATGGGTAAAGCCACTAATAAGGTAACCCCAACATCAAAACCACCATCATTACTAATCCCTCCTTGACGGATTGCATTGATGAAAATGAGTGGTCTAATGAAGAGATGAATGAATTTGAGTCTTTTATGAGTAAACTCAAGGGCAAATCCAAGAAGCACTTTGTTGCTCTGTTGTAACAACTTGGTGAAGCCAATGACATGATCGAGGCTCATGAAGAAACCATCTCTAAGATGGAAGGTCATAGTCATGACTATGCCGATGAGATATCGGATCTCTCTAACGCTCTTGAGGAAGAGTGTGGTCATCGTTTGGCTCTTGAGGAGTCACACAATGATGACCATGCTAAATTAAAGAAAGATCTTGATCATGCTCTTGTTGTCTCTCGTGTGTTAAACTTCGAGAAGGCTAAACTTGGGGTTGACCTTGATAGACTCAAAGAGGAGTTTGAGTTACTTGACAAGGCTCAAAAAGCTTTGAAGGGTGCTCATGCTAGCCTCAAGGAGTCTCATGTTCAACTCCAAGTGAAGCTAACCAAGGAGAAAGCCACCTTTCCTCATATGGTCTTAATTGATAATGCAAATGCTACTAACCTGTGGTGTGAGCATGTGCATCTTCTGGAGGAAAATGCCAAGTTGAAGGAGCAACTCGAGAGAGGCCTTGTGACATGCATACAAGGTGAGAAGAACCTCAACGACCTTTTGAGAAATCAAAAGGAAGTTGTGGCCAAGGAGGGAGTTGGTGAGGGAGTCCCGGATTAGGGGGTGTCCGGATGACCGGACTATGACCTTCGGCCGGACTCCTGGACTATGAAGATACAAGATTGAAGAGTTCGTCCCGTGTCCGGATGGGACTTTCCTTGGCGTGGAAGGCAAGCTTGGTGATACGGATATGTAGATCTCCTCCAATTGTAATCGACTCTGTGTAACCCTAGCCCTCTCCGGTGTCTATATAAACCGGAGGGTTTTAGTCCGTAGGACGAAAAACAATCATACCATAGGCTAGCTTCTAGGGTTTAGCCTCTCCGATCTCGTGGTAGATCTACTCTTGTACTACCCATATCATCAATATTAATCAAGCAGGAGTAGGGTTTTACCTCCATCGAGAGGGCCCGAACCTGGGTAAAAACATCGTGTCCCTTGTCTCCTGTTACCATCCGCCTAGATGCACAGTTCGGGACCCCCTACCCGAGATCCGTCGGTTTTGACACCGACATTGGTGCTTTAATAGAGAGTTCCTCTGTGTCGTCACCTTTAGGCCCGATGGCTCCTCCGATCATCAACAACGATGCGGTCCAGGGTGAGAATTTTCTCCCGGACAGATCTTCGTATTCGGCGGCTTTGCACTGCGGGCCAATTCACTTGGCCATCTGGAGAAGATCGAAAGCTATGCCCCTGGCCATCAGGTCAGGTTTGGAAGTTTGAACTAAACGGCTGACATCCGCGGAGACTTGATCTTCGACGGGTTCGAGCCACAGCCGAGCGCGTCGCAT
This sequence comes from Triticum dicoccoides, assembly GCF_002162155.2. Classification (NCBI taxonomy): domain Eukaryota; kingdom Viridiplantae; phylum Streptophyta; class Magnoliopsida; order Poales; family Poaceae; genus Triticum; species Triticum dicoccoides. The sequence continues at coordinate 541,787,474 of NC_041383.1, forward strand.
TGTCACGATGGGCATGATCTAGCTCTGCCGCTGGACAGTGCCCAGGAGGCCGCCTCAGTGTCCGCTCCGACCCTTAGCTCGGAGCCGACTGCGCCAATCGAGGACGGTTGGCTGGACACCGCCTTGGGGGCTGCAATCTCTATGGCGATCGAGCCGAATACCAGCCCTGTCCTTTGCGAAGCCCATGACTCCAAGGTGCTGGACTCCTTTCCGGACTCCGAGCCTTCTGCACCCCTGCCGATCGAACCCGATTGGGCGCCGATCATGGAGTTCACCGCCGCGGACATCTTTCAGCACTCGCCCTTTGGCGACATCCTGAGTTCACTAAAGTCTCTCTCCTTATCAGGAGAGCCCTGGCCGGACTACGGTCAGCAAGCTTGGGATGTGGACGACGAAGAAATTCGAAGCCCACCCACCACCCATTTCATAGCCACTGTCGATGATTTAACCGACATGCTCGACTTCGACTTCGAAGACATCGACAGTATGGACGATGATGCAGGAGATGACCAAGAACCAGCGCCTATAGGGAACTGGAAGGCCACCTCGTCATATGACATATACATGGTGGACACCCCAAAAGAAGGAAATGGCGATGGAACAACAGAGGATGACCCCTCCAAGAAGCAGCCTAAGCGCCGGTGTCGGTGTCAAAACCGACGGATCTCGGGTAGGGGGTCCCGAACTGTGTGTCTAGGCAGATGGTAACAGGAGACAAGGGACACGATGTTTTTATCTAGGTTCGGGCCCTCTCGATGGAGGTAAAACCCTACTCCTGCTTGATTAATATTGATGATATGGGTAGTACAACAGTTGATCTACCATGAGATCAGAGAGGCTAAACCCTAGAAGCTAGCCCATGGTATGATTGTTGTTCGTCCTACGGACTAAAACTCTCCGGTTTATATAGACACCGGAGAGGGCTAGGGTTACATAGAGTCGGTTATAATGGGAGGAGATCTTCATATCATATCGCCAAGCTTGCCTTCCACGCCAAGGAAAGTCCTATTCGGACATGGGATGAAGTCTTCAATCTTGTATCTTCATAGTCCGGGAGTCCGGCCAAGGGTCATAGTCCGGCCATCCAGACACCCCCTAATCCAGGACTCCCTTAGTGGCCCCTGAACCAGGCATCAATGACGACGAGTCCGGCGCGCAAATTGTCTTCGGCATTGCAAGGCGGGTTCCTCCTCCGAATACTTCATAGAAGATGTTGAACACAAGGATAGTGTCCGGCTCTGCAAAATAAGTTCCACATACCACCGTAGAGAGAATAATATCTGCACAAATCTAATCTGCTGACGCATTCCGCAGCGTGACATCAAGCAACGGCCAAGCCTTTATTCGAATCGTTTTACTGTTCCACCTCAGCGTGTTTAGCGAGGCGGTTTCCTTGGCACATCTTGTCAAAGCAGAGATCATGTCCCCTTATTCCGGGATTCTCATCAATACGGTCATGGGTAACCCAACCGCACCATTAACCGTGGCGCTTGGGAGATAAGCGAGTTTTATCAGGCAGGTGGGAGCTTATAGTTTCGGCCGCCCATATAAGGGGATAAGGATCCACCCTTTCCATTTACGCCTTCTTCCTCCTTTGCTTATCCATCCCTACGCACTCGAGCTCCAGCGCCCAAGTCCGCACTTCCCACCTCAATCTTCTCCAATCATGTCCGGAGCGGGAGGTAGATGGATGGCCTCCTCCGTCACGGAGGGGCAAATCAAAAAGTTAAGGAAGGCCGGATACTTGTGTGACGACATCGCGCACCGGCTTCCAAATGAGGGGCAACTCATCCCCACCCCTGGGCCCCATGAGAGGGTCGTATTTCTCCCCCATTTCCTCCACGTACTGGGCTTTCCTCTTCACCCGTTCGTCCGAGGGCTCATGTTCTACTACAGCCTGGACTTCCACGATCTGGCCCCGAACTTCATCCTCAACATCTTGGTGTTTATCGTCGTGTGCGAGGCCTTCCTCCGCATCCAGCCTCACTTTGGCCTATGGCTGAAGATCTTCAACGTCAAGCCGAAGGTCGTGAGCGGACGTCAAGCGGAGTGCAGAGGCGCCATGGTGGGCAAGATAGCCAATGTTACATGGCTTGAGGGCGCCTTCATGGAGACCATCAAAGGGTGGAAGTCGGGGTGGTTCTATATCACCGAGCTGCGTGACCCTAAATGGGCAGCGGCCCCCGAATTCCGATCTGGCATCCCCACACGGCTCACATCTTGGAAAGAGACAGGCCTGTCGTGGGGTAGTTCGGCAGAGGTGCCGGACTTCAAACCTGCGTCAAAGATCTGATAGACATGAAGGTCAAACTCGTCACCGTAGTCCAGGTCATGCTTTTCTGCCGGATCCTCCCGTGTCAACGATTGGCCTTTAATCTGTGGGAATTCGACCCGGCTCATCACCAAACTTTCTCCAGGCTCTTCGATACAACGCACAAAGATGCCTGGAAGCTGCTTTTCAAGAGCTCCGAGGTCCACCCTCCCATCACCGAGGATCGCGGATTCTGCGCGAAGCGCCAAGCCAGTGCGGTAAGCTTAATTTTCCCATTACGGGGTATTTGTTTTCCATAGATTTGATTCTATGCGGGATCTAAACTCCCATCCCTTTAACAGGACTGGCAGAAGAAGGCCGGACAGATCAACTATCCGGCTCCTTTGCCCGAAGACCCAGCGGACACTGGTTTAATGAAGCTGCTGGTTCCGGCACCTCATGTGGTGCCGGAGAAGAAGGCCAAGAAGAAGGCCACGGGGACTCGAAAGAGCTCCCGGCACCTGGTGGTGTCGGATTCATCGCCTGACAACCCTGAAGCACCCTCCGCCACTGAGGACAAGGAGGAGGAGGAAGAAGAAGCCTCTCCCCCTCTAGCGGGGGGAGGAAAGAAAAGGAAGGCCGCCCAAACTGGGGAGGCCGGAGGGTCCAAGAAGGGGAAGACCCTTCTACCGGACTACGCCTCCGATGCCGAAGACGACAGGGAGGAATGGCCATCCAGGGTTAAGCCCCTGGCAAAGTCGTAAGTATCCGGACACCCGAATAACTTATGGCGCTCCTCTATTATATGGTACCTTCTGACGCCAATTCAATCATGCAGTCCACCCAAGGCTCAGCTCAACAATTCGTCGAGCGGCTCCCTGGATTCGTCGGACGTGAATAGCGCTTCACTTCCGATGGCCTCCTCCCCGCTCCCTGCGGACGACGCCGAGGCGGAGTCCCAAAAGGGACTAGACCAGGAGGAGGTGGTCCTGGAGGCGCCGCAAGGCGACCTCTCGGACTCCAGGCCTGAAGGGGGTAACACCCCGGAGGTGTCTAAGTCCGGCCCTGGGCCGGACACTGCTCTGGAACCTTTAGTGGTTCCGGAGTCCAGCAGGCAGTGCCCTCCTAAGAAGGGCAAGCCTATGACGCCGGTGACCTCCGTCCAACCGGAGGCGCCAGACAATTTGCTGGAGTTTCTTAACGGCGCCTCCATCAATGAGGAACACCGCACTGTTATGAGTGCGGTGATTCAGAAGGTTCAGTCCGCCAAGAGCGGGCTGACTGAAGCCTGTACCAGCCTTCTAACAGGTTTTGAGGTAAGTTTTCAAGATATGTAAGAATATTACCGCATAGACAGTAGCCCCTGATGCTCAGTTTGGTGTTCGGAAAGAAAAGCCAAGCTGAGGATCTAAAAAGATATACGTAGGAGTCTAACATAAATATGTCAATATGGGAATGCAGGCTGCACTGCTGACCTCTGCCGCACTGACTGCGGAGGTCCATGCATTGAAGGAGAGCCTCGAGCGGTCCAAGAACGAGCTCGGCCTTGCCAAGAAGCAGCTCGAGGACAAGGAAGGTAAGTAATACCTTATGGAAAGGATTTGGTTGCAAAAAATGACAGGAATAACGTGGGTACTGCAGGGGCCACGAACGAGGTGGCAACCCTGAAGGAAGCGGTGTCCAAGGCCGAAAACATTGCAGCCTTGGAGCGCACCGAGCGAGAGAAGCAGGAGGCGCGGCTGGCGGAGGTGCGGCAAGAGCTCCAGGCTCTCGTGGAAAAACACGAGAGTTTGGAGCGTGACTCGAAGACTCAAGAGTCCGAGCTCGCCTTGGCTCTTGATAGTGCAAAAACCGCTAAGGCCGAAGCCCAGAAGGCCCTCCAGGAGATCGAGGCGATAAAGAAGATAGCAGCGGGTAAGGCATTCTTTATGCAAAGCAAGCATGTAAAAGTGAATTATCTGTTACTTACCCGAATCCGGAGCTCTCCAGGAGCGTTCGCCGATCTGCCCCGTAGTGTGTCTGATGCTGTCGCGTTCTACCGAGCCGAGGAGGGGAGCTCAACAGAAAAGGTGTTCTGGTCTCAATATGCTGAGGCCGGACAACCGGTGCCCCTGAGTGACCAGCTGAAGCAGCTGGTCGAGCTCCACAAGGTGGCCGAACAGGCCATGAAGGGCCTCATAGTTTGGCTGTGGCCTAAAGAAGCCATGCGTGGGAGCTACTTCGGTCTGGTGCGGCAGCTGGTGGACGCATGTTCATGGATTGAAGTCATCAAGCACTCCGCCTGCATTGAAGGTGCCCATCGGGCCCTTGCCCGTGCTAAAGTGCACTGGGGCAAGATGGACGCTGAGAAGCTTGTGACGGACGCGCCACCACCGGGCAAGGAGTATCGCAAGCCCGAGATGTACTATAAGGGCGTCCTGAAGGGTTCCCGCATTATAGCGGGTGAATGCTCCAAAGATTTATTTTTTGAGTAGACTCGCATTTGTTATCCTGTACGCTGAAAACTTTGTTCATATGCGCTAAGCAATGCTTGTTAATTTAAAATATTACCTTATGTGCGGCTGTTTATCGAATCTAAGAGATGCAAGTCGTCGGCTTCTACCCCCATGCCACGAGTGCTGGGGTGTTCGGGATAAACCTGAGCGCTCTTGTTCCCATTCTTGGGTCCATCTAGGGAGGTGCTCAGCACAACGAACAAGGCCATCGGACTTATAATGCTTTATCACTCTCACTTAGCCATAGAATTCTATAATTTTAAATTTCGGTGAAGCCCCTAGTATTCGGAAGACCGAGTTCGGGGCGCTATCCACGCCTAGGCCAGATAAATCCGGCTCCTCGCTCTAAGCGGCATAAGTCTTTAGGGACTCGGAAAACCTCGCGAACAGCGACCGGTCTCTCGCACTATCATGACAGTCAGTTTTAGCTTTCTCTACTGAGGTGTTAACCCAGCTCAACTGGGGCACAATCGCAGTAGTTCTCCCAGCGCTACCTTAGCCAACATTGCGGAACGTAAGGTACCAAAACATGGGAGCCGGGCAAACCCAACTATTGACCCAAGACATGATTCGGCGCCGATGCATATAATGCTATAAGTTCGGGGTGCCGCACTCATGAGAGTGTTCGTTCTTCTCACACCGTGTTATGGGGTGCTTAAGCCCCTGGTGTATTGGTCGTACCAAAGTGTACGGTTGCATAATGTCATGACTGAACACAGTTGTATAAAAATAGATGAATACAATAATAGATAACAGCTATGTATTGTTTATAAAAAAGGGTTGCTATAAAAGCAGAATGATATAAATAGTGCGATAAGCAAGATATGGGATTATTTGACATGTCCCCCTCTAGGGGCAGCTGCGAGACTTTAAGTAAGACAGGTATTTAGCTCGTTATAGAGACCACCTGGACATTTGACGTGGCTTGTTCTCTCCCTGGCTGTTGCACCGTGTGTTTAGCGAGTGTGTTGCCGGACAGGCCTTCCGGATAGTTGGGTCCTGAAAGTACATAAAAAAGGAAATGGCAAAATAGGGAGCCCCTAGTGCGGTTGAGCCGCATTCTGGGCGTGCCGTGGTTGAGCCCCTCCCCTTATCGCCATCTGGCGAGGGTTGGGGTTGGGGCCGCACTGCTATGCTTGCTCAGAACGTGCCGGCCGATTTTGTTGTAGGTTACTTCGGGCGCGCTGGACGTTGTCTGGACGTTTAACACCCGGATTGGAGAATTGCCTTGAGAGGCTAATTTGTACTTCCGCCGCCAGGGCCGCCGTGTTCTGCTCCTTTCGGAGAGAGCGTTCGGTGTTTCCATTTACCGTAATGACTCCGCGAGGGCCTGGCATCTTGAGCTTGAGATATGCGTAGTGCGGCACCGCATTGAATTTTGCGAACGCGGTTCGTCTGAGCAGGGCGTGATAGCCACTACGGAATGGGACTATGTCGAAGATTAACTCTTCGCTTCGGAAATTATCCGGGGATCCGAAGACTACTTCGAGTGTAACCAAGCCTGTACAGCTGGCTTCTACACCTGGTATGACGCCTTTAAAGGTTGTCTCTGTGGGTTTAATCCTTGAGGGATCTATACCCATTTTTCGCACTGTATCCTGATAAAGCAGGTTCAGGCTACTGCCGCCATCCATGAGGACTCTAGTGAGGTGAAATCCGTCAATGATTGGGTCTAGGACCAATGCGGCGAATCCGCCGTGACGGATGCTAGTGGGGTGGTCCCTTCGATCAAAAGTGATCGGGCAGGAGGACCATGGGTTGAACTTTGGGGCGTCTGGCTCCAATGCATAGACGTCCTTGAGAGCACGCTTCCGCTTCCTTTTGGGGATATGGGTTGCGTATATCATGTTCACCGTCCGCACTTGCGGGGGGAAGCCCTTCTGTCCTCTGTTGTTCGGCGGTCGGGGCTCCTCCTCGTCATCGCTATGCAGCCCCTTATCTCTGGTTTCGGCACTTAACTTGCCTGCCTGCTTGAACACCCAACAATCCCTGTTGGTGTGGTTGGCTGGTTGTTCGGGGGTGCCGTGTATCTGGCACGAGCGATCGAGTATCCGGTCTAAACTGGATGGGCCCGGAGGGTTTCTTTTGAATGGCTTCTTCCGCTGACCGGGTTTAGAGCCTCTGAATCCGGCATTAACTGTCGTATCCTCAGTATTGTCGCTGTTAATGCGGCGCTTGCGCTTGTTGCGACGTGACCTGCCATTGTTATCCTTGGTATCCGAATTGCCAGGGCTCTTGGTTATGTTATTGCTACGAGCTAGCCAGCTGTCTTCTCCCGCGCAAAAGCGGGTCATGAGTGTCATGAGGGCAGCCATAAATTTCGGCTTTTCCTGTCCTAGGTGCCGGGCAAGCCATTCGTCTCGGATGTTGTGCCAGAAGGCTGCAAGGGCCTCGGCGTCCGGACAGTCGACTATTTGATTTTTCTTGGTTAGGAACCGTGTCCAGAATTGTCTGGCCGATTCCTCTGGCTGCTGGATTATGTGGCTTAGGTCATTGGCGTCTGGTGGTCGCACATAAGTGCCCTAGAAGTTGTCAAGGGACACGGATTCCAGGTCCTCCCAGCAACTAATTAACTCTGCTGACAGGCTGTTAAGCCAATGCCAAGCTGGTCCTTTAAGCTTGAGCGGGAGGTATTTGATGGCGTGTAGATCATCACCACGGGCCATGTGGATATGAAGGAGATAATCCTCAATCCATACTGCAGGATCTGTTGTGCCATCGTATGATTCGATGTTTACGAGTTTAAAACCCTCAGGGATTTGATGATCCATTACTTCGTCTGTGAAGCATAGTGGGTGTGCGGCGCCCCTGTACTGGGCTACATCGCGATGTAGCTCGGATGAGCTTTGTCTGTTGTGTTCGGCCTGGCCGTATTTATCATATCCGGCGTGACGGTTTTCGTCACGTGACGTGGGGTGCCCACGCGATCCGTAGATCGATCTTGTTTGCCTTGCCTTATCCTCCAATATGTCTCACAGGTCTGTTGCGTTTCCCCGTGCTCTGGTATTTTTGGAGCGGCGCGGGGGTGCGGCTTGAGTTAAGGGCCGAAAGGCCTCTCTGTCGCGGCCACGGGGTGGCCGATCGGGTGCATCGTACGCTAGTGATGTAGGTTTAGTTGCTTCCTCCTCTAGTTGGGGTAACAGCCTGCACTTTGGGTAGCTCTTGGAGGGGCGCTCGAGTTTATACTCTTCGGCCGCTAGGACTTCTGTCCATCTGTCGGTTAGCAAGTCTTGGTCAGCTCTAAGCTGCCACTATTTTTTCTTGAGGCTCCTTGCCGTGGCCATAAGCCTGCGTTTGAAACGCTCTTGTTCGACAGGATCCTCTGGCACGACGAATTCGTCGTCATCGAGGCTTGCCTCGTCTTCGGAGGGAGGCATATAATTGTCGTCCTCGACCTCCCAGTCTGCCGTTCTCTCATGAGGGCTGGCTCTCCCGTCCTCCTGCGCTGAGTCCTGCTGGAGGGGGTTGTCTTCGGCGCTGTCTGGAGTGTTGTTATCTCCAGTGCCGGACTCGCCGTTTTTGCTTTGGCGGGATTTAGAGCGGCGCCGCTGACGTCGGCGCTTGGTTTGCTTCTTGGAGGGGTCGTCCTCCGTTTTTTCATCGCCATCCCCTGATTTGGGGGTGTCCACCATGTATATGTCATATGACGAGGTGGCTTTCCAGTGCCCTATAGGTGCTGGTTCTTGGTTGTCTCCTTCGTCGGCGTCCATACCATCGATGTCTTCGGAGTCGAAGTCTAGCATGTCGGTTAGATCGTCGACAGTGGCTACAAAGTGGGTGGTGGGTGGGTTTCGAATTTCTTCGTCGTCCGCATCCCAACCATGCTGACCATAGTCCGGCCAGGGATCTCCTGATAAAGAGAGAGACTTTAGTGAATTCAGAATATCGCCAAAGGGCGAGTGCTGAAAGATGTCCGCGGCGGTGAACTCCATGATCTGAGCCCAATCGGATTCGATCGGAAGGGGTGCAGAAGATTCGGAGTCCGGAACGGAGTCCGGCACCTTGGAGTCATAGGCCTCGCAAAGGACTAGGCCGGTATTCATCTCTATCGCCGTAGAAATTGTAGCTCCTGGGGCAGCGTCCAACCGTCCGTCCCCAACTGGCGCAGTCGGCTCCGAGCTAATGGTCGGAGCGGACACCTGAGCGGCGCTCTGGGCGCTGTCCGGCGTCAGAGCTAGATCATGCCCATCGTGACAGTGCGGCATGCTCGGCCGTGGCTCGAATCCGTCGAAGATCAAGTCCCCGCGGATGTCGGCTGTGTAGTTTAAGCTTCCAAACCTGATCTGATGGCCAGGGGCGTAGCTTTCGATCTGCTCTAGATGGCCAAGCGGATTGGCCCGCAGTGCGAAGCCGCCGAATACGAAGATCTGTCCGGGGAGAAAAGTCTCACCCTGGACCGCGTTGTGGTTGATGGTCGAAGGAGCCATCGGGCCTAAAGGTGACGACACAGAGGAACTCTCAATGAAAGCACCAATGTCGGTGTCAAAACCGGCGGATCTCGGGTAGGGGGTCCCAAACTGTGCGTCTAGGCGGATGGTAACAGGAGACAAGGGACACGATGTTTTTACCCAGGTTCGGGCCCTCTCAATGGAGGTAAGACCCTACACCTGCTTGATTATTATTGTTGATATGGGTAGTACAAGAGTTGATCTACCACGAGATCAGAGAGGCTAAACCCTAGAAGCTAGCCTATGGTATGATTGTTGTTCGTCCTACGGACTAAAACTCTCCGGTTTATATGGACACGGAGAGGGCTAGGGTTACATAGAGTCGGTTACAATGGGAGGAGATCTTCATATCATATCGCCAAGCTTGCCTTCCACGCCAAGGAAAGTCCTATCCGGACATGGGAAGAAGTCTTCAATCTTGTATCTTCATAGTCCGGGAGTCCGGCCAAAGGTCATAGTCCGGCCATCCGGACACCCCCTAATCCAGGACTCCCTCAGCCGGCGTCAGCGGCGCCGCTCTAAATCCCGCCAAAGCAAAAAATAGCGATTCCGACACCGGAGACAATAACACCCCGGACAGTGCCGAAGACAACTCCCTCCAGCAGGATTCAACACAGGAGGATGGAGAAGCCAGCCCTCATAAGAGAGCGGCGGACAGAGAGGTAGAGGACGATAATTTCATGCCTCCCTCCGAAGACAAGGCAAGCCTTGCCGACGACGAATTTGTCGTGCCTGAGGATCTCGTCGAACAAGAGCGTTTCCAACGCAGGCTTGTGGCCACTGCCAGTAGCCTCAAGAAAAAACAGCAGCAACTTAGAGCTGGCCAAGATTTGCTAGCCGACAGATGGACTGAAGTCCTTGCGGCCGACAAGTACAAACTCGAACGCCCCTCCAAGAGCTACCCGAAGCGCAGGCTGCTACTCCAATTAGAGGAGGAAGCACCTAAACCTACGTCAGCAGCGCAGGACGCGGCCGACCGGCCACCTCGTGGCCGGGATAGAGAGGCCTCTCGGCCATCCATTCAAGCCGCACCCCGGCGCCGCTCAAAAAATACCAAGGCACGGAGAAATGCGCCAGACCTGCGAGACATATTGGAGGACAAGGCAAGGCAAACAAGATCGATCTACGGATTGCGTGGGTGCCCCACGACACGTGACGTGTCAGGACCCCGACTCAATGTCACATCGATCTAGCCTGTAACACCTCATATCACTTTGCGGCCTCACGCACGGTATTCCCACGGGTGTCGCCTTACCTTTGCCCGGGACCGTTTGCGCCTTTTGGCACACGTATATGATAGTGTCGCTAGCATCCATATGATAAGGAGCCCGGGATGACATGGCTAGTCATAAACCCAAAGTGGCACAGACTTACAGGGACAGGCATCCATGACCCAGCATCGAACGTGTCGGTCATCAGCAAGTGAATCCGGGCTGTAGCACTGGGCTAGCAGGACTCCGGTAAACCGGGCTGCAGCGGGCTAACAGGACTCCGGTATTCATTGCGTGACATTTCCCCGAAGGGACAGACACAGGAACGAAGAAGGACACATGTCGGCCAGCCTAAGTGTTCCGGAGCAGTAGCAAGCTACCATGGCTCAGTGGAAGCACTAGGAGACATTTCCCGGTAAGAGAGGCTACTAAAGATAACAACTAGATAGTCAGATCCCACACATACCAAGCATTTCAATCATACACACAATATGCTCGATATGTGCAAATACAACAAGGCATCACAACATGACTCTACAACACAAGTACTTTATTTAAAGGCTCGGAGAGCCATACATAGCATACACACAAGTACGGGTCACACGACCCACATTCAAGTCATACAAGCATACAAGCCAACAGCGGAAGTAACTTGTCTGAGTACAGACAACTAGTAAAATAAAAGAGGCTTGGATAAGCCTAGCTATACTACATGGTCCTTCACAAGCTCAGGGTCACCACCTGGGCCTTAGTCTACTCATCGATGTCAACGTCTACGAAGAACCCGTCAGAAGGGTTTGTAGCATCTTCTGAAAAATGTAAATTAAAGCAACATGAGTACAAAGGTACTTAGCAAGACTTACATCAGATCCTACATACATGCACGTTATCAAGAAGGGTTGGTGGAGTTATTGCAGCAAGCCAGCTTTGACTCTTGGCTAAGATATCCTATGAGACTCCAACTTGAAAAAGTTTTGCGCACACGAGCCCACTACTCACCACTTCAATACACTACCGAGGAGCCACCTCCGTCTTCCCACGGAAGAGCCATCCTCGGCACTCACGCTTATCTTGAGGCTTTTAGTAGTTTCCAGTTTACTTGTCTATGAACTGTATAGGCAACCAAGTAGTCCTTTACCGCGGACGCGGCTATTCGAATAGATTATGTTAACCCTGCAGGGGTGTACTTCTTCATACACGCTCTCACCACTTACCGCCGTTTACACGACATGTACTCGGCAACCTTCAAGCGGAAGCCCAACGTGGGTGTCGGCCACGACCTACCTAAACACCTAAGTCTCTAGTCCAGGTTTATCGCCTATTCGGGTTCCATCCGTGAGGAGATCCGGCCGGGGTTTCGCTCACAGCCCCAAACGATGTGAACAGGATTCTGAGACACCTAACGGGTGCCCGGTATACCCGGCCACATACCTACCGCATCACAGCCCACCCCTACGGTCAGCGCTGTCCACGGCCTCCAGTAAGCTACAAACACCAGAAACTACTTGCAACTCCTGGACAGAGAACTAGGGTGAATAAGAAGCCGAGAGGGTCCATTGGTTTCGGGCCCAATGCATGGTAGTAGCTGATTCTTAAATCACACATACAGATCTCAGTGCTTAAGGACGGCTTCAATGAAACAACCCACCATGTACTCCTACATGGCCTCTCATTGATACCTTTACCAAATCGTGTTCAACGCATCACTCCCATACTGACACGAACATTTCACCCTAGCCCATCACCCAGATGAACCAGACCTGACACGACTCTAAGCATAGCAGGCATAGCAAGGTAGGAACAACACACACACATGGCTCAATCAACTCCTACACATGCTAGTGGGTTTCATCTAGTTACTGTGGCAATGACAGGTCATGCAGAGGAAACGGTTTCAACTACCGCAGCACATAGCAGTTTGAAACATGTTGTCTTAATGCAGTAAAAGAGAGCAGGAGCGAGAACATGGGATTGTATCGATATGATCAAATGGTTGGTTGCTTGCCTGATGGGTCGGTGCACATGTATTGTTCTTCGTTGGGGTAATCACGATACTCCTCAGGGGCAGGACCTGCCGCAGAGAGCACCGATACACAATCATCACCAAACAATATGCAACAATATGATGCATGCATGAAACATGGCAATATGAGTGTGTTGGCCTAATGCAACTAAGACCAGATGGGTTTGAATCATTTTGAACCAAAGATTCAAATTTCAAACTCATAAATGGCCCTTTAAAGTGCTTTATCTTGTTCTGTAGTAAACAGTAGGTTATCTTGCTTAAACATGCACGAAACCAGTATAGATGGATAGATTGGATTTTTCTGATCATTTTTCATATATAACACTTTGCATTTGGAGCTACAGATTAATTTCTATGATTTTTTGAAGTTTGGGTTATTTTCTGGAATTTCCTATGTAATAATAATTCCAGTAAATAACTTATTGCGTTAGCATTGCGTCAGGATGACGTCAGTGGTCAATGGAACAGTCCAGGTCAAACCTGACTAGTGGGTCCCGTGTGTCAGTGTAATTAGTTTAACTAATTATTAGTTAATACTAATCCTAATTAGTTAACAGGGCTGGGCCCCACCTATCATTCACCCAGGGGGGTCAAACTGGGCCCACCCGTGGTCAAACGAGGGGTCAGCAGGGTCAACTCGCCGGTGTTTAGCCGCCGGCGAGGCCGAACGCGGCGGCGAGAGTGCTTTTGTGCGTTCCGGCGACTAAATGAGCGGCGGAGGGCATCTACGGGTAGCTGGGAGCAAGCCGCAGCTCTTGGTGGTGGTGGTTGAGCTCGGGGTGGCCGGAAACGTCGTCGGCGACGACCTTGGCGGTCGTCGGAGTTCGGGTGAGGTCGAACTCGAGGCTACGGGACACGGCGAGGCTCGTGGAGTGGTGCTACGGGTTCCTGCGGGTGCGGTGAGTGCGTTGGACACGGTGGTGTGGCCGGTGGTTGGCCGGAGACACGTCGGCGACGAGCTTGGCGGCGGTGCGTGCGATGAAGCTTCGTGCGCTCACTGTGGTGCACGAGAGCGAGAGAGGAAAGGGCGAGGAGGTAGCTGGGCTCACGGAGGTCTCAAAGAAGTAGACGGCGCGGTCGGGGACGAGCTGGTGCGGCGGCGACGGCGAAGGGGATCTCCGGCGATGGCGGATCAGACGAGGTCGGTGCAGTGGCTTCGGGGCACGCGAGCGCTCGGGGCTCGGCTAGCTCGAAGGAGAGGAGGGCGGCGGAGCTCCTGTACACGGTGGCGCGGCGCGGGGACGACGGAGAGCGCGACTACGGCGACGGTGCGGCTGCGGTGGCGTCGGCCATGGTGCGGGAGAGCGAGGGAGAGGAGCTGGGGGCGAATGGGTGTGTCCACGGGGTTCGGGGTGCGACGTGGAGTTCGTCCAGGCCAGCAGGGCGGCGAGAGGAGGAAGCAGTGCGACGGGCAGCTGCGTGGCGCACGTTGGTGCCACCGTCGAGCACCTGCCTGCCTGCCTGGCGAAGGCAAGCAGCTCGCTGGAGCGGCTGCTGGGCTGGGCCGGCAGGTGGGCTTGCCAGGTGGGCGCTAGGTAAGCCTCTGCTCCTCTTTGATTTTTCCTTTTCTATTTTTCTGTAAGTTTGTGGACTTTCTAAAAATACCTAGGCAACTCTAAAAATCACCAAACCGCTTATGGCCACTAACTGGAATATATCCAGCTTGGAACATTTTGGTTTGGGAATATTTGAGCATTTGAAATATTTTATATAATTTAAATGCCCAAACTCAATTATCTATGATTTAATTCAAAGACCTTAGGATGACCTAGAAAATTGTGCACCACTTTTGGCAGAGGTTCTGAACCAAGACAAAAATGATGGACATTTTAGAAGGGCATTTCAGGTTCATTGAAAATATTTTTAGTAAACCCTAGTTGGTATCAGAGGGGCTGGGGGTTCTGTCATCCCCATTTCAGGTTTCTGTTGAATGGAATAAACATGATGCAACACTCTAATGCATGAACTAGCTAGGGTGTGACAACTCACCCCCACTCAAAAGAATCTCGTCCTGAGATTTAGGTTCCTCCGGGAAGAAGGCGGGATACTCAAGTCGAAGGCGATCCTCCCTTTCCCAAGTTGCTTCTTTCTCAGAATGGTGCGACCATTGAACCTTGAGAAACTTGATATTATGTCGTCGAGTGGTACGCTCGGCTTGATCGAGGATACGAACGGGGTACTCTCGATACGTGAGATTATCTTGAAGATCAAGCGTTTCGTGGTCCACTCCACGGATAGGATCCAAGAAGCAACGCCTGAGTTGAGAAACGTGGAAGACATCATGGACTCTGGAGAGATGCGGAGGTAGTTCCAATTGGTAGGAAACTTCTCCTCGTTTAGCGAGAATGCGAAAGGGTCCAATGTAGCGAGGAGCCAATTTGCCTTTGATACCGAAACGATGGGTTCCCTTCAAAGGAGTAACCCGAAGGTAAGCCTTCTCGTCAACCTCAAAAGTCATAGCCTTATGTTTTCGGTCATATTGACTCTTTTGACGAGATTGGGCTGTTTTCAACTTTTCACGAACGATGCGAACTTGCTCTTCTGCTTCTTGGATCATATCCGGGCCAAAGAATTGTCTTTCCCCGGTTTCTGACCAGTTAAGATGCGTTCGACACTTTCGTCCATAGAGAACTTCAAAAGGGGCTTTACCCAAGCTAGATTGATAGCTGTTGTTATAAGCAAATTAGGCAAATGGAAGGCATTTCTCCCAATCCATTCCGAATGAGATAACAGAAGCTCGAAGCATGTCTTCTAGAATCTGATTGACGCGTTCTACTTGACCACTTGATTGAGGGTGAAAGGCAGTGCTAAAGGAAAGACGGGTTCCCATAGCATTTTGGAAACTTTCCCAAAATCGAGAGCTGAAGAGACTTCCTCGATCCGAGTTAATTTCCAGTGGAACACCATGGAGAGACACTATTCAGGAGATGTACAAGTCTGCTAATTGACTAGCGGTTATACTCTCGCGAACAGGTAAGAAATGGGCCACTTTGGAAAGACGATCGATAACGACAAAGATAGCATTATTCCCTCTCTTGGTCCTGGGAAAACCGGTAATGAAATCCATACCAATTTTGTCCCATTTCCATTCAGGAATAGCTAAGGGTTGAAGGGTGCTAGCAGGCCGTTGATGCTCTGCTTTTACACGACGATAGACGTCGCAACTAGCAATATACTAAGCAATTTCTCTCTTCATCCTAGTCCACCAGAACTTCTGGCGTAGGTCCTGATACATTTTAGTGCTACCGGGATGAATGGTGAGAGGAGATTCATGAGCTTCCTTCAGGATCAATCGCCTCAGGCTTCGCACTTTGGGAACCACTAGACGGTTCCCGAAGTATACGACTCCTTGATCGTCAATGGAGAAACAATTCGCAACTCCTTTCTTGATGTTTCTTTTGATGCGGGAAATCCCCGGATCTACCTTCTGCGCTTTGATGATCTGATCCGTAAGGGTAGGTTTTGCCACCAAGGTGGAAAGGAATCCTTGAGGAACAATGTGAAGGTTAAGTTTCCGGAATTTCTCATGGAGAAGTGGTTGACTTTGTTGCAACATTAGCGCATCAGCCATGACGTTGGCTTTTCCTGGGGTGTAAGTTATCCCTAAGTCGAAATCTGTGATCAACTCGACCCAACGTCTTTGCCTGAGATTCAAATCCGGTTGGGTGAATATGTACTTCAGACTTTGGTGATCAGTGAAGATTTCGCAACGATTACCGAGGAGGTAATGTCGCCAGGTTTTGAGTGCATGGACTACAGCTGCAAGCTCTAGATCATGAGTAGGGTAGTTTTCCTCATGTGGGTGCAATTTCCGTGAAGCATAAGCAATTACGTGTCGATCTTGCATGAGAATGCAACCTAGTCCTTGTCGCGAGGCGTCGCAATAGATAACAAAGTCCTTGGAGAAGTCTGGTGGTACCAATACAGGAGCAGAAGTGAGGCGTCTTTTCAGTTCCTGAAAACTGTGCTCACATTGTGGAGTCCACTCGAACTTTTTATCTTTCTTGAGGAGTTCAGTTAGAGGTTTAGCAACCTTGGAGAAGTTCTCGACAAAGTGGCGACAATAGCTCGCTAAGCCAAGGAAACTCCGAACTTGCTTGACCGATTCAGGTGGAGTCCAATTCAGGATGGCTTGAACTCGCTCGGGGTTAACAACAATACCTTTACCAGAGATTACATGTCCTAGATAGGTCACTTCTGGCAACCAAAATTCGCATTTAGAGAACTTGGCATAAAGGCGATGCTCTCGAAGTTTCATCAACACTAGCCTTAGATGTTCGGCATGTTCTTCCTCGTTCTTGGAGTAGATGAGTATATCATCGAGGTAAACCACGACGAATTTATCCAAATACTCCATGAAGATTGAGTTCATTAACCGAGAAAAGGTGGCTGGGGTGTTGGTTAAACCGAAGGACATGACGGTGTACTCGTATTGGCCATAACGAGTAACAAAGGCTGTTTTAGGAATGTCCCCGTTCCTGATTTTGATTTGATGGTAGCCCAACCTCAAATCCATTTTACAGAAGACTGAGGATCCAGCGAGCTGATCATACAGGTCGTTGATCCTGGGGAGCGGATACTTGTTCTTAATTGTGACCAAGTTGACGGGTCGATAATCTACAACCATCCGGTCCGTACCATCCTTCTTCTTGACGAAGAGGACGGGGCAAGCCCATGGAGATGAACTAGGTCGGATGAAACCCTTTTTCAAGGACTCATCGAGTTGTTTCTTAAGTTCGGCTAGTTCAAAAGGTGCCATCTTATAGGGTCTTCTAGAAATCGGGACAGTTCCTGGAATGAGATCTATCACAAACTCGACATCTCTGTCAGGTGGGATACCTGGCAATTCTTCTGGAAAGACATCCGAGAAGTCACGGACTACCGGGACGTCTTCGAGGTCTGGCAAAGGACTGGCGTTAAGAGAATATAGTTGTCGCTTGGCTACTCGGGTCAAGACGTTGACTATCTTTCCCGAAGGATGTGTGAGTTGAACAGTCCTAGAGAAACAATCAATCTTGGCATGATAGGCTGACATCCAGTCCATACCCAAGATGATATTAATATCCGAAGATTTGAGAGCTATCAAAGATGCAAGAAAAACAAGTCTGTCGACTTGAATTTCATTCCCATGGCTTACGCTAGAGGTTTGCCATCTAGAACTAGGAGTAGAAATTTCCATGGTGGAAGGCATGTCATAGAATGCAGTGTTATGCAAACGAGCATAATTTTCGGATATGAATGAATGAGATGCTCCAGTATCGAAAAGAACAGATGCCGGGTGGCAATTAACAAGGAGCGTACCGAGTACGACGTTGGGATCCTCCTGAGCCTCTTCCGCAGAGACACAATTCACATGGCCACGTGCAGTGGTGGTCGGCTTGGCGTAGAACACTTTCCCTGTCGGCTTGCCACGGCCAACAGCTTTTGCAGACTGGCTGGGGTTGGTCTAGGGACACTCGCGCATATAGTGGCCTGATTCCCCACACTTGAAGCACGTCACGGAACGGGTGCGTGGAGGAGCATTGTTGGTTGGACCACCATAGGGCTTGGCTGGTGCATATTGTTGAGCTGGGCGAGGTGCCTGATAGGATGGCCTCGGTGTGAACCTGGGTGGCAGGGCAGTGTTAGGTACCCACACCCGGCGCTTCTGTGGTCCAGCACCGGATGAGGAACCCAAGTCACGGCAATGCTTGCGTGTTGCTTTGAAATCAGTCTGACCAGACTCAGCACTGATGGCTTTGTTCAAAGCTTCTGAAAAGAGGTGCACTCATGCAGACGGAGGTCACAGCGAAGCTCAGGGCTAAGTCCCTTACGGAACCTTGCCTGCTTCTTGGCATCGGTAGAAACTTCCTCAGTTGCATAACGTGCAAGGTTACCGAACTCCCTGATGTAAGCGTCAACAGAGAGTCGACCTTGAGTGAAACTGCAGAACTCCTCACATCTACGGTCCATGAGACCCTCTGTAATGTGATGTTCACGGAAAGCCTCGCTGAATTCAGCCCAAGTAGTGACATGGCCCGCTGGGCGCATAGCTTCATAGTTCTCCCACCAGAGACTAGCGGGGCCTTCGAGATGATATGCAACAAAGGTGACCTTATCAGCCTTAGCTACGAGTGCAGAACACAGTTTGTGAGTAATACTGCGAAGCCAGTCATCGGCGTCGAGAGGCTCTACGGAGTGGTGGAAGGTGGGTGGATGTAACTTGATGAAATCACTGAGTGACACCAAGTTATTCCTCTAATGGTGTGATGTGTTCTGTTCGATGCGCTCCAACAAACGGTTGGTCTCCCGCTTGTTTCTCTCGGCTTCCAGCATAACTTCGGCCAGAGAAGGAGGGTGAGGCAGGTTTGTTTCCCCAACTCAGCTGCCTTCGGCCTGCTTTGGGGGAGTAGGGTTGGTGCGGGTGTTAACCATCCTAGGAAAACAAGACAATGATTTAGTTCAGGATGATAAGGTTCTGACATAGAAATGTAGAATGTAATGGACAGCTCAGAATGCAAGATGATCATTCGTATGACATGGTAGATACACTAACTGCTTCCTTTATTCCATCGTCATACACACCATACAAGGTTTAGTACAGGACCAAACAAAGTACTACTACGGTGAAAGGAAGATTACATCTCTTCGGAGGCATTCCAAGCTCCTATACATTATTTTTCCTACACCTCCGGAATAGATACACACTAAGTCATATTCCACGGGTCACACAGTACGGTGGAAATACAACTATTACAACACTAGTGAAACTACTACTAACTCAGACATCTCCGTAGTAGTTCTCATAGAAGTCTCCTCCATAGCCTGGAAGTTCAACGTGGGCATCCGGAAACAGACGGTCCTGAGGAACCTGTGGACCATAGGGGCTAGGGTGAGGTCTTGGACCAACAAACGGTTGCCTGTGGGGACCACGGGGTGGGGTGATGCCTCCCACATCACGCCAATCCATCATGTCTGGCAGAGCAGATCTAACAGGATACAGATCTCTCATATCCATATATCCAGCTTGCACAGCCGGTGCAAACCGAGTCAAGGTGGCCCAATGATCGGCACGGGTGTTGAAAAGCTCCAGTCTCAAGGCCCGATTCTCTCGGTCCTTATCCTCGAGCATCTCAGCAGTGGTGCGAGTTAGTGAGTCCTCCTCAGTGGAGTCAGCATAGATAGCCCGGAGATACCCCTGCGCTCCAGGGAGTGAAGCTGGCATATACCGGAAGTCGGTGTTCCGAAGCAGGCCAGTCCTGACTCGCATGATGGTCATCATAGAATAGGCAGCATCTTGCACGGCCATCTCAATAGTAACCCCGTGTCCGTAGGAACAGTGGAGGGGATCGGTAGAACCAGGATAAGAGGGAAATATCCTGACAGTGCAGAGATACTGGCTTTGATTAAAGTCTCGAAACTGCTCTTCGACCGTGTATTCGGGATACCAACGGTAACCCGCCTCAATCATTACCCGGACTAACATAGCCATATGACCGGGCACATCGATACATCGAGTCACGCGAACCACTTGGTTTTGATCACGAGTGGCCATCTGAAAGCACAACCATAATTCAAAAGCATTAGAATTTCTAGCAGAATTTGGACAGCATAACGGTTGTAAATGCTCAAGAAGGATTTTGAGACATTTAGCAAAGAATTGCATAGACACTCAACAATATCATATCAAGTTTCTGGGTCCAACTTAATAGTATAACAGGGTAGTAGAGCTGAACTAGGCTTGTAATCATCAAACCTATAAGGTACTACTGATTAGTAACACGTGAACCTGATAGAGAGAAAGATCCTAATCCTTAACCCCCGGTGGAAGAATGGACTGACTCAGATCAGAATGCCATGAGGTAAAGAAGTAAAAAGAGCCTTACGTACCATCCCACAATCAATTCCCCTACATATAACTAAAGCATTTCTAGACTCAACATCGACCAGTTTGGCTTGGAGAACCTACAGGCAGTCCGGCTCTGATGCCAACGCTGTCAGGACCCCGACTCAATGTCACATCGATCTAGCATGTAACACCTCATATCACTTTGCGGCCTCACGCACGGTATTCCCACGGGTGTCGCTTTACCTTTGCCCGGGACCGTTTGCGCCTTTTGGCACACGTATATGATAGTGTCGCTAGCATCCATATGATAAGGAGCCCGGGATGACATGGCTAGTCATAAACCCAAAGTGGCACAGACTTACAGGGACAGGCATCCATGACCCAGCATCGAACGTGTCGGTCATCAGCAAGTGAATCCGGGCTGTAGCACTGGGCTAGCAGGACTCCGGTAAACCGGGCTGCAGCGGGCTAACAGGACTCCGGTATTCATTGCGTGACATTTCCCCGAAGGGACAGACACAGGAACGAAGAAGGACACATGTCGGCCAGCCTAAGTGTTCCGGAGCAGTAGCAAGCTACCATGGCTCAGTGGAAGCACTAGGAGACATTTCCCGGTAAGAGAGGCTACTAAAGATAACAACTAGATAGTCAGATCCCACACATACCAAGCATTTCAATCATACACACAATATGCTCGATATGTGCAAATACAACAAGGCATCACAACATGACTCTACAACACAAGTACTTTATTTAAAGGCTCGGAGAGACATACATAGCATACACACAAGTACGGGTCACACGACCCACATTCAAGTCATACAAGCATACAAGCCAACAACGGAAGTAACTTGTCTGAGTACAGACAACTAGTAAAATAAAAGAGGCTTGGATAAGCCTAGCTATACTACATGGTCCTTCACAAGCTCAGGGTCACCACCTGGGCCTCAGTCTACTCATCGATGTCAACGTCTACGAAGAACCCGTCAGAAGGGTTTGTAGCATCTTCTGAAAAATGTAAATTAAAGCAACATGAGTACAAAGGTACTTAGCAAGACTTACATCAGATCCTACATACATGCACGTTATCAAGAAGGGTTGGTGGAGTTATTGCAGCAAGCCAGCTTTGACTCTTGGCTAAGCTATCCTATGAGACTCCAACTTGAAAAAGTTTTGCGCACACGAGTCCACTACTCACCACTTCAATACACTACCGAGGATCCACCTCCGTCTTCCCACGGAAGAGCCATCCTCGGCACTCACGCTTATCTTGAGGCTTTTAGTAGTTTCCAGTTTACTTGTCTATGAACTGTATAGGCAACCAAGTAGTCCTTTACCGCGGACGCGGCTATTCGAATAGATTATGTTAACCCTGCAGGGGTGTACTTCTTCATACACGCTCTCACCACTTACCGCCGTTTACACGACATGTACTCGGCAACCTTCAAGCGGAAGCCCAACGTGGGTGTCGGCCACGACCTACCTAAACACCTAAGTCTCTAGTCCAGGTTTATCGCCTATTCGGGTTCCATCCGTGAGGAGATCCGGCCGGGGTTTCGCTCACAACCCCAAACGATGTGAACAGGGTTCCGAGACACCTAACGGGTGCCCGGTATACCCGGCCACATACCTACCGCATCACAGCCCACCCCTACGGTCAGCGCTGTCCACGGCCTCCAGTAAGCTACAAACACCAGAAACTACTTACAACTCCTGGACAGAGAACTAGGGTGAATAAGAAGCCGAGAGGGTCCATTGGTTTTGGGCCCAATGCATGGTAGTAGCTGATTCTTAAATCACACATACAGATCTCAGTGCTTAAGGAAGGCTTCAATGAAACAACCCACCATGTACTCCTACATGGCCTCTCATCGATACCTTTACCAAATCGTGTTCAACGCATCACTCCCATACTGACACGAACATTTCACCCTAGCCCATCACCCAGATGAACCAGACCTGACACGACTCTAAGCATAGCAGGCATAGCAAGGTAGGAACAACACACACACATGGCTCAATCAACTCCTACACATGCTAGTGGGTTTCATCTAGTTACTGTGGCAATGACAGGTCATGCAGAGGAAACGGGTTCAACTACCGCAACACATAGTAGTTTGAAACGCGTTGTCTTAATGCAGTAAAAGAGAGCAGGAGCGAGAACATGGGATTGTATCGATATGATCAAATGGTTGGTTGCTTGCCTGATGGGTCGGTGCACTGGTATTGTTCTTCGTTGGGGTAATCACGATACTCCTCAGGGGCAGGACCTGCCGCAGAGAGCACCGATACACAATCATCACCAAACAATATGCAACAATATGACGCATGCATGAAACATGGCAATATGAGTGTGTTGGGCTAATGCAACTAAGACCAGATGGGTTTGAATCATTTTGAACCAAAGATTCAAATTTCAAACTCATAAATGGCCCTTTAAAGTGCTTTATCTTGTTCTGTAGTAAACAGTAGGTTAGCTTGCTTAAACATGCATGAAACCAGTACAGATGGATAGATTGGATTTTTTTGATCATTTTTCATATATAACACTTTGCATTTGGAGCTACAGATTAATTTCTATGATTTTTTGAAGTTTGGGTTATTTTCTGGAATTTCCTGTGTAATAATAATTCTAGTAAATAACTTATTGCGTTAGCATTGCGTCAGGATGACGTCAGTGGTCAATGGAACAGTCCAGGTCAAACCTGACTAGTGGGTCCCGTGTGTCAGTGTAATTAGTTTAACTAATTATTAGTTAATACTAATCCTAATTAGTTAACAGGGCTGGGCCCCACCTGTCATTGACCCAGGGGGGTCAAACTGGGCCCACCCGTGGTCAAACGAGGGGTCAGCGGGGTCAACTAGCCGGCGTTTAGCCGCCGGCGAGGCCGAACGCGGCGGCGAGAGTGCTTTTGTGCGTTCCGGCGACTAAATGAGCGGCGGAGGGCATCTATGGGTAGCTGGGAGCAAGCCGCATCTCTTGGTGGTGGTGGTTGAGCTCGGGGTGGCCAGAAACGTCGCCGGCGACGACCTTGGCAGTCGCCGGAGTTCGGGTGAGGTCGAACTCAAGGCTACGGGACACGGGCGAGGCTTGTGGAGTGATGCTACGGGTTCCTGCGGGTGCGGTGAGTGCGTTGGACACGGTGGTGTGGCCGGTGGTTGGCCGGAGACACGTCGGCGACGAGCTCGGCGGCGGTGCATGTGGTGAAGCTTCGTGCACTCACTGTGGTGCACGAGAGCGAGAGAGGAAAGGGGGAGGAGGTAGCTGGGCTCACGGAGGTCTCGAAGAAGCAGACGGCGCGGTCGGAGACAAGCTGGTGCGGCAGCGACGGTGAAGGGGATCTTCGGCGATGGCGGATCGGACGAGGTCGGTGCAGTGGCTTCGGGGCACGCGAGCGCTCGGGGCTCAGCTAGCTCGAAGGAGAGGAGGGCGGCGGAGCTCCTGGACACGGTGGCGCGGCGCGGGGACGACGGAGAGCGCGACTACGGCGACGGTGCGGCTGCGGTGGCGTCGGCCATGGTGCGGGAGAGTGAGGGAGAGGAGCTGGGGGCGAATGGGTGTGTCCACGGGGTTCGGGGTGCGACGTGGAGTTCGTCCAGGCCAGCAGGGCGGCGAGAGGAGGAAGCAGGGCGACGGGCAGCTGCGTGGCGCGCGCTGGTGCCGCCGTCGAGCACCTGCCTGCCTGCGTGGCGAAGGCAAGCAGCTCGCTGGAGCGGCTGCTGGGCTGGGCCGGCAGGTGGGCTTGGCAGGTGGGCGCCAGGTAAGCCTCTGGTCCTCTTTGATTTTTTCCTTTTCTATTTTTCTGTAAGTTTGTGGACTTTCTAAAAATACCTAGGCAACTCTAAAAATCACCAAACCGCTTATGGCCACTAACTGGAATATATCCAGCTTGGAACATTTTGGTTTGGGAATATTTGAGCATTTGAAATATTTTATATAATTTAAATGCCCAAACTCAATTATCTATGATTTAATTCAAAGACCTTAGGATGACCTAGAAAATTGTGCACCACTTTTGGCAGAGGTTCTGAACCAAGACAAAAATGATGGACATTTTAGAAGGGCATTTAAGGTTCATTGAAAATATTTTTAGTAAACCCTAGTTGGTTTCAGAGGGGCTGGGGGTTCTGTCATCCCCATTTCAAGTTTTTGTTGAATGGAATAAACATGATGCAACACTCTAATGCATGAACTAGCTAGGGTTTGACATGACGAGAACCGTCACGCCGGATATGGCAAATACGGCCAGGCCGAACACGGCAGGCAAGGCTCATATGAGCTACGTCGTGATATAGCCCAGTACAGAGGTGCCACACACCCACTATGCTTCACAGATGAAGTAATGGATCATCGAATCCCCCAGGGTTTTAAACCCGTAAACATTGAATCATACGATGGCAACAGATCCTGCGGTATGGATCGAGGATTATCTCCTTCATATCCACATGGCCCGCGGTGATGATCTACACGCTATCAAATACCTCCCACTCAAGCTTAAAGGACCAGCTCGACATTGGCTTAACAGCTTGCCAGCAGAGTCAATTGGTTGCTGGGAGGACCTGGAA
Source organism: Triticum dicoccoides (assembly GCF_002162155.2). Taxonomy (NCBI): domain Eukaryota; kingdom Viridiplantae; phylum Streptophyta; class Magnoliopsida; order Poales; family Poaceae; genus Triticum; species Triticum dicoccoides. The sequence goes on from NC_041383.1 coordinate 541,812,299, forward strand.
TCCGCACTCCTTGACAATTTCCAGGGCACCTATGTGCGACCACCAAACACCGATGACCTAAGCCACATAATTCAGCAGCCAGAGGAATCGGCCAGACAATTCTGGACACGGATCCTAACCAAGAAAAATCAAATACTCGACTGTCCGAACGCAGAGGCCCTTGCAGCCTTCAAACATAACATCCGCGACGAATGGCTTGCCCGGCACCTAGGACAGGAAAAGCCAAAATCCATGGCAGCCCTCACAACACTCATGACCCGCTTTTGCGTGGGAGAAGACAACTGGCTAGCTCGTAGTAATAACATGACCAAGAGCCCTGGTAATTCGAATACCAAGGACAACAATGGCAGGTCGCGTCGCAACAAGCACAAGCGCCGCATTAACGGCGACAATACTGAGGATACGACAGTTAATGCCGGATTCAGGGGCTCTAAACCCGATCAGCGGAAAAATCCATTCAAAAGAAATACTCCGGGCCCGTCCAGTTTGGACCGGATACTCAATCGCTCATGCCAGATACACGGCACCCCCGAACAACCAGCCAATCACACCAACAGGGATTGCTGGGTGTTCAAGCAGGCAGGCAAGTTAAGTGCCGAAAGCAGAGACAAGGGGCTGCATAGCGATGACGAGGAGGAGCCCCGGCCGCCGAACAACAGAGGACAGAAGGGTTTTTCCCCACAAGTGTGGACGGTAAACATGATATACGCAACCCACATCCCCAAAAGGGAGCGGAAGCATGCACTCAGGGACGTATATGCATTGGAGCCAGTCGCCCCAAAGTTCAACCCATGGTCCTCCAGCCCGATCACTTTTGATCGAAGGGACCACCCCACTAGCATCCGTCACAGCGGATTCGACGCATTGGTTCTAGACCCAATCATTGACGGATTTCACCTCACTAGAGTCCTCATGGACGGCGGCAGCAGCCTGAACCTGCTTTATCAGGATACAGTGCGAAAAATGGGCATAGATCCCTCAAGGGTTAAACCCACAAAGACGACCTTTAAAGGCGTCATACCAGGTGTAGAGGCCAGCTGTACAGGCTCAGTTACACTCGAAGTGGTCTTCGGATCCCCGGATAATTTCCGAAGCGAGGAGTTAATCTTCGACGTAGTCCTGTTTCGCAGTGGCTATCACGCCCTGCTCGAGCGAACCGCATTTGCAAAGTTCAATGCGGTGCCGCACTACGCATACCTCAAGCTCAAGATGCCAGGCCCTCGAGGAGTCATTACGGTCAATGGAAACACCGAATGGTCTCTCCGAACAGAGGAGCACACGGCGGCCCTCGCGGCGGAAGTACAAAATAGCCTCTCAAGGAAATTCTCCAGTCCGGCTGTTAAACGTCCGGACACCATCAAGCACGCCCGGAGTAACATACAACAAGACCGTTTGGCACGTTCCGAGCAAGCATAGCAGTGCGGCCCCAACCCCAGCCCTCGCGAGATTGCGAAACCAGTACCACGCGCACATAATTACACTCTGGAAATACCATGGGCATAAGGGGAGGGGCGAAACCATGGCACGCCCAGAATGCGGCTCAACCGCACTAGGGGCTCCCGATTTTGTCATTTCTCTTTTCTTACTTTCAGGACTCCACTCTCAAGAAGGGCTGTCCGGCAGTACAATCGCCGAACACATGATGCAACAGCCAGGGAGACAGCAAGCCACGTCGAATGTACAGGTGGTCTCTATAACGAGCTAAATACCTGTCTTACTTAAAGTCTCGCAGCTTGCCCCTGGAGGGGGACATGTCAAATAATCCCATCTCTTGCTTATCGCACTATTGTATCGTTCTGATTTCATAGTAGCCCTTTAATAAACAATACATAGCTCTTGTCTATTATTGCATTCATTTTTATGTAAATATGTTCAGTTATGACATTATGCAACTGTACACTTTGGTACGGCCAATACACCAGGGGCTTAAGTACCTCAGAATATGGTGTGAGAAGACCGAACACTCTCACGAGTGCGGCACCCCGGACTTATAACATTATATGCATCGGCTCCGAATCATGTCTTGGGTCAATAGTTGGGTTTGCCCGGCTCCCATGTTTTCGTACCTTACGTTCCGCTATATCGGCTAAGCTAGCGCTGGGAGAACTACTGCGATTGTGCCCCAGTTGAGCTGGGTTAAGCACCTCAGTAGAGAAAGCTAAAACTGACCGTCATGATAGGGCGAGAGCCGGTAGCTGTTCGAGAGGTTTTTCGAGTCCCTGAAGACTTATGCCGCTTAGAGCAAAGAGCTGGCTTTGTCCGGCCTAGGCGTGGATAGCGCCCCGAATTCGGTCTTCCGAATACTAGGGGCTTCGCCAAAATTTAAAATTATAGAATTCTATGGCTAAGTGAGAGTGATAAAGCATTATAGTCCGATTGCCTTGTTCGTTGTGCTGAGCGCCTCCCTTGAAGGACCCAAGAATGGGAACAAGAGCGCTCAGGTTTATCCCGAACACCCCAGCACTCGTGGCATGGGGGTACAAGCCGACGACTTGCATCTCTCAGATTTAATAAACGGCCGCACAGAAGGTAATATTTTAAATTCAAAAAGCGTTGCTTAGCGCATATGAACAAGTTTTTAGCGCACAGGATAAACACGAGCGATTTTACTCAAAAATTAAATCCTTGGAACATTCATTCACCACAAGGCGGGCACCCTTCAGGACACCCTCATAATACATCTCGGGCCTGCGATGCTCCTTCCCCTCCGGTGGCCCATCTGTCACCAGCTTCTCAGCATCCAGCTTGCCCCAGTGCACTTTAGCACGGGCAAGGGCCCTACGGGCGCCTTCGATGCATATGGAGCGCTTGATGACTTCAAGCCGTGGACAAGCATCCACCAGCCGCCTCACCAGCCCAAAGTAGCTCCCAGGCATGGCCTCCCCAGGCCACAGCCGGCCTATAAGGCCCTTCATGGCCTGTTCGGCTGCCTTATGGAGCTCGACCAACTGCTTCAGCTGGTCGCTCAGGGGCACCGGGTGTCCGGCCTCAGCATACTGGGACCAGAACACCTTCTCCGTCGAGCTCCCTTCCTCGGCGCGGTAGAATGTGGCGGCGTTGGACACATTGCGGGGCAGATCTGCGAATGCTCCTGGAGAGCTCCGGACTCGGGTAAGTAACAGGTAATTTACTTTCACGTGCTTGCTTTTCATAAAGAATACCTTACCCGCCGCTATCTTTTTCATCGCCTCAATTTCCTGGAGGGCTTTTTGGGCCTCGGCCTTGGCGGATTTGGCGCTCTCAAGGGCCGAGGCAAGCTCAGACTCTCGAGTTTTTGAGTCAAGCTCCAATCTTTCGTGTTTCTTCACCAAGAGCATGGAGCTCTTGCCGCACCTCCTCCGCTCGCGCCTCCTGCTTTTCTCGCTCAGTGCGCTCCACGACCGCATTGTCTTTGGCCTTGGACAGTGCTTCCTTCAGGGTCGCAACCTCGGTTGTGGCCCCTGTAACATTCACGTTGGTCCTGTCACTATTTGCAACTAGGTATTTATATATATAGTTACATAAGGTACTACCTACCTTCCTTGTCCTCGAGCTGCTTCTTGGCAAGGCCGAGCTTGTTCTCGGACCCCACGGGATCTGCTTCAATGCATCGACCTGCACAGTCAGTGCGGCAGAGGTCAGCAGTGCAACCTGCATTCCCATATTGACATATTTATGTTAGACTCCTGCGTATATCTTTTTAGATCCTCAGTCCGGCTTTTATTTTCGAACACTAAACTGAGCATCAGGGGCTACTGTCTATGCGGTAACATTTTTACATGTTTTAAATACATACCTCAAAGCCTGTTAAAAGGCTGGCAGAGGCTTCTGTCAGCCCGCTCTTGGCGGACTGAACCTTCTGGATCACCGCACTCATAATAGTGCGGTGCTCCTCGTTGATGGAGGCGCCGTTAAGCACCTCCAGCAAATTGTCCGGCGCCTCCGGTTGGACGGAGGCCACCGGCGTCGTAGGCTTGCCCTTCTTACGAAGGGGCCGCCTGCCAGACTCCGGAACCACTGAAGGTTCCGGTGCGGTGTCCGGCCCAGGGCCGGACTTAGATCCCTCTGGGGTTTTATCCCCTTTGTGCCTGGAGTCCGGAAGGTCGCCTTGCGGCGCCTCCGGGGCTACCTCCTCCTGGCCTGGCCCCTTCTGGGACTCCACCTCGGCATCGTCCGTGGGGCGAGGGGAGGTAGCAGTCGGGAGTGAAAGACTATTCACATCCGACGAATCCAGGGATCCACTCAACGAAGTGTCGAGCAGGGCCTTGGGCGCACTGCATGATTATGTTCGGCGTCAGAAGATACTGTGCACTAACGGAACACCATGAGTTATTTGGTATCCGGATACTTACGATGTTGCCAGGGGCTTGGCCCTGGATGGCCACTCCTTTCCGCCATCTTCGACGTCAGTGGCATAGTCCGGAAGAAGGGTCTTCCCCTTCTTGGACCCTCCGGCCTCCCCAGTTGGGGCGACCTTCCTTTTCTTTCCTCCTCCCGCTGGAGGGGGAGAGGCTTCTTCTTCCTCCTCCTCGTCTTCGGAGGAGGAGTGCGCTTTGGGGCCGTCGGGCGATGAGTCCGACACCACCAGGCGTCGGGAGCTCTTTCGAGTTCCCATGGCCTTCTTCCTGGCCTTCTTCTCCGGCACCACGTGAGGTGCCGGGACCAGCAACTTCGTCAAGCGTGCATCAGCTGGACCTTCGGGCAAAGGAGCCGGACAGTCAATCCGTCCGGACGTCTTCTTCCAGTCCTGTCAAAGGAGCGGGAGCTTAGATCCCACATAGAGTCAAAGTATGGAAAACAAGTGTCCCGTAAAGGGTAAAACAAGCTTACCGCGCTGGCTTGGCGCTTCGCGCAGAATCCGTGATCCTCGGTAATGGGAGGGGGAACCTCGGAGCTCTTGAATAGCACCTTCCAGGCGTCTTCGTGCGTTGTGTCGAAGAGCCTGGACAAAGTTTGGTGCCGGGCCGGGTCGAACTCCCACAAGTTGGAAGCCCGTCGTTGACACGGGAGGATCTGGTGGAAGAGCATGACCTGGACTACGTTGACGAGTTTAACCTTCTTGTCCACCAGGTTTTGGACGCATGTTTGGAGTCTGGTCACCTCTTCTGAATTACCCCATGACAGGCCCGTCTCTTTCCAGGAGGTGAGCCGTGTGGGGATGCCAGATTGGAATTCGGGGGCCGCTGCCCATTCAGGGTCACGCGGCTCGGTGATGTAGAACCACCCCGATTGCCACCCTTTGATGGTTTCCACAAAGGAGCCCTCGAGCCATGTGACGTTGGGCATCTTGCCCACCATGGCGCCTCCGCACTCCGCTTGCTGGCCGCCCACAACCTTCGTCTTGACATTGAAGGTCTTTAGCCATAAGCCGAAGTGGGGCTTGATGCGGAGGAAGACCTCGCACACGACGATGAACGCCGAGATGTTGACGATGAAGTTCGGGGCCAGATTGTGGAAATCTAGGCCGTAGTAGAACATGAGCCCCCGGACAAATGGGTGGAGTGGGAAGCCCAGTATGCGGAGGAAATGGGGGACAAACACCACCCTCTCATGGGGCCTAGGGGTGGGGATGAGCTGCCCCTCATTTGGGAGCCGGTGCGCGATGTCGTTGGACAAGTATCCGGCTTTCCTCAACTTTTTGATTTGCCCCTCCATGACAGAGGAAGCCATCCACCTGCCTCCCGCTCCGGACATGGTTGGAGAAGGTTGAGGTGGTAAGTGCGGACTTGGGCATTGGAGCTCGAGTGCGTGGAAATGGACAAGCAAGGGAGGAAGAAGGCGTAGATGGAAAGGGTGGATCCTTATCCCCTTATATGGGCGGCCAAAACTATGTGCCCCCGCCAGCCTGGTAAAACTCGCTTATCTCTCAAGTGCCGTGATTAATGGCACGGTTGGGTTACCCACGCCCGTATTGATGAGAATCCCGGAATAAGGGGACGCGATATTTGCTTTGACAAGACGTGTCAAGGAAACCGCCTCGCTAAACGCGCTGAGGTGGGACAGTAAAATGATTCGAATAAAGGCTTGGCCATGGCATGATGTCACGCTGCGGAATACGTCAGCAGATCAGATTTGTACAAACATTATTCTCTCTACGGTGGTATGTGGAACTTATTTTGCAGAGCCGGACACTATCCTTGTGTTCAAACATCTTCTATGAAGTATTCGGAGGAGGAACCCGCCTTGCAATGCCGAAGACAATTTGCATGCCGGACTCGTCGTCATTGAAGCCTGGTTCAGGGGCTACTGAGGGAGTCCCGGATTAGGGGGTGTCCGGATGACCGGACTATGACCTTCGGTCGGACTCCTGGACTATGAAGATACAAGATTGAAGACTTCGTCCCGTGTCTGGATGGGACTTTCCTTGGCGTGGAAGGCAAGCTTGGCGATACGGATATGTAGATCTCCTCCCATTGTAACCGACTCTGTGTAACCCTAGCCCTCTCCGGTGTCTATATAAACCGGAGGGTTTTAGTCTGTAGGACGAAAAACAATCATACCATAGGCTAGCTTCTAGGGTTTAGCCTCTCCGATGTCGTGGTAGATCTACTCTTGTACTACCCATATCATCAATATTAATCAAGCAAGAGTAGGGTTTTACCTGCATCGAGAGGGCCCGAACCTGGGTAAAAACATCGTGTCCCTTGTCTCCTGTTACCATCTGCCTAGACGCACAGTTCGGGACCCCCTACCCGAGATCCGCCGGTTTTGACACCGACAATTGGGTTCACACCCAAGTCCAAGAATAAGAACAAGAACGACAAGACCAAACGACCTCCCCCTCTTAAGCAAACTTTTGTGAAGGAGGGAGAGGGTGCTCATAAGGAGAAGAAGAACAATGTGAAGGGTGGTGATGTCAAAAAGGGCAAAGCCACCTCTTCCAACAAAGCCGACGACTTTAACCCTTCTTATGTGTTGTGCCGTGCTAGTGATGGGCATGTTTATGCTAAATTTGTTGGTTCTCCTTATGAGTACATTGAATGGTCTATTTGGGTTCCTAACATCAAAGGACCCATTACTAAATGGGTACCTAAAACCAAGTATTGATCTCTTGTAGGTGTTTACTTCCGGTGGAGGATCATGGTTGCTCGATAGTGGAGCAACAAATCATATGACCGGAAGCAAGGACTTGGTGGTGGACGTGCACAAGATCCCATCTATGCCCACCAACGTTGAGTGGGGTGATGCCTCGTCTTCTAAGGTATTGGGTCTTGGCAAGGTTGTCATTTCTCATGATCTAACGATCGAGAAACTCATGCTTGTTGAGTCCCTTGCGTACAATCTACTTTCCGTTCGTCAACTTGCACTCATGGGTTTTGCCACTTTCTTTGATATTGATGCGTTGGCCCTCTTGTGGAGCAAGACTCTTAAGGTAGCCTTTTTTGGGCATGTCGAGAATGGTCTCTATGTGATTAACTTTTCAGAGCGACCCACTAAGACCGCAACATGCCTAATGGCTAAAGTTGATGTGGGATGGCTTTGGCATCGCCGTTTAGCCCACATCAATATGAGATCTTTGCGAAGTCTTCTCAAGGGGGACCATGTCCGTGGACTAACAAATGTTAGTTTTGCCAAAGATCATGCTTGCAGTGCTTGTATCAAAGGAAAGCTTCATGAAAAGGCTCACCCTCCCACGACTATCATATACTCGAAGAGACCCTTGGAGCTCCTTCACATGGATCTCTTCGGGCCTCCATCCTTTGATAGTCTTGGGGGTAGAAAGTATTGCTTGGTGATCATGGATGACTATGCAAGATATACTTGGGTATATTTCTTCAAGAGGAAGAGCGAGACTCAATAAACCGTCATCGACTTGTTAAATGAAGCTCAACGTCAACATGATGCAAAGATCTTGATAATAAGGAGTGACAACGTATGGCTCTGAGTTCAAGAACTACACCTTGGATGAGTTTCTCAGTGATGAGGGGATCAAGCATCAGTATGCTGCAGCTTACGCCCCTCAACAGAATGGTGTAGCAGAGAGGAAGAACCGAACGTTGATGGATGCGGCAAGGACCATGATGGTGGAGTTCAAGTCTCCATACAACTTTTGGGCTGAAGCCATCAACATAGCATGTCATCCATCCAATCGGCTCTATCTCCGCAAAGGCTTGAACAAGACTCCTTATGAAATACTTACCGGTAACAAGCCCAACCTCAAGTACTTCCGGGTGTTCAGTTGTAAGTGTTTCATTCTCAAGAAAGGTGTTCGCTTGTCTAAATTTGAGGCTAGAGCTTATGAGGGCATATTTGTTGGTTATGCTACAAACTCTCATGCTTACCGTGTCCTCAACAAGTCCACCAGACTCATTGAGGAGACGTGTAACATGGAGTTTGACGAAAATAACGGTTCCCAAGTGGAGCAAAGTGGTACTTGTGATGTAGGTGATGAAATTCCTCCCCAAGCCATAAGAAGAATGGGTGTGGGTCATATCCTACCCATTGAGGAACCCCTTGTGGCCGAAGGAGAAGGACAATGCTCCACTCAAGTGGAGCCATCACCAACCCAAGACCCACACGCTTCCGAAGAACAAAGTGAAGGCCCTCAACCTCATGAACAAGACCAAGGGCAAGATCAACCTCAAGATGGTGGTGAACCACCAAATGATGCCCAAGGTCAAGTTCTCCCCCTCGAGCAAGTTCAAGATCAAGAGCAAGCTCAAGATCTAGAACAAATTCAAGACGGTGCTCAAGATAATCAAGTTAACCCTCCTCCTTCCACATCCAAGGAGGAATTAGAACGTCGTGCCATGAAGATTGCTTCCAAGCTCACCACCAAAGGTCATCTCATGGAGAATGTGGTTGGAAGCCTAAGAAAGGGGGTAAGCATTCGTAGACAATTAGCAAACTATTGTGAACATCACGCGTTTGTCTTTTGTGTTGAACCCCAAAAGGTCTATGAGGCGCTCAAAGATTCAGATTGGCTCAATGCCATGCATGAAGAACTCAACAACTTCGAGTATAACAAGGTGTGGAGATTGGTGCCAAGGCCATCGGGGAACCACAATGTCATTGGAACCAAGTGGATATTCAAGAACAAGCAAGATGCTCATGGGACCATCGTTCGCAACAAGGCAAGACTGGTAGCACAAGGCTACTCCCAAGTCGAGGGTATCGACTACGGTGAAACCTTTGCTCTCGTTGCTCGCCTTGAATCCATTCACTTGTTGATTGCTTATGCTTCCCATCACAACTTTAAGTTACAACAAATGGATGTGAAGAGTGCTTTTCTTAATGGTCCTATTAATGAGTTGGTTTATGTCAAGCAACCCCCTGGGTTCGAGGATCCCTACTTCCCGGATCATGTGTATCAACTCGATAAGGCACTCTATGGCCTTAAGCAAGCCCCACGTGTGTGGTATGACCACCTTACTGAGTTGTTGCAAGATCGTGGATTTGAGGTTGAGCAAATCGATCCCACTCTTTTTTACTAAGAAGGTCAAAGGGGAGTCATTTGTATGCCAACTATATGTTGATGATATTATCTTTGGTTCCCCTAACAAAGCTTTCAATGAGGAATTTGCCGCTTTCATGACCTCTAAGTTCAAGATGTCTTTGATGGGAGAGTTGAAGTTCTTCCTTGGTTTCGATATCAAGCAAAGAAGAGAAGGAACCTTCATCAACCAAGCCAAATACACTCAAGACATGTTAAAAAGATTCAAGCTAAGCGATGTCAAGCCGGCCTCTACTCCAATGCCCACCAAGTGCCAACTTGACATTGATCCCAATGGTAAAGCGGTGGATAAAAAGGTATATCGCTCCATGATTGGCTCCTTGCTTTACCTTTGTGCATCTAGACCGGATATCATGTTGAGTGTGGGAATGTGTGCATGGTTCCAAGCCGCACCGAAGGAAAGCCACTTTGTGGCGGTCAAGGGAATCTTCCGATATTTGGCTCATACCCCCAAACTTTGGCTTATGGTACCCAAGAGGAGCAAACTTCTAACTAGAAGGATATACAGATTCCGATTTGGGCGGGAGACAAAGTGGATAGGAAGTCCACTTCCAGAGGGTGCCAATTTCTTGGTTGCTCTTTGGTGAGTTGGTCTTCCAAGAAGCAAAGTTGTGTGTCTCTCTCGTCCACCGAAGCAGAGTATGTGGCGGCCGGTAGTTGTTATGCACAACTCTTATGGATGAGGCAAACTTTAAAGGAGTACGGTGTCATTTGTGACAAAGTGCCTCTTTGGTGTGAAAATGAAAGTGCCATCAAGATTTCTCTCAACCCAGTGCAACACTTCAAGACGAAGCATATTGAGATTCGGTATCACTTCATCCGGGATCACATTAGGCAAGGGGAGATCGAGCTCAAGTATGTCAACACTCATGATAACCTTGCAGATATTTTCACAGAGCCCTTGGATGAAGCAAGATTTCGCGAGTTAAGGCATGAGCTAAATATCATTGATTCGAGCAATGTGACTTGAACCCATGCACACCCCACCACATTCAACTTGTTGTCTAGTTTAGGTGTAGGCATGGACATAGGGGGAGTGTTGTTCTCTCAATGAACTCTCCCTCCCCCCATTATGCATAAATTGATCGTGTCTTTACGTTAACCATTTTTTATGGTACTTGTGCTTCAAGGATGAGTTTTGGTCATGGGCCCAAGGTTAAAATCTTCGCGGCGCCATACCTCTTGACTCAAACATAGGTGGCCTCGGCCACCGCCGTCTCTTGAATAGGTGTGTTTCTTGTCCCCTTGCTAGTGTTCTCACTGCCGAGTTTTATTTCCTCTTTTTGTCGTTGGATTTCTCTTCTTTTTGAGCAAAGCCGTTTGTTGTCTAGTTGTTGAGCCTTGCTGGGCGGTACTATCGCTGGTGGTGCGCGGTACTACCGCTTATGTTGACAAGCGGTACTACCGCCCACCAGCGCGGTACTACCACTGAGGGGCGGGACCAGGGGGTTATGTCGGGGCAGGGGGTGGTTTCTTAACCCCCATACCCATTTGCTTCGCCCCCTTGTTCCTCTCCATCTCTCCAGCACCGCCTCACCGTGGGAGGGCTCCAGCGGGCCGTCATCTCCGGGCCGTCCCTCTCCATTTCCTTCGGTGGAGTCGATCCTCACCTTGTCCTATTGCCATGGATGCCAGTATTGCCCCCGTTCCTCCTCTCTTTTTGTCTAGATTTCAGATCTAGTGTCTTAGGGGCAATAGTGGTTGCATCTCTCGATTTTTGGCTAAATCTAGGCTTGAGTAGGTTGGAGAAGGCAACTAGACTTTTTGGATTCATGTTTGGTAGGAGTATTTTTGAATTTGGCAGGCCGGTAGTACCGGATTTGACCACGGCAGTAGGGAACCGCCGTTTCCCTGTCTCGAGCGGTACAACCACTCCCTTTGACACGGTACTACCGCTCGGGCGGTACTGCCGCTTCCAGGTCGCGGTACTACCGCTGCCTGCCCAGTTCCATCATGGTCCTACCATTTCCTGATCTCATTCCTTGTGTTTGTTAGCTTATGCTCGTTCTTTCTGGTTGTTTCGTATGTACGTGTGTTTGGTTCCAGGTGATGAACATCCTGAGCAGCAAGCCCGCCGTGTCAACCCCGGCCGTGCAACATCAAAGGGCTATCGCACTTCTGAGTCAGAAGGTGGTTCATCTAGTGCTCCACCGCTGCCAGCGGGTGCTTCCTCAAGTGCTCTACCTCCGCCTCAACTCAAGAAGAAGTCTGTCGTCAAGCCGAAGCCAAGGGGCAAAACTGTGACTGAAATGAATGCCAAGGAGTTCTGGGCAAGGCGTCGCCGCAACCCCTATGTGGAAGACCAAGAACCCACTTTGGTCAACCGTCCGTTCTGGAGCCGCTTTCAGTTTGCCTTCTTCTTTGATGTGATCAAGGCCAAGAAGAATCTCTATGTTGATGTGCTCTCCATCGACACGGATTTTATGGAGAAGGACCCTGAGTACTTTGGTGAAGCCCTTCAGATGTGCTCTCAGCTGAACATTCTCAGAATCATGCAGTTCAACAAGGACTTCGATGCAGATATAGTGGCTCAATTCTATGCCACTGTCCATCTAGGAACTAATGAGGAAAGGACTCTGACTTGGATGACAAATGGCAAGTTGCTTTATGTCAAGTGGAAGGCCTTCATGGAGCTACTTGGGGTGGAAGATCACGGGCTTGAGACTCCAGTCGGTTTCCGCCCTCACCGCAATGCCACCTCCACTCACAAGCAAGCCCTCTGGCCCTACTGTTCTGTGAAGATTCACCCCGAGACTAAGAAGCAAACCTATGAGTTGCCTGCCTTTCTGGACATCCTTCACCGTGTCTTCTGAGAGACTCTCTTCCCTCACATCGGGAATCTGGATATGGTCCACTCCTATCTTGTGGACATGCTTCTCTTCTGCCAGCACGAGAAGGAAGCGGACACTGGCAAGTCCCTGGACATTTCTCATATTATGTGGTCTGAACTTCTATCTGCTGTCTCTGTGCGCAAGTGCCCGATCTATGGACCGTTCATCATGTTACTCATTGAGAAGGCCTGGGCACAGGTCTATCCCAGGGTCTTGCTGGAAACTAGAGATTTGATTTCTCATGAGATCAAGCGTCTGAGGAAGAAGGACAATGGGGCACCCCGGCCCCTAAAGCTGGGGGTACATCTTCTGCTGTTGTCATGGAGACCGAGGACGAAGCTGATGCTGATGATGACGCTGACTATGAGCCTTCAGGAGCAGAGCCCTCTTGGGCAAGGAAGCTCAAGCTCAAGATGAAGAAGTTTTTCTGCATAGAGTCTCATGGTCAGTACATGACTCATGTGGCTGAGAACAAGGCCAGGGGACATCACAAGGAGCTCATGCGTCAGTTGGGTGCGACCGTTAACAGTGGATCTGAGGGGCAGATAACCGAGGAGGAGGAGTGGATTTAGCAGCACTGCCCGTGGACAGATTTAGACGCCGAGCAGTTTCCGACTGATGACGGCGGTGCAGACGATCCCGCTGGTATATGATGTTCGAGATCCTCAGCCTGCTATCACCTGGAGCTATAGCAGCACTCTTTGCCTTTTTGGTGTCTCGATGCCAAAGGGGGAGAGAGTTTAGGGATTTGTGTTAGTTGTTGAGTTGCGAGTGTTTCTTTGTGGTGTCGTTGTGTTTTCTCGCCATTTGCTTTGTTTGGTTTTGTGCCAGTGAGACCTAAGTTCCCGACATATGGTGTGAGACATATGCTACCTTATCTTTATATTATCAGTATATGTGTCTATCTAGTACTTTGGTATCTTATGAGTTGCATGCTTATCCTGTTATATACCCTGCTCTCATATATCCTGCTTAGGTTGTTGGTCTCCAAAATATAGGGGAGTGTTGATCCTAGTATGTGTGTCGTGCAGTCCAAAGCATTTATCTAGAAAGCACACATCTAGGGGGAGCTCATCTATACTTTAGAGTTGTGGGGTTTGCTTATGTCCTATGTCTTTTCCCATTTGTGCAAATCCCGTATTGTCATCAATCCACCAAAAAGGGGGAGATTGTAAGGGCATATTTATCCTTAAGGTGTTTTGGTGATTGATGACAATGCTTGTGCGGACTAATCGTGTGTGTTGAGTTTTTCAAAGATTCATCCTTTGGCACGAGACGATTCCCTTCCCTTGAAGTGTTATTCAAGATGGTGCAGCTCTTTCGGTTCTATGTTGGTGGATAGTTTCGTAGAAGTCACCGTACTATCAAGAGGGGGTCCGCTTTGGTAAGGCTAGGGTGGAATCAACACGTACACATCCTTGTTACACCCTCTGAGCCTTTCCGCTTCACTGGAGAACTCTTTTCCCTTCTTTTGAGCTTCGTTTGGTCCCAGCGGTAGTACCGTGGGCCACAGCGGTAGTACCACCCGAGTGTTACAAGCGGCAGTACCGCTCCACAGCGGTAGTACCGCTTGAAGCCCTTCGCCGTAGTACCGCTACGGCTCCATGCTCCTACCGCCTCGACACAAGGGTTCCTTTTCTCGTGTCGGGTCTTGCAACACCAGTTGCGGTAGTAGAAGCGGTAGTACCGCTCTTAAGCGGTAGTACCACCCTTACCTCCACGGTAGTACCGCTCTGGGTCTAGATCCTTCGCTCCCCTCAGCTGCGCGGTAGTACCGCTGGCCACAGCGGTAGTACCGCCCACCCCAGTGGTAGTACCGCTCTCTGCGAGGCTGCTGTGGGGGGTAACGGTTGGATTGTTCCCCCCACTATATAAGGGTGTCTTCTTCCCCAAAGTTGAGTTACCTCTTCCCCCCAAAGCTCCATTGTTGCTCCAAGCTCCATTTTCGCCCGATCTCTCTCCCTAGCCAATCAAACTTGTTGATTTGCTCGGGAGTAGTTGAGAAGGCCTAGATCTACACTTCCACCAAGAGAAATTTGATTCCCCCCACTAATCCTTAGTGGATCTAGTTACTCTTGGGTGTTTGAGCACCCTAGACGGTTGAGGTCACCGGGGAGCCATAGTCCATTGTGGTGAATCTTCGTGGTGTCGTTGAGAGCCTCCAATTAAGCTCTGGAGATTTCCCCAACCTTGTTTGTAAAGGTTCGGTCGCCGCCTTCAAGGGCACCGATAGTGGAATCACGGCATCTCGCATTGTGTGAGGGCATGAGGAGAATACGATGGCCCTAGTGGCTTCTTGGGGAGCATTGTGCCTCCACACCGCTCTAACGGAGACGTACTTCCCTTCAAAAGGAAGGAACTTCGGTAACATATCCCCGTCTTCACCGGCTCCACTCTTGGTTATCTCGTGCCTTTAGTTGTGCAAGCTTTTTGTGTTGTATCCCTTGCTTGCTTGTGTACTTGTTGTTGTTGCATCATATAGGTTGCTCACCTAGTTGCATATTTAGACAACCTACTTTGATGCAAAGTTTAATTTGGTAATGAAAAGCTAAAAATTGTTAGTTGCCTATTCACCCCCCCCCTCTAGTCTACTATATCGATCCTTTCACCCATCCCATTCAGGGAAATACCAACGCAGATACAAGCAATCAAGCACGCATCTGGGGTGTTCCGGCATGGTCGAAACTCGGTGCACCACCTGTGGCGGGCACTCGTCTGACTTTATGACCGGCAACGGGGAGCTGGCGAGCTGTTGGGCCAGTGTCGTGCCCCGTCGACGACCGATCGTGTCTTTGTCGGTGAACCGCCGATGAGTGAGATCCGAGTGGCTAGAGGAGGAGGCCATACCTACATGCGTCAAATCCGGCGATGGTGGCAATCGCATATCTACCAATTCTACATCGGGGACGACGCGAGGGAGGCACAAATCCGAGTGGTCAAGGACCGCGACGGATCCTACGGAGCATCTGAGGTGGCAGGTGGTGCCCGGCGAGGGGCGGGAAGGATGGCGCCTACGTAGATGCAGCACCGGAGTTGGGTGGATGAGGCAGCGGAGGGGGAGGGTTCCTCAAAGTGGTAGCGACCGAGCAAATATAGGGCCAGGATAAGCGGCAGAGGATAAATTATCCTCCTCTATTCGGTTTAGGGGATCGGCTAGGTGCTAGTTAGAGGAGTAACATTGAATTTATCCTCATCTAATGTCGGATAGGGAATCAGTCAGAGTTGGCCTTAGCACCAAGTTTTGATCGACATTGGCCATGTTCTTAGGTTGCATTTGGGAACCATCTCAATCTATGATTGTAAACTACTTAGGGCATCTCCAAATGTGTTTATCTAATCCCCCGCGGACACGCACTACTTGTTTGGTGATAATTTTTCCAGTTCAACATAGATTTATCGTTGAAATGATTTGAAGGTAAATATTACTGCACAACAAAAACTCAAAGATAAATATCACAATTCAAATAGACTTCTCAAATTACACAGTTCACAACATCACAATTCAATTCGATTTATCCAGAGATAGTTTTGTATTTGGTTTTCATGGTGCACCTGCATGCTCTACTGGATCATTGTGAGGTTGTGTATATATTTTTCAATCATGAATTTTCTGAGGCGTCTTGAGAAAAAAAAGCCACGTCTTTTTGTGGGAGGTTGAAAGTCTCTCCCATGAAGTCAAAATCAACATTACATACACCCTCACCCTCATCTCCACAATCGTGTTGTGCATGATCATACAACAAGTCATCACTTTCCACTACTAGGAAAAACCCTATAGGTAGACCAATAACAATGGTGCGGGGTATGTGGCCCGCACTACTGTTAAGTAGTAGTAGCGCGAGTTAGAATCCCATGATACAGGTATAGTATAGTAGTACCGCGGCTGGATATACCCCGCGCGGGCTGGTGCGCCTGGCCCAATAAGGCCAGGGCACCCCCTACAGCCCATGCTAGCCTATGGAACATGGTGGAACCCCTAGTGGACTTTCGGAACCTTCCCGGTACACTAATGGAAAAAACCGAACTTCTTCCGGAACCCCAACAACAACTTTTCATATATAAATCTTTACCTCTGGACCATATAGGACTCTGAACTACTTTTGGACTTCACCATATTAATATATCAATACTACCCTAGTGCTACCGAACGTTAAGTGTGTGACCCTACGGGTTCGAGAACATGCAGACATGATAGAGACTCCTCTCTGATCAATAATCAATAGCGGGACCTGGTGTTGGGGAACGTAGTAATTTCAAAAAAAATCCTACGCACACACAAGATCATGGTGAGGCATAGCAACGAGATGGGAGAGTGTGTCCACGTACCCTCGTAGACCAAAAGCGGAAGCGTTAGAACAACGCGGTTGATGTAGTCGTACGTCTTCACGGCCCGACAGATCAAGCACCGAAACTACGGCACCTCCGAGTTCTAGCACACGTTCAGCTCGATGACGTCCCTCGAACTCCGATCCAGCCGAGTGTCGAGAGAGAGTTCCGTCAGCACGACGGCGTGGTGACGATCTTGATGTTCTACCATCGCAGGGCTTCGCCTAAGCACCGCTACAATGTTATCGAGGAGGACTATGGTGGAGGGGGGCACCGCACACGGCTAAGAGATCAAGAGATCAATTGTTGTATCTCTAGGCGGTGCCGCCCTCCCCGTATATAAAGGAGTGGAGGAGGGGGAGGAGGCCGGCCACCCTTGGCACGCCCCATGAGGAGTCCTACTCCCACCGGGAGTAGGACTCCCCCCCCTTCCTTGTTGGAGTAGGAGAAAGGGAAGGGAGAAGGAGAAGGAAGGAAGGGGGCGCCCCTGAGGGAGTCCTGGATAAGGGGGTATCCGGACAGCCGGACTGTATTCATCATCCGGACTATAGAAGCGTCAAGTTACAAGACTCAAGACTTAGGCTCGTGTCCGGATGGGACTCTCCTTTGCGTGGAAGACAAGCTTGGCGATCCGGATATTATGTTTCCTTCCTTGTAAACCGACTCCATGTAAACCCTAGCTCTCCGGTGTCTATATAAACCGGAGAGCATGGTCCTTAGAAGGCCGATCACAATTACAATCATACCATCATAGGCTAGCTCTTAAGGTTTAGCCTCTACGATCTCGTGGTAGATCTACTCTTGTATTCTACATATCTTCAATATTAATCAAGCAGGAAGTAGGGTTTTACCTCCATCGAGAAGGCCTGAACCTGGGTAAACATTGTGTCCCTTGCTTCCTGTTACCATCAGCCTAAGACGCACAGATCGGGACCCCCTACCCGAGATCCGCCGGTTTTGACACCGACATTGGTGCTTTCATTGAGAGTTCCTCTGTGTCATCGCTTCGAGGCTTGATGGCGTCTTCAATCATCAATAACACGGTCCAGGGCGAGACTTTTCTCCCCGAACAGATCTTTGTGTTCGGCGGCTTCGCACTGCAGGCCAATTTGCTTGGCCAGTTGGAGCAGATAGACAGCTTCGCCCTACACACCAGATCAGATTCGGAAACTTGAACTACACGGCGGATATCCGCGGAGACTTGATCTTCGACGGATTCGAGCCTGCGCCAGGAGCGCCAGACAGCCACGACGAGCACAGCCTAGATCTGTTGTCGGACAACGTCCAAGACATCATCCCCGAAGCAGCCTTGGATCTAAATCCAGGGTAGGTCGCGTTGCCTATGGACGAAGGGCTGGACCCCGCTCCGCAGGCCGCACACTTATCGGTGGTAGAGCCGAACACGGGTCCCACCGCTGTGGAGGCCTGTAATCCCGGACCCCCGGACTCATATTCGGCTGTTGGTCCTGGTCCGCTCACTCTCGAGCCAGTCGAGCCAGGTTGGGCTCCGATAATGGAGTTTACCGCTGCAGACATCTTTCAGCACTCACCCTTTGGCAACATGCTAAACTCATTGAAGTCTCTCTCTTTGTCAGGAGACTCTGGGCCGAACTATGTCCGGCTGGAGTGGGAAGCAGGCGACGAAGGAATTCGCTGCCCACCCACCACCCACTTTGTCGCCACGATCAATGATTTAACCGACGTGCTCTACTTTGACTTTGAAGACATCAACGGTATGGACGACGATGCAGGAGACATACAGGAGCCACCACTCACAGGGCGGTGGACAGCCACCTCTTCATACGATATATATATGGTGGACACTTCGAAAGAAACGAATGGCGATGAGGCAACGGAGGATAACCCCTCAAAGAAGAAAGCAAAGCATGGGCGTCGCCAGCGCCGCTCCAAGCCCCGCCAAGGCAATACCGGCGCCGGAGATGATAATAATCCGGACGGTGCCGACGATGAATACAACCCCGAACAGCCCACCTTCGAGCAGTCCGAACAGGAAGACGGGCATAACAGCCCAGACGAACAGGCGATGGACGGGTATCCGAAGGAGGACAACTACATGACCCTCTCCGAAGATGAGATTAGCCTCAGTGACGACGAGTTCGGCGTACCCAAAGACCCCGCAGAGCAGGAGCGCTTCAAGCGTTGGCTTATTGCCACTGTGAGAAGCCTGAAGAAGAAGCAGCAGCAGCTCCAAGCTGATCAAGATCTGCTCATAGATAGATGGACAGAAGTCCTGGCAGCCAAGGAATACAGACTTGAGCGCCCCATGGCTGACCCACCGCCTCGAGGTCGGGACAAAACGGCATATCAGCCGAAATACCAGCCCGTACCTGAAAGTGCAACTATCCCTAGGTGGTTTTGGTAATTCATAACAACATATAGCTCATTGAGCTAATGCTATTCCAAGACTATTGTTTCGGGAAAGCTCAATGAATGGCATGGCATGGATGATGAAAGTGGATCCCTCAAAATACTAAGGATAAAGGGTTGGCTCAAGCTCAAAAGCTCAAGACTCTTCATTTTACATTTTAGTGATCCAAGATCACATTGAGTCTATAGGAAAAGCCAATACTATCAAGAAGGGATGAGGTGTTGCTTAATGAGCCTCTTACTTCATGTGCTTAGTGATATGCTCCAAAACCCTCAACTACTTTCCCACATCCACAAATGACCTAAACCTAAAGCCAAAATCGGTCACACCGATTCTTTCTATCCAGCGCCACCATTCCAAAAGTCATAGCCACTGCCACAAACCCTAAGCAAATCGGTCTTACCGATACAGATCTCGGTCTCGCCGAGATGGGGTTGCAATCTCTCTGTTTCCCTTCGTAACGTTTCGGTCTAACCGAAGTGAGCGATCGGTCCCACCGAGATTGCAATGTAAACTCTCTGTTTCCCTTTTGTAACATTTCGGTCTCACTGAAAAGAGCAAATCGGTCCCACCGAGTTTACCTGACCAACTCTCTGGAAAGCTTATTACCAAAATCGGTTTCACCGAGTTTGTGTAATCGGTCCTACCGAGATTACGTTATGCCCTAACCCTAACCGAATCGGCCTCACCGAGATGCATGTCAGTCCCACTGAAAATCACTAATGGTCACTAGGTTTACTAAATTGGTCCGACCGAGTTTAACGATTCGGTCCCACCGAGTTTGATAAATTGTGTGTAACGGTTAGATTTTGTGTGGAGGCTATATATACCCCTCCACCTCCTCTTCATTCGTGGAGAGAGCCATCAGAACGAACCTACACTTCCAACTTACCATTTCTGAGAGAGAACCACCTACTCATGTGTTGAGGCCAAGATATTCCATTCCTACCATATGAATCTTGATCTCTAGCCTTCCCCAAGTTGCTTTCCACTCAAACCCTCTTTCCACCAGATCCAAATCCTATAAGAGAGAGTTGAGTGTTGGGGAGACTATCATTTGAAGCACAAGAGCAAGGAGTTCATCATCAACGCACCATTTGTTACTTCTTGGAGAGTGGTGTCTCATAGATTGGCTAGGTGTCACTTGGGAGCCTCCGACAAGATTGTGGAGTTGAACCAAGGAGTTTGTAAGGGCAAGAAGATAGCCTACTTCGTGAAGATCTACCGCTAGTGAGGCAAGTCCTTCGTGGTCGACGGCCATAGTGGGATAGACAAGGTTGCTTCTTCGTGGACCCTTCATGGGTGGAGCCCTCCGTGGACTCGCGCAGCCGTTACCCTTCGTGGGTTGAAGTCTCCATCAATGTGGATGTACGATAGCACCACCTATCGGAACCAGGCCAAAAATATCTGTGTCTCCAATTGCGTTTGAATCCTCCAAACCCTTCCCTTTACTTTCTTGCAAGTTGCATGCTTTAATTTCCGCTGCCTATACACTCTTTGCATGCTTGCTTGAATTGTGTGATGATTGCTTGACTTGTCCTAAAATAGCTAAAATCTGCCAAACTCTAAAATTGGGAAAAGGTTAAGTTTTTATTGGTCAAGTAGTCTAATCCCCCCCCCTCTAGACATACTTCAAGGTCCTACAAGTGGTATCAGAGCATTGGTCTCCATTTGCTTTGATTTCCATAGCTTTTGGTGGTCATAGCCTTGGTTTCACAACCTAGGAGAGTATGGCGTCTAGCGAGGGAAATTATCACCGTAGAGGTCCTTACTTTGATGGTAGTAATTTTGCTAGTTGGAAGCATAAGATGAAAATGCATATTCTTGGACATAACCCCGCCGTTTGGGCAATTATTTGTATTGGCTTGCAAGGTGAATTCTTCGATGGGAGAGAACCGAACCGTGAAGCTAATGCGGAAGAATTGAAGATGCTGCAATACAACGCTCAAGCATGTGACATCATCTTCAACGGATTGTGCCCCGAAGAATTCAACAAAATCAGCCGTCTTGAGAATGCAAAGGAAATTTGGGATACTTTGATTGATATGCATGAAGGTACCGAGTCCGTCAAGGAATCCAAGTTGGATGTGCTCCAAAGTCAGCTTGACAAGTTCAAAATGAAGGATGGTGAAGGTGTCGCTGAAATGTACTCTAGGCTTGCTCTTATCACAAATGAGATTGCCGGCTTAGGGAGTGAAGAGATGACCGACAAATTCATCATCAAGAAAATCCTAAGAGCATTGGATGGAAAGTATGATACCGTGTGCACATTGATCCAAATGATGCCAAACTACAAAGATCTCAAGCCAACAGAAGTCATTGGAAGGATTGTTGCTCATGAGATGTCACTCAAGGATAAGGAGGAACTTCACAACAAGTCAAGTGGTGCTTACAAAGCCTCAAGTGAAGCCCCCACATCATCAAGTGAGAAACCAACCTTCAATGAAGAATTGAGCTTAATGGTGAAGAACTTCAACAAATTCTACAAAAGTAGAAGCAAAGAAAGAAACTCCAAGTCAAGGTCTTACAATGACAAGAGATCTTCTAGTCGAGAGTGCAATTGCTACTATTGTGGGAGACCCGGACACTACTCCAATGAGTGTACGACACCCTACAAAAGAAGGGAAGATTCTCCAAGAAGAAGGAGCAAAAGAGAAGAATCACCACCAAGAGAGAGGAGTAGTAGAGATGATCATTATGAACGAAGACCCTCACGGAGAAGTAAGGATTCAGAAAGAAAGGACAAGTCATCAAGGAGCTACACAAAACAAAGACATCAAGCTCATATTGGTGAATGGGTTTCCGGCTCCGACTCCGACAATCACTCCGAGAGAAGCTATCACTCTGACTCCGAATATACTCAAGATGAAGGTGTTGCCGGTCTAGCACTTGTGTCAACCAACTCCTACGACATATTTGACTCACCAAATGAAGGTGTTGGAAGATGCTTCATGGCCAAAGGTCCAAAGGTAACACATCCCGAGTATGTTGATTTTAATAGTGATGAAGATGACTTGCTTGTGGATGATGATTTACTTGTTGACAACTCTAGTGATGAATACTATGATGAAACGTCAATTAATCATGCTAATCAAACGAATGACAATGCTAAGGAGAAAATTGAGCTTCTAACTAAATAACTAAACACTCTTAAGTTGGCTCATGAAACTATCTTCGAAGATCATCGAGAACTTTTAAGGGCTCATGAGAAGTTACGCTTTGAAAAGCTCAATCTTGAGCAAGAGCATGAGTTCTTAAAGGCAATCAATGATGATCTCCGCAAGAAAAGTTCTTCTTACATTGCCAAGCGTTTACTCTTATCTACTTACATGCCTCAAGTCAAGTCTAGTAACAAGTACAAGAAAGATACTTCCTCTAGTAGTAACAATAATAATGTCAAATCCAATGTTGTTGCTTCTAGTAGTTCTCTTGATTCCACTAATGATTCTCTTAGCCAAGTTACACTTGAGCAAGAAAATAGTTTATTGAAGGGAATTATAGAGAAAGGTGTTTACAAGAGCCTTGCCGGGAGTAAGCAATTCGAGGAAATTGTACGCAAGCAAGGAAGGCACCGGAAGAATCAAGGTGTTGGTTTTGAACGAAAGTTCAACGCCAATGGAGTTGAGTGGGAAGAAGATCAGTACCCCAAGAAAAAGTTTGTTCCTCAACAAGAGAAGTATGATCCTACTTCCTTCAAGGGGACACAAGCTCAAGATGATCTTCCACCACAAGACCACAAGAACAAAGGCAAGGACAAGCTTCAAGAAGAGATTGATGCATTTGAAGAAGCACCTAAAGCCTCGTTCAAGTGGGTCCCCAAGACTACGTCAAGTTCTACTTCATCAAGTACAACTACAACTCCAAGGATTCCCATCAAGATGATGTGGATCCCGAAGAAGAAGAACTAGAGAGTTCTTGAGGGTGACTCCGCCAACATTCTTCACTCATATCATTTTGGCAAGAACAAGTGCAATCAACTTTCACATCTTGCACTAGTTCAAGGAGTCACAAACCCTCATGTTGGTAAGGCAAGGGACAAGGTAACCTAATGTTTTCATGGACATCATCTTGTGTGTGCATCACTCTGTCTATGGATATTCTTGTTTGTTCCTTGTGGGACTAACCCATGTAGTCAAGTTAAAAGTGCAACTCACTCCAAAGGATTGCTCCAAATGATCTACATCAACATTGAGCATCTACATCTTCAACACCTACATGAAGTCATCATCGACAAAACCCAAGGTTAGTTCATCCCTCTAAGGGGGGATCTCACATCTAGGGGGAGCTTAACTCTAAGAATTGAGTCAAAGCAACTCTAATGGTGTGAACACATTAATGCATATGTAAAAGTGGTAACCCCACTTGAGCTTAAACGATGAGTATGACCTATGATCAAATGTTCTCATTTGACTTCTAAGTCAATATACTCATATATAGATGACCTAGTCATCGCCAATTGCTTGATAGATGCTAAAATTGGTTGTGCATGCTTTGCCACATATTTCAATTACCATCTTATTGTGTGAGCATGTTGGTGCATATTTTACTCATTCAAGGACATCCACTTGTTGTTTTGTTTGTTTGGATTCTTTTCTTTGTGCCAAGTGGATGGACAAGAATGCCTAAGAACCTTCTTTAGCTAACTATGCTTTTCTCCTCTCAAACTCTATTCATGCTACATCACAAAATTTGATCAAGTCAGATTCGAACCACTCTGTGTGAGGAGCACTCGGAGTCCCCGATTCGTCATAGATTTAAACTTCCAAAACCTCTTAGTGATTCTCAGTCTGACCGATCCTTCCATTTTGGTCCTACCGAGATCATCAAGTTGATCTGAGTTTTCAATCTTGGTGCAACCGATTTGAACTTTTCGGTCTCACCGATTTGCTGTAACTGAACACAGTTATGCATCTCGGTGCCACCGAGTTGTTCCACTCGGTCACACCAACAGGGTTGAGCTATATATATAGCCATGGGCAAAATTTTGGAAATTTCTCCGAAACCCTTCGCCCGCGCAACAGCTCGCTCTGCCATCGTGGTCTCCGGATCGTCTCCTTGTCGCCAGCAACCTCCTGTTGCTGGTCTCCGCCGCCGTCAACGGATTTCGTCCCCGCCGTTGCCGCCGTAGCAAGTCCACCGCCAAGTTAGGGTATGGACTTAATCTTTGTGCTATCCTCGTCTGATTCTTGGCACATTGTTTTCATATTGATTCTTGCCACGATTGAAACTCTTTTATCCAGCCAAAGTAGTTCATAGATTAGACGTGATTCAAATTTTTAGGTTTAGGTTTCCGCCGAAACCATCTCGGACCCACCGAGTTGAAAAACTCGGTCTCACTGATTTGGCTTATGCCATTGCACTAGTGACTCTCGGTCTGACCGAGAATTACTAATCGGTGTAACCGATTTGAGGATTCTGTGAAACCCTAGCAGTCTCGGTACCACCGAACTGAAACTCGGTCCAACCGAGATCATCAGTTTAGGTTCCAAAACTGCTTCAGTATCACCGAGTTTGAAAATCGGTGGATCCAAAATGCTTTCTGTGGAAAACTAAGACTGAACTTTTGAGTCATTCTTTTGCAAATACCTCTGCATTTTGTGATGCTCATCTTTTCTATCTCATCTATAACTCTTCACAGGGTCAGCAGTCAGCTTTTGCAGTATGTCTGATCAAAGTGACAGTCAGAACAGGTCAGAAGAGCAGATGGACTTGAGTGAGGGCACTAGTCTCTCAACTTCAGATGAAGGGAGCAGAAGTACTCCTAGCAATTTGCCTAAGGCTGCAACTAGGCAAAGGAGGAAAAGAACTTCAGATTCAGAGGATGAAGATTACAAAGCTGAGGAAGATGAGGCTACTTCCAAGAAAGTGGTGCTCAAGAAGGAATATGGCTCAGCAAAGGATATAAAGCCAGGCATGAAGATTAAAAGGCCTGCAAGAAGGCAACCTATGCCCAAGGCCAGAGCATCAACTCAACTGCCTAAAAGGCCTGATCCCAAAGAGCCAGCTGCTGAAGGAAAGAAGAGGAAGGAAAGGGTCAAGAAGACCATGGCCAAAATTGTTGGTCAACCTTCCATGATGGAAGAGGAAGAGCTTGCTGCACCAGCTCCAAAGGCAGCTAAGCTTATGGGAGATGCAATCAGATCAGGGGCTGCAACATCCAAGCCCAAGGAATCACCCAAAGCTGCCTCCAAGGCCAAGCAAGTTCCAAAGAGGAATACTAGGAGTATTCCAGCTGCTGAGAAGAACAAGGCCCCAGTGCCCAATGTTGCTGAAGATTCAGATGAAGAAGGACAGGTTCTAAGGAAGCTCAAGCCAAAGATACCAGATCACAATGATGCCCATCCTGTGACTGAAGATATGAGGATCAGGAAGGATTAAGGGCTGAGACTGTGGAGAGTAGAAGATCCATATGCTTCAAGAAGAAGACCTGCTGTTGACTACATGTTCCACACAAAGGAACAGCAGGACTTCTATAAAACAATTCTGTTGGACAAGAAGCCCATAGTCTGTGACATGAGGTGGGTTGACTGGAAATTCATCAAGGAAAATGAACAGCACTATCTTGGAGTGCAAGACAGCTTTGTTGCTTGTGGAGTTGCAGATTTTGTTGGACAGAAGTTCACCAACTGGAATGATGAGCTTATCATGCAGTTCTACTCCACAGCACACTTTTACCCAGATGGAAGAATAGTTTGGATGTCTGAAGGTACAAGGTACCAGTCCACTATTGAAGAATGGGCAAGTCTGATAAATGCCCCAAAGGAAAATGATGATGATCTGGATGTATATGCCAAGAAGAAAATGGGACACAATACCATGGCACACATGTACAAGGAGATCCCAGACAAAGCCCTAGAGACTTTCACTTTTGGATCAGTCCATTTTCTGTTGTCAGGGCTGCCTACTATCAATTGGATTCTGAGGCACACTCTGTTGCCCAAGTTAGGTGACCACAACATGATCAGAGGGCATGCCATCAATATGTTGCATTTATTTGATGTGCCACAAAAATTCAAAGTCATGAGCCTTATAGTTGAAACAATCAAGAGGACTGCAGCAGATCAGAAGAGGAGTTGTGGATATGCACCTCAGATTCAAGAATTGATAAACTCAAAGATGGGCATAGGAAAATATCAGTTGGATAAGGAACACTTTCCACTTTATCCAGACTTTGAGGATAATGAGGTTGTCATGAATGAAGATGATCCACAATCAGTTCAAGCTCAGGAGAAGAAGGAGAAGGCAAAGAGGGAGAAGGCTGCCAAGATGCCAACTCAAGAGGAGGCATCTGAATATTTCTTGAAAACCAAACAGGAGCAGCTTGGTTACTTGATAGCATCATCTCTAAGGATTGAGAAGGGGATGGTCACCCTAACTCAAAACCAGGAGAGCCTGGAAAGAATCATGGAACAAAAATTCTATGATCTAGATGTCAAGGTAACTGAGATTCAGTCAGTTGTGGAGCAGCTGCAGGATGACATGCAGGAGAGGAAGGGCAAGACTACCACCAATGTGTTTGCCAGAGTGCCCAGAGCCCAGAGGTCAGTGCAGTGCCAGTGAAAGACACTAGAGCAACAACTTCAGCACCAGCCACTGCCCCTACAGTTCCAGTGCAACCAGCTCCAGCACCAACTCCTCCAGCTCCATCCACTTCAACTAAAGCCTTCATCCTTGGAGTTATCAGGACACCACCAACTGAAGATCAAGGCTGAGAGCTGATCTAGCACTATGCATTTTCTATGAACTTTTTGGTAACTTGTTGCCAAAGGGGGAGAAAAATGTATAGATCATAGGCTTCGAGAGAGAGAGTGTTGCTTTTGTTCTCTCTTGCTTTATTTGGTGGTTTTTCAATCTTTGTTTGCTTTTGGTTGAGATACTATGCTTGTGAGACACTGATGATCATGTGTTTGATCATAAGCTACACTTATGCATGCTTGATATTATCCTATCTATCTTATGTGATCACTCACTATGCTTGGTGATGAGTGCATGTATTCATTGTTTATTATTTTGAGCGCTCCACCAAGATGTATGTGACATGGAAGAGTAACCCATGAGCCTAATTCATTGTGCATTTGCAGTCCAAAGCAAATCTAAAACTATGCACAAATTTAGGGGGAGCTCTTGCTTATCACATACTTCTCACAGCGACGATGTTATTTAAATTTTATTATCATTTGTCGAAGCTTTGATCTATATGTTGTCATCAATTACCAAAAAGGGGGAGATTGGAAGTGCAACTATCCCTAGGTGGTTTTGGTAATTCATAACAACATATAGCTCATTGAGCTAATGCTATTCCAAGACTATTGTTTCAGGAAAGCTCAATGAATGGCATGGCATGGATGATGAAAGTGGATCCCTCAAAATACTAAGGACAAAGGATTGGCTCAAGCTCAAAAGCTCAAGACTCTTCATTTTACATTTTAGTGATCCAAGATCACATTGAGTCTATAGGAAAAGCCAATACTATCAAGAAGGGATGAGGTGTTGCTTAATGAGCCTCTTGGTTCATGTGCTTAGTGATATGCTACAAAACCCTCAACTACTTTCCCACATCCACAAATGACCTTAACCTAAAGCCAAAATCGGTCACACCGATTCTTTCTATCTGGCGCCACCGATTCCAAAAGTCATAGCCATTGCCACAAACCCTAAGCAAATCGGTCTTACCGATAGGGATCTCGATCTCACCGAGATGGGGTTGCAATCTCTCTGTTTCCCTTCGTAACATTTCTGTCAAACCAAAGTGAGCGATCGGTCCCACCGAGATTGCAATGTAAACTCTCTGTTTCCCTTTTGTAACATTTCGGTCTCACCAAAAAGAGCAAATCGGTCCCACCGAGTTTACCTGACCAACTCTCTAGAAAGCTTATTACCAAAATCGATTTCACCGAGTTTGTGTAATCGGTCCTACCGAGATTACGTTATGCCCTAACCCTAACCGAATCGGCCTCACCGAGATGCATGTCAGTCCCACCGAAAATCACTAACAGTCACTAGGTTTACTAAATTGGTCCGACCGAGTTTAACGATTCGGTCCCACCAAGTTTGGTAAATTGTGTGTAACGGTTAGATTTTGTGTGGAGGCTATATATACCCCTCCACCTCCTCTTCATTCGTGGAGAGAGCCATCAGAACGAACCTACACTTCCAACTTACCATTTCTAAGAGAGAACCACCTACTAATGTGTTGAGGCCAAGATATTCCATTCCTACCATATGAATCTTGATCTCTAGCCTTCCCCAAGTTGCTTTCCACTCAAACCCTCTTTCCACCAGATCCAAATCCTATGAGAGAGAGTTGAGTGTTGGGGAGACTATCATTTGAAGCACAAGAGCAAGGAGTTCATCATCAACGCGCCATTTGTTACTTCTTGGAGAGTGGTGTCTCCTAGATTGGCTAGGTGTCACTTGGGAGCCTCCGACAAGATTGTGGAGTTGAACTAAGGAGTTTGTAAGGGCAAGGAGATCGCCTACTTCATGAAGATCTACCGCTAGTGAGGCAAGTCCTTCGTGGGCGACGGCCATGGTGGGATAGACAAGGTTGCTTCTTCGTGGACCCTTCATGGGTGGAGCCCTCCGTGGACTTGCGCAGCCGTTACCCTTCGTGGGTTGAAGTCTCCATCAACGTGGATGTATGATAGCACCACTTATCGGCACCACGCCAAAAACATCCGTGTCTCCAATTGCGTTTGAATCCTCCAAACCCTTCCCTTTACTTTCTTGCAAGTTGCATGCTTTAATTTCCGCTGCCTATACACTCTTTGCATGCTTGCTTGAATTGTGTGATGATTGCTTGACTTGTCCTAAAATAGCTAAAATCTGCCAAACTCTAAAATTGGGAAAAGGTTAAGTTTTTATTGGTCAAGTAGTCTAATCCCCCCCCTAGACATACTTCAAGGTCCTACAGTACCCCCGTGCCGGTTTACTACGGCCCGGGGCAATACCCAGGACCTGTGTGATAAACTAGATAACGTCGCAGGACAACCAAGATTGATCTA
Source organism: Triticum dicoccoides (assembly GCF_002162155.2). Lineage (NCBI taxonomy): Eukaryota > Viridiplantae > Streptophyta > Magnoliopsida > Poales > Poaceae > Triticum > Triticum dicoccoides. The sequence continues at coordinate 541,841,282 of NC_041383.1, forward strand.
CGGATCGCTGGGGTGCGCCGAAGCACATGACAATGACTGTCATACCGGATACACTAACAGCAAATCCGGCCGGGCCGAATACAACCAGTCAGACGCAGCCCGACTGCGCCGTGACATAGCCCGACATAGGGACGCCGCACACCCCATATGCTTCACTTGTGAAGTGATGGATCACGAATTCCTAGAAGGGTTTAAACCCGTAAACATCGAATCATACAATGGCACCACAGACCCCGCGGTATGGATCGAGGATTTCCTTTTCCACATTCACATGGCCCGCGGAGATGATCTACATGCCATCAAGTATCTTCCCCTTAAGCTCAAAGGCCCTGCCCCGCACTGGCTAAACAGCCTGCCCGCAAATTCCATTGGTAGTTGGGAAAACATGGAAGACGCATTTCTTGACAACTTCCAGGGCACATATGTGCGACCTCCGGATGCCGATGACTTGAGCCACATAACTCAACAGCCCGGAGAATCAGCCAGGAAATTCTGGACTCGGTTCCTAACTAAAAAGAACCAAATAGTCGACTGTCCGGACGCCGAAGCCCTGGCGGCTTTCAAGCATAATATCCGTGACGAGTGGCTCGCCAGACACCTCGGCCAGGAGAAACCCAAGTCCATGGCAGCTCTTACGACACTAATGACCCGCTTTTGCACGGGCGGGGACAGCAGGTTAGCTCGCAGTAGCACTACGCCACATTTTGGAACTTCAGATGTCCGGGACAATAATGGCAAGCCACGACACAACAGACACAAGCAACGGAACAATGGCGACAACACCGAGGATACGGCGGCCAATGCCGGATTCAGCAGATCGAAATCCGGTCATCGGAAGAAGCCATTCAAGCGAAACAATCAAGGACCGTCCAGTCTGGACCATATACTGGAGCGCTCGTGCCAAATTCATGGCACCCCAGACAAGCCAGCCAACCACACCAACAGAGACTGCTGGGTCTTTAAACAGGCCGGCAAAATAAATGCCGAAAACAAGGACAAGGGGCTGCACAGCAACGATGACGATGAGCCCCGGCGTTCGAACATGGGGGGCCAGAAGAATCCCCCCCCCCCACCCCCCCGCAGGTGAAAACGGTCAACATGATCTATGCCACCCACATCCCCAAGCGGGAAAGGAAGCGAGCACTGCGGGACGTATATGCGATGGAGCCAGTCGTCCCAAAATTCAACCCATGGTCAGCTTGTCCGATCACCTTTGATCGTAGGAATCATCCTACTAGCATCCGTCATGGCGGCTCAGCCACATTGGTTTTAGACCCGATTATAGACGGATTTCACCTCACAAGAGTCCTTATGGACGGAGGCAGCGGGTTGAACCTGCTTTATCAGGACACAGTGCAGAAGATGGGCATCGATCCTTCAAGGATCAAGCCCAGCAAAACCACCTTTAAAGGTGTCATTCCTGGAGTAGAGGCCCGTTGCACGGGCTCTATAACATTGGAAGTGGTCTTCGGATCTCTGGATAATTTCCGAAGCGAAGCCCTAATCTTCGATATCGTCCCTTTTTGCAGTGGTTACCATGCCATGCTCGGACGAACCGCATTTTCCAGATTCAATGTGGTACCACACTATGCATACCTCAAGCTCAAGATGCCAGGCCCATGCGGGGTCATAACAGTCAACGGGAATATGGACCGCTCTCTCGTATAGAAGAACATACTGCAGCCCTTGCGGCAGAAGTACAATGCGGCCTCCTCCGGCAAACCACCAATCCGGCGACGACATCTTCAAGCTCCGTCAAGTGAGGGTGGAACACCCCGCAGCAAGATCAGCAGGCACGACAAGAGCAGGACTAGCAGTCCGGCCTCCGCTCAAATCCCATCAAAGCAGCATTCATGCCACGTGTACACAATTACGCACTCAAAGTACCATGGGCACAGGCGGAGGCGTCTCAGGGGCTCAGTCAACATTACGGTATCACTTCATAACCTTTCCATTCACCTTTAAGGACATTGCTTTAGTGCAGCTTCTCCAGAATAGCTGGATTGTCGGACTTACTTAGGTGAAGAAACCCGGGAGGCAACAGGCTTTGGGCATAGCAGGAAACACCCAGGTGGAATCTATTTATGATCGTTGTTTCTGCTTTATCTATCTGTACGTAGCATGCCCCTGGATAGGATATGTCAAATAATCCTACTTGTCTCCGCTTAATGCATACATTGTAAACATACACTTGAACATATTATTCATCAATGGGAGACCACAAATAGCTTCAGCTTACTTATATTTATTTGAGCATTTTTAATAAATGTCTATTTAATTTTGCATCCGTACACTTTGGTACGTGTAGTTTGCCAGGGGCTTCTTAGGGTACCCCATAATACGGCAAGTTAAGTCCGAACACTTTCAATAGTGCGGCACCCGGAACTTATTTATATGCATCAGCTTTGAATCATGTCTTGGGTTACGGTTGGGATAGCCCGGCTCCCTTGCTTTGGTGCCTTACATTCCGTTAATTCGGCTAAGGTACCGCAGGGAGAACTACTACGATTGTGCCCTGGTTCTGCCGGACGAGCACCTCAGTAGAGAAAGCACAAAACTGTCCGACATGATGTGGCGAGAGACTAGTCGCTATTCAAGAGGTCTTAAAATCCTTAAAGATTTTCCGCTTTAGGCGTTAATTCGGCTTTGTCCGATATAGGCGTGTATAGCGCCCCAATTCGGCCTTCCGGATTCTAGGGGCTTCACCAAAATTTAAAATCATATACTTCTATGGCTAAGTGAAGGTTATAAATCTGTATAGTCCGATTGCCTGGTTCGCTGCGCTGGACACCTCCTTAAGGGACCAAAACTTTGGATAAAGAGTGTTCGGGTTTTCCACGAACACCCCAGTACTAGTTACATGGGGGCGGAAGCCGACGACTAGCCTACTTTCAGAATTTGATAAACAGCTGCACAGAAGGTAATATTTTAAATCACAAAAGCGCTACATAGTGCAAGTAACTTCGTCTTTAAATTACAAACATGACAAAGGTGAATTCATTCAAAAATTATGTCTTTGGTACATTCATCGGCCACGAGGCAAGCACCCTTCATAACGCCATCATAATACTTCTCGGGGACGCGATGCGTCTTGCCCTCCGGCAGCCCGTCCTTCACCAGCTTCTCCACATCTAGCTTGCCCCAATGCACCTTGGCGCGGGCAAGGGCCCGGCGGGCACCCTCAATGCAAAAGGATCGCTTGATGACTTCCAGTCGCGGACAGGAATACACCATCCGCTTAATCAGGCTGAAGTAGCTGGTGGGCAGAAGCTCGCCAGGCCATATCCAGATTATGAGATCTTTCATAGCCACTTCGGCCGCCTTGTGGAGTTCGACCAACTGCTTCAGTTGGTCACTCAAAGGCGTTGCATGCTCGGCCCCAGCATACTGGGACCAGAACAACTTCTCCGTTGAGCTCCCCTCCTGGGCACGGTAGAACTCCGCGGTGTCTGATACGCTGCATGGCAGGTCTGCGAATGCTCCTGGAGAGCTCCGGATTCGAGTAAGTAAAAGAAACGCCTCCTCCACATGTTTTCTTTGCATAAAAATTTTCTTACCCGCCACTATTTTCTTGGCCTCCTGGATTTCTTGCTGAGCCCTAATATGTCTCCAACTTATCTATAATTTATGAAGCATTCATGCTATATTATTATCTGTTTTGAATGATTATGGGCTTTATTATACACTTTTATATTACTTTTGGGACTAACCTATTAACCGGAGGCCCAGCCCATATTGTTGTTTTACTGCATGTTTCAGTATTTCGAAGAAAAGGAATATCAAGCAGAGTCCAAACGGAATGAAACCTTCGGCAACATGATGTTTTGGAAGAATATCATCCTGGAGACGTGGAGTTCAAGTCAGAATATACTCAAGGACTCCACGAGATAGGAGGCCCCCCCCCTTTAGGGCACGCCCCTGTCTCGTGGACCCCTCGAGCACCCCCCGACCGACTTCTTTCGCCTATATAGTACCACGTACCCTAAAAACATCCACAGAGAAGATAGATCGGGAGTTCCGCCACCGCAAGCCTCTGTATCCACCAAAAACCTCTCAGGAGCCCTTCCTGGCACCCTGTCGGAGGGGGGATCCTTCACCGGTGGCCATCTTCATCATCCCGGTGCTATCCATGACGAGGAAGGAGTAGTCCACCCTCGAGGCTGAGGTATGTACCAGTAGCTATGTGTTTGATCTCTCTCTCTCTCGTGTTCTCTCTCGTGTTCCCTCTATGGCATGATCTTGATGTATCCCGAGCTTTCCTATTGTAGTTGGATCTTATGATGTTTCTCCCCCTCTACTCTCTTGTGATGAATTGAGTTTCCCCTTTGAAGTTATCTTATCGGATTGAGTCTTTTATGAGAACACTTGATGTATGTCTTGCCATGCTTATCTCTGGTGACAATGGGATATCATGTGCCTCTTGATGTATGTTTTGGTGACCAACTTGCGGGTTCCGCCCATGAACCTATGCATAGGGGTTGGCACACATTCTTGACTCTCCGGTAGAAACTTTGGGGCACTCTTTGAAGTACTTTGTGTTGGTTGAATAGATGAATCTGAGATTGTGTGATGCATATCGTATAATCATGCCCACGGATACTTGAGGTGACAATGGAGTATCTAGGTGACATTAGGGTTTTGGTTGATTTGTGTCTTAAGGTGTTATTCTAGCACGAACTCTTGAATAGATTGATCCGAAAGAATAACTTTGAGGTGGTTTCGTACCCTACCATAATCTCTACGTTTGTTCTCCGCTATTAGTGGCTTTGGAGTGACTCTTTGTTGCATGTTGAGGGATTGTTATATGATCTATCTATGTTATTATTGTTGAGAGAACTTGCACTAGTGAAAGTATGAACCCTAGGCCTTGTTTCCTATCACTGAAATACCGTTTATGCTCACTTTTATCGCTCGTTACCTTGCTGTTTTTTATAATTTCAGATTAGAAAAACCTATATCTACTATCTATTTTGCACTTGTATCTTCATCTCTTCGCCGAACTAGTGCACCTATACAATTTACCATTGTATTGGGTGTGTTGGGGACAGAAGAGACGCTTTTTTATTTGGTTGTAGGGTTGTTTGAGAGAGACCATCTTCATCCTACGCCTCCTACGGATTGATAAACCTTAGGTCATCCACTTGAGAGAAATTTGCTACTATCCTACAAACCTGTGCACTTGCAGGCCCAACAACGTCTACAAGAAGAAGGTTGTGTAGTAGACATCGAGCTCTTTTCTGGCGCCGTTGCCGGGTAGGTTAGCGCTTGAAGGTATATCTTTAGATCTTGCAATCGAATCTTTTTGTTTCTTGTTTTATCACTAGTTTAGTATATAAAAGTATAAAAGAAAACTACAAAAAAATGGAGTTAAGTTTGTCTCATACACTTCGTCTTTTTAATATCTTTCGTGAGTATGATGGAAAGGAAAATTGTGCTCAAGTGCTAGAAGAAGAATGCTTTAAAATGCTTGGTACTAAACCTTTGAATGATGAGCATGATTGCAATGTTGTTAGTATAAACTCCTTGAATATCCATAGTATTAATGATGGTTGCTCTAGTCATGATGAAAATATCTCTTATGAGCATGTCAACTTTTGTGGAGTGCATGTTTGCATGAACACACCAAGTAGAGAAGATATTTATTGCAAGAGGCATAAGCATTTAGAAACTAAATGGTTGCATGAAAGGCTAGGTGTGAGTGCTGAAAAATTTAAAATTCCTTTGCCGTACTTGTGAACTTTGCAATGAACATGGTCATTTACATCTCCTATGCAAATTGTTTCATGATCGAATCGTGTCCAAAAATTGTGATGATTTGATCTCCATTGCTCATTACAATGAACTTAGTTTGCTTCTGGGTTATGAAGAATTGAAACATTTACTTAAGGACCTTCCAGAATTTGCCCATAAGAAATTCCTTGATATTGATCTAGAAAAGATTTATTTGTTTTGTGCGGAGAATTGCATTGAAAATCCTTATATTGCCAATTACCTAAAGAAAATAAAGCAAATAGAAGATGATGAAAATATTAATGAAAGGGAAGAGACTTACCAATATCCTCCTATTATTTCTCATGATGAATCAGGTAACGAGGAGTAGCTTTCTATTCAACCAATCTCATTAATAAGGAGCTCAAAGAGGAAGGTTCAACCCACACATAATATGAAGAAGAAAAAGAAAAGAAGGAGCAACAAAGGTAGAAAGGTATCCCTCCCAAATGATGTTGCTCCTACTACTCATTGTGATGATGATAATTGCTATACTATTGGTGCTATCAATATTTTTAATGATGATAGTGATTATGCTTATGATATGAAAGGGCCAAGCTTGGGGAAGCTATGTTTGATGAGGATGAAATATTTGAGAATATATTTGCTGGAATTAATGTTTGTCCCAATCTTGGGGATGCTATGTTTAATGAAGATGATATTTTTAGCGTCCCAAGTTTTGATATGCAAAGTTGTTATGATGATAGCATGCCTCCTACTAGTTGAAGCTATGCTTGTTGTACCTTCCTATGCTAGTTGATTATTGTTCCCATAAGTTGTTTGCTCATAAAATCCCTATGCATAGTAAGTGGGTTAGGCTTAAGTGTGCTAGTCATATTCTTCATGATGCTCCCATTATGTTTCAATTCTTATCCTTTATGTGAGCATCATTGCCATCATCATGCCTAGCTAGAAAGGCATTAAAGAAAAGCGCTTGTTGGGAGACAACCCAATATTTATCCTTACTGTTTTTCTGTGTTCACATGATTATGCTACTGTAGTAATCATGTTTTATAGCTCTTGTTTCAATAAAGTGCCAAGTAGAACCTTTGGGAAGACTTGGGTGAAGTTTATATGATCTTGCTGTAAAAAACAGAAACTTTTGCGCTAACGATAATGGATGCCATTTTTTACTGGAGAGTGCTTTTAGGTTTATTCTTTTTTCAGATGATTAATAGACATATTACTCAGGTCCAGCAATTTATTACATAATTTTTTGGGTTCCATAAATATACGTTTGATACAGATTACTACAGACTGTTCTGTTTTTGACAGATTCTGTTTTCATTGTGTTGTTTGCTTATTTTGATGCATCTATGGCTAGTATTAAGTGGTATGAACCATAGAGAAGTTAGAATACATTATATATTACACCAATATGAATTTAGAATGAGTTCATTATAGTACCTAAGTGGTGGTTTTATTTTCTTATACTAACGGAGCTTACGAGTTTTGTTTTTGAGTTTTGTGTGGTTGAAGTTTTCAAGTTTTGGGTAAAGATTCGATGGACTATGGAATAAGGATTGGAAAGAGACTAATCTTGGGGATTCCCAAGGCACCCTAAGGTAATATTCAAGTACAACCAATCAACTAAGCTTGGGGATGCCCCGGAAGGCATCCCCTCTTTCGTCTTCGTTCATCGGTAACTCTACTTGGAGCTATATTTTTATTCGCCACATGATATGTGTTTTGCTTGGAGCGTCATTTTATTTTGCTAGTTTTTGCTTGCTATTAGTTAGAATAATTTTTTGCATCTTTAGTTTCAATAAAAAGGTCAAGGATAGCCTTTGCCATGCTTATTTTGCTAGTATACATGTTGCCGTTTGAAAACAGAAAGTTTACCGCTGTTGCAAAAATTCCCTAGAAAAGTCAGGGAATGGTATAATGTTGAATATTTTTGCATATTGAGATCTGATAAATTTATTACAGTGGTAATTTTAGTTCATAATTTTTGGAGTCATGGAAGTATTGATACTCTTGCATTCTTTACAGACTGTACTGTTTTGACAGATTGCTTTTATGGTTGCATTGTTTGCATATGTTTGTTTGTTTAATGATTCTATTTGATGATAGGAGTATTAAATATGCAGAGGCATTTAGTATAAAATGTTGAATAATAATTTTAGTGATTTGCTACAGTAGAAAATGATAAGGTTTTGCATTGGTTTATACTAACCGATCTCACGAGTTCTTGTTGAGTTTGTTGTGAATGAAGCTTTTGATAAGAAATAGAAAAAGCATGATATGAGAGGAATTAAGGAGACACAAAAGCTCAATCTTGGGGATGCCCAAGGCACCCCAAGATAATATTTCAAGAAGTCTCAAGCATCTAAGCTTGGGGATGCCCCGGTAGGCATCCCACCTTTCTTCTTCAACAACTATCGGTTAGTATTGGTTGAGCCTAAGTTTTTGCTTCTTCACATGAGTCGTGCTATCCTTGCAATGTCATTTTATTTTCTTTTGCTTGCTGCTTGAATACAATTCCAATATCTGAAATCCTTTAATGAGAGAGAGTTTTTGCATAGTTGCATAATTATTTAGCTACTCATTGATCTTCACTTATATCTTTTTGGAGTAGCTTTTCATTTACTCGTGTGCTTAACTTATATCCTATGAGTAAATGGTTGAATAAGTTGAATGTCATAAATCTGAAATTATATATGTTTCATTTGCTTCATGGGGAGTAATGACTTCACATCTAAGAAGTAGAGGTTGTAAATTTATTGACGATTAGCAAGCGTTGTATTAGTCATTTGAACAATTCATGAAATAATATTGAAGTAAGGGAGATTTCACATATAAATATATTATCATAGACATCTTTTATAATTGTGAGCACTCATTATGTATGACATGCTAAAGAGTTGATGTTGGACAAGGAAGACAATGTAATGGGTTATGTTTTCTCGCATCTCAGTTAAAGTATATTGTCATGGATCATTCAAACGTGTTGAGCTTGCCTTTCTCCCCTTGCTAGCCTAAATATCTGTACTAAGAGGGAATACTGCTTGTGCATCCAATATACTTAAACCTAGTTTTTGCCATGAGTGTCCATCATACCTACCTATATGCGGTATTTACCTGCCGTTCCAAGTAAATTTGCATGTGCCAAACTCTAAACCTTCAAATTACAATATGTTTTGTATGCCCGAATTGCTCATGTAGCAACTAGGGGTTGTCAATGTCTTCCATGCTAGGTGGGTTATTCTCAAGAGGAGTGGACTCCGCTCCTCATTCACGAGAAAGTGGCGGTAACCGGGATGCCCAGTCCCATGATCAAAAAGATCAAAATCAAATCAAAATAATTAAACAAAACTCCTCCAGGATTGTTGTTAGTTGGAGGCACTCGTTGTTTCGAGCACGCCATGGATTGATGCTTGTTGGTGGTTGGGGGAGTATAAACTTTTACCATTCTGTTTGGGAACCGCCTATAATGTATGTAGTATGGAAGATATTGGGAACTCTTGGCTGTTATGTTGACAATGAGATCATACCTCTCAAAATTATTTATCTCTATTTTAAAAAAATCGAGCTCTGGCACCTCTGCAAATCCCTGCTTCCCTCTAGAAAGGGCCTATCTTTTACTTTATGCAAGAGTCAAGGTGATCTTCACCTTTCCCTTTTTCATTTTATCCTTTGGCAAGCACTTCGTGGTGGGGTGATCCTGATATTTATATCCAATTGGATGTACGTTAGCGTGAACTATTATTGTTGACATCACCCAAAGGTGAATACGTTTGGAGGAAACATTATAAGCTCCAGTCTTTCTCTGTGTCTGATTAAAACTTCATAACCACAAGTATTGCGTGAGTGTTAGCAATTGTAGAAGACTATATGATAGTTGAGCATGTGAAGCTTGCTAAATCAAAGCTCTGACATAGACTCTTCCTGAAAATAAGATGAATTGCAATTGTTTTGATGACTAAGAATGAAGTTTGCTAGTTTTCAAGAAAGTTTATGGTCTATGCTTTAACATGTGAGTTGCTTGTTACTAGTTCGTGAAAATTTTTATGAGATGAACTACTGTTATGACATATTTTCATGCTAGAAAAGGTGATTGAAATTATCATTGATCAAACTTGTGCACCTCTAGCATTCACACTTCATAAATTCTTTCTTTATCATTTACCTACTCGAGGACGAGTAGGAATTAAGCTTGGGGATGCTGATACGTCTCCAACGTATCTATAATTTATGAAGCATTCATGCTATATTATTATCTGTTTTGAATGATTATGGGCTTTATTATACACTTTTATATTACTTTTGGGACTAACCTATTAACCGGAGGCCCAGCCCATATTGTTGTTTTATTGCCTGTTTCAGTATTTCGAAGAAAAGGAATATCAAACGGAGTCCAAACGGAATGAAACCTTAGGCAACGTGATTTTTTGGAAGAATATCATCCTGGAGACGTGGAGTTCAAGTCAGAAGATACTCGAGGACTCCACAAGATAGGAGGGTGCGCCCCCTGTAGGGCGTGCCCCCCTGTCTCGTGGACCCCTCGAGCACCCCCTGACCGACTTCTTTCACTTATATAGTCCCACGTACCCTAAAAACATCCACGGAGAAGATAGATCGGGAGTTCCGCCACCGCAAGCCTCTATAGACACCAAAAACCTCTCGGGAGCCCTTCCCGGCACCCTGTCGGAGGGGGGATCCTTCACCGGTGGGCATCTTCATCATCCCGGCCCTATCCATGACGAGGAGGGAGTAGTCCACCTTCGAGGCTGAGGTATGTACCGGTAGCTATGTGTTTGATCTCTCTCTCTTTCTCGTGTTCTCTCTCATGTTCCCTCTATGGCACGATCTTGATGTATCCCGAGCTTTGCTATTGTAGTTGGATCTTATGATGTTTCTCCCCCTGTACTCTCTTGTGATGAATTGAGTCTCCCCTTTGAAGTTATCTTATCGGATTGAGTCTTTTATGAGAACACTTGATGTATGTCTTGCCGTGCTTATCTCTGGTGACAATGGGATATCATGTGCCTCTTGATGTATGTTTTGGGGACCAACTTGCGGGTTCCGCCCATGAACCTATGCATAGGGGTTGGCACATGTTCTAGACTCTCCTGTAGAAACTTTGGGGCACTCTTTGAAGTACTTTATGTTGGTTGAATAGATGAATCTGAGATTGTGTGATGCATATCATATAATCATGCCCACGGATACTTGAGGTGACAATGGAGTATCTAGGTGACATTAGGGTTTTGGTTGATTTGTGTCTTAAGGTGTTATTCTAGCACGAACTCTTGAATAGATTGATCCGAAAGAATAACTTTGAGGTGGTTTCGTACCCTACCATAATCTCTACGTTTGTTCTCCGCTATTAGTGGCTTTGGAGTGACTCTTTGTTGCATGTTGAGGGATTGTTATATGATCTATCTATGTTATTATTGTTGAGAGAACTTGCACTAGTGAAAATATGAACCCTAGGCCTTGTTTCCTATCATTGCAATACCGTTTACGCTCACTTTTATTGCTCGTTACCTTGCTGTTTTTATAATTTCAGATTAGAAAAACCTATATCTACTATCTATTTTGCACTTGTATCTTCATCTCTTCGCCGAACTAGTGCACCTATACAATTTACCATTGTATTGGGTGTGTTGGGGACACAAGAGACTCTTTGTTATTTGGTTGCAGGGTTGTTTGAGAGAGACCATCTTCATCCTACGCCTCCTACGGATTGATAAACCTTAGGTCATCCACTTGAGGGAAATTTGCTACTATCCTACAAACCTGTGCACTTGCAGGCCAACAACGTCTACAAGAAGAAGGTTGTGTAGTAGACATCAAGCCCTCTCGGCTTCGGCCTTGGCGTCTTTTGTATTTGTAAGGGCCTTCGCAAGCTCGGCCTCCTTTTCTTTAAGCTCCCGCTCCGCAGACTCGAGCTTCTTGCCGAGCTCCTGGAGCTCTTCTTGTACCTCGCCCACTCGCACCTCTTGCTTTTTGCGCTCTTTGAGTTCCAAGGTCGCATTGTGTTCGGCCTCGGACAACGCCTTCTTAAGAGACGCCACTTCAGTGGCGGCCTCTGTTACCACATCACAACGTCTCGTCATTAGCATAATCAAATTTTATTTACTATTTGTTATATGAGAGAGGGGAATCATTCACCTTTGTTCTCTTCGAGCTGCCTCTTCGCAAGGCCGAGCTCTCCCTGTGCCCGCTCTAAATCCTGCGTCAGGCCGGCGATTTCGGCCGTACGAGCAGCAGCGGCCAGTAGCACAGCCTGTTTATTTACATTCAACACTTATTGTTAGGCTCCTGCGGATTATAATTGACCCTCCATTTGGTTTTTCTTTCCGAACACCAAACAGAGTATCAGGGACTACTAGCTATCGGGTTATGATTTTACACATTTTTACTGGTTACCTCAAAGCCTGTTAGGAGGCTGGTGCAGGCTTCAGTTAGTCCGCTCTTGGTGGACGAAACCTTCTGAATCACCGCACTCATGAGAGTACGGTACTCTTCATCTAGGGAAGCGCCTCGAAGCGCTTCCAGCTGACAATCCAGCGCCTGGGGCGCAACAGAAGTCCTTGATATAGACGGCCCTCCCTCCATAACGAGGGGCTGCCCACGTAAGTCCGGAACCACTGAAGGCTCCGGAATAGTGTTCGGCTGAGAGCCCGGCTTGCCGTGGCTCTCATCGACGCGATCTGCGGGGTCCTTGAACCCCGCGAGTCTGACGCCTGGGACGCCGCCTTAATGCGCCTCCAGGGCCACCTCCGCCTTCGTCGGAAGCCTTCGGGACAACACCTCCGTGTCATCCGTAGGACAAGGAGACGTGACGTCGGGAGTGAGTTCATTGCTGACTCACTCAAGGACCTGTCCGGAGACGACACTCCCGGATGGGCCCTAGCCGGATTGTATACAAGTTCGGCATTATAAACAAAATTATGAAGCGAAAATTACGACTGAGTGCGGATACTTATGACCGCACGAGGGGCTTCTTCCTAGGCAGCCACCCTTCCTCGCTATCGGCAGCGGTGGCGGAGTAGTCCGGAAGGGATGCTTTTCCCTTCTTGGACGTCCCAGTCTCCCCCACCAGGGCGGCCTTCCTCTTCGTCCCTCCCCCGACACGGGGAGGTGGTGTTTCTCCTTGTTCCTCCCTGCCTCCGTAGGAGGAATCCGCCTCGTCGTCATTAGACGACAAGGGTATGACGGCCTTACGCCGGGAGCCTCTCCTGGCCCCCTGATTCACCATCTCAGGCCCCCCATCCTTTCCGGACGGGGCGGCCTCTTCTTCTTCTTCTTCCCCTTCGGGGGAGGAGTGCGCCTCGTCATCTTCGGACGAGGCTTGCGCAACCTTACTTCGGAGACCCTTTCGGGTCCCCGGGGCCTTCTTCTCGGCCTTCTTCTCCGGCCCCTTATAGGGCAACGGGACCAGCATCTTCGTCAGAAGATCATTGTCTGGGCTTTCCGGCAACGGAGCCGGACTGTCGATCCACTCCGCCGTCTCCACATACTCCTAAAACAAATATACACAATCACTTAGGAATTCCCCCATGAGTACATTGGGAAGAACCGGACCCGGTGGCGGCCTGAGAACTCACCTGGGTAGGTTGCCGTGCGGCGTGGAGCCCACAGTCCTCGGTTATGAGAGGAGGTACCTTGGTGGCCTTGAACAACGCCTTCCATGCGTTCTTATGCTTCATGCCGTAGAGCCTCTGGAGCATCCGGTGTTCGGCCGGGACGAATTCCCACAAATTGAATGCCCGCCTTTGGCACGGTAGTATCGGGCGAATGAGCATGACTTGGATCATGTTGATGAGCTTGATGTTCTTCTCCTTCCTACCCTTGACGCGGGTGATGAGTCCGGTCAGCTCTGCAGATTCGCCCCATAACAGGCCCTTCTGTTCCTAGGAGGTGAGCCGTATAGGGGTCCCAGATCGGAACTCGGGGGCCGGCGCCCAGTCGGCGTCGCGTGGCTCGGTGATGTAGAACCACCCCGATTGCCACCCCTTCATGGTTTCCGCAAAGGAGCCTTCAGGCCAGGTGACATTAGGCATTTTGCCCACCATGGCTCCTCCGTACTCCGCTTGCTGGCCGCTCACAATCTTCGACTTCATGTAGAAGGTTTGGAGCCACAAGCCGAAATGAGGCTTGATGCGGAGGAAAGCCTTGCACACGATGATGAATACCGAGATGTTGAGGACGAAGTTCGGAGTTAGATCATGAAAGTCTAGCCCGTAGTAGAACATAAGCCCGCGGACGACGGGGTGGAGTGGAAACCCCAGTCCACGGACGAAGTGGGCAAGGAACACGACCCTCTCGTGGGGTCCTGGAGTTGGAATGACTTGCCCCGCATCTGGTAACCGGTGCGCTATGTCTGCGGCCAAGTATCCGTCCGCCCGGAGATTCGCGATCTTCTCTCCGTCGCGGTGGAAGCCACCCACTTGCCTCCTGCTCCGGACATGACTAACTGTCCGGAGAAGACCTAGACTAGGGCACTGGAGCTCGAGGGGGCAAGAGTATGCGAGGGGAGGAAGAAGGCGTGGGTAAAAATGAGGAACTCTTATCCCTTTATAGAGGCGGCGAAAGCGGTGCGCCTCCCCACTAGCCTGCTGAGAATCGCCCACTTCCCAAGCGCCACGATTGATGGCACGGGGGGATTACCCATACCCGTATTGATGAGAATCCCACGATAAGGGAACATGATCTCTGCTTTGACAGGACGTGTCAAGGAAACCGCCTCGCAATACGCGTTGTGGCTGGCTGTGAAAAAACGGTTCGAGTAATGACCTGGCCCTAATGGCAAGTCACGTCGTCTAAAAGTTGTCAGCTGGAGTATCATTCTCTCTACGGTGGTATGTGAAGATCATTTTGCAGATCTGGACACGGTCTACGTGTTCGATGGTAACCTTGGAGTATTCGGAAGGATGAACCCGCCTTGCAATGCCGAAGACAAGACTGTGCGCCGGACTCATCGTCATTGAAGCCTGGTTCAGGGGCTACTGAGGGAGTCCTGGATAAGGGGGTATCCGGACAGCCGAAATGTATTCATCGTCCGAATTATAGAAGCGTCAAGATACAAGACTCAAGACTTCGGCTCGTGTCCGGATGGGACTCTCCTTTGCGTGGAAGACAAGCTTGGCGATCCGGATATTATGTTTCCTTCCTTGTAAACCGACTCCATGTAAACCCTAGCTCTCCCGTGTCTATATAAACCAGAGAGCATGGTCCTTAAAAGGCCGATCACAATTACAATCATACCATCATAGGCTAGCTCTTAGGTTTTAACCTCTACGATCTCATGGTAGATCTACTCTTCTATTCCACATATCTTCAATATTAATCAAGCAGGAAGTAGGGTTTTACCTCCATCGAGAGGACTCGAACCTGGGTAAACATTGTGTCCCTTGCTTCCTGTTACCATCAGCCTAAGACGCACAGATCGGGACCCCCTACCGAGATCCGCCGGTTTTGACACCGACAGCCCCCCTCCCTAGTCCAATTCGGACTAGTCCATGGGGAGGGGTGCGGCCACCCCTTTTGGGGCCTTTCTCTCCTTTCCCTTATGGCCCATTAAGGCCCAATACGAATTCTCGTAACTCTCCGGTACTCCGAAAAATACCCGAATCACTTGGAACCTTTCCGAAGTCCGAATATAGTCGTCCAATATATCGATCTTTACGTCTCGACCATTTCGAGACTCGTCGTCATGTTCCCGATCTCATCCGAGACTCCGAACTCCTTCAGTACATCAAAACATATAAACTCATAATATAACTGTCATCTAACTTTAAGCGTGCGGACCCTACGGGTTCGAGAACAATGTAGACATGACCGAGACACGTTTCCGGTCAATAACCAATAGCGGACCTGGATGCTCATATTGGCTCCTACATATTCTACGAAGATCTTATCGGTCAAACCGCATAACAACATACGTTGTTCCCTTTGTCATCGGTATGTTACTTGACCGAGATTCGATCGCCGGTATCTCAATACCTATTTCCATCTCGTTACCGGCAAGTCTATTTACTCGTTCCATAATACATCATCTCGCAACTAATTCATTAGTTGTAATGCTTGCAAGGCTTTAAGTGATGTGTATTACCGAGAGTGCCAGAGATACCTCTCCGACAATCGGAGTGACAAATCCTAATCTCGAAATACGCCAACCCAACATGTACCTTCGGAGACACCTGTAGAGCACCTTTATAATCACCCAGTTACGTTGTGATGTTTGGTAGCACACAAAGTGTTCCTCCGGTAAACGGGAGTTGCATAATCTCATAGTCATAGGAACATGTATAAGTCATGAAGAAAGCAGTAGCAACATACTAAACAATCAAGTGCTAAGCGAACGGAATGGGTCAAGTCAATCACATCATTCTCCTAATGATGTGATCCCGTTAATCAAATAACAACTCATGTCTATGGATAGGAAACTTAACCATCTTTGATTAACGAGCTAGTCAAGTAGAGGCATACTAGTGACATTATGTTTGTCTATGTATTCACACATGTATTATGTTTCCGGTTAATACAATTCTAGCATGAATAATAAACATTTATCATGAAATAAGGAAATAAATAATAACTTTATTATTGCCTCTAGGGCATATTTCCTTCAGTCTCCCACTTGCACTAGAGTCAATAATCTAGTTCACATCACCATGTGATTTAATACAAATATTCTCATCTGTATGTGATTAGCACCCATAGCTCACATTGTCATGTGACCAACATCCGAAGGGTTTACTAGAGTCAATAATCTAGTTCACATCGCTATGTGATTAACACCCAAAGAGTACTAAGGTATGATCATGTTTTGCTCGTGAGAGAAGTTTAGTCAACGGGTCTGTCACATATAGAGTCGTATGTATTTTGCAAATATTCTATGTTTACAATGCTCTGCACGGAGCTACTCTAGCTAATTGCTCCCATTTTTAATACGTATCCAGATTGAGACTTACAGTCATCTGGATCAGTGTCAAAAACTTGCATCGACGTAACCCTTTACGACGAACCTCTTGTCACTTCCATAATTGAGAAACATATCCTTATTCCACTAAGGATAATTTTGACCAATGTCCAGTGATCTACTCCTAGATCACTATTGTACTCCCTTGCCAAACCAGGGCAAGGTATACAATAGGTCTGGTACACAGTATAGCATACTTTATAGAACCTATGACTGAGGCATAGGGAATGACTTTTCATTCTCTTTCTATTTTCTACCATGGTCGGGTTTTGAGCCTTACTCAACTTCATACCTTTGCATCACAGGAAAGAACTCTTTCTTTGACTGTTCCATTTTTGAACTACTTCAAAATCTTGTCAAGGTATGTACTAATTGAAAATCATATCAAGCGTCTTGATCTATCTCAATAGATCTTGATGCTCAATATGTAAGTAGCTTTATTGAGGTCTTTCTTTTAAAGAACTCCTTTGAACACTTCTTTATGCTTTCCAGAAAAATTCTACATCATTTCTGATCAACAATATGTCACTCACATATACTTATCAGAAAGGCTGTAGTGCTCCCACTCACTTTATTGTAAATACATGCCTTTCCAAAAGTCTGTATAAAACCATATGCTTTGATCAACTCATCAAAGCGTATATTCCAACTCTGAGATGCTTGCACCTGTCCATTGATGGATCGCTGGAGCTTGCACATTTTGTTAGCAGCTTTTGGATCGACAAAACCTTCTGGTTGCATCATATACAACTCTTCTTCCAGAAATCCATTCAGGAACACAGTTTTGATATCCATTTGCCAGATTTCATAAAATGTGGCAATTGCTAACATGGTTCGGACAGACTTAAGCATCGTTGCGAGTGAGAAAATCTCATCATATTCAACACCTTGAACTTCTCGAAAACCTTTCACAACAAGTCAAGCTTTGTAGATAGTAACACTACTATCAGTGTCCGTCTTCCTCTAGAAGATCCATTTATTTAACTTGGCTTGCTAATCATCGAGCAAGTCAACCAAAGTCCATACTTTGTTCTCATACATGGATCCTATCTCAGATTTTATGGCTTCAAGCCATTTCATGGAATCTGGGCTCATCATCGCTTCCTCATACTTCGTAGGTTCATCATGGTCTAGTAACATGACTTCCAGAACAGGATTACTGTACCACTCTGGTGCGGATCTTACTCTGGAAGACCTACGAGGTTTGGTAGTATCGTGATCTAAAGCTTCATGATCATCATCATTAGCTCCCTCACTAATTGGTGTAGGAATCACTGGAACTAATTTCTGTGATGAACTACTTTCCAATAAGGGAGTAGGTACAGCTACCTCATCAAGTTCTATTTTCCTCTCACTCACTTCTTTTGAGAGAAACTCCTTCTCTAGAAAGGATCCATCTTAGCAACGAATAACTTGCCTTCGGATCTGTAATAGAAGGTGTACCCAACAGTTACCTTTGGGTATTCTATGAAGACGCACTTCTCCGATTTAGGTTCGAGCTTATCAGGTTGAAACTTTTCCACATAAGCATTGCAGCCCCAAACTTTAAGAAAAGACAACTCTGGTTTCTTGCCAAACCACAGTTCATAAGGCGTCGTCTCAACGGATTTTGATGGTGCCCTATTTAAAGTGAATGCAACTGTCTCTAATGCATAACCCCAAAATGATAGTGGTAAACTGATAAGAGACATCATAGGTCGCACAATATCCATAAAGTGTCGTTACGACGTTCGGACACACCATAACGTTGTGGTGTTCCAGGTGGTGTGAACTGTGAAACTATTCCACATTTTTTATATGAAGGCGAAACTCGTAACTCAAATATTCTCCTCCATGATCAGATCGTAGAAACTTTATTTTCTTGTTACGATGATTCTCCACTTCACTCTGAAATTCTTTGAACTTTTCAAATGTTTCAGACTTGTGTTTTATTAAGTAGATATACTCATATCTGCTCAAATCATCTTGTGAAGGTCTGAAAATAACGATACCCGCCACGAGCATCAATACTCATTGGACCGCATACATCGGTATGTATTATTTCCAATAAATCAGTAGCTCGTTCCATTGTTCCGAAGAACGGAGTTTTAGTCATCTTGCCCAAAAGGCACGGTTCGCAAGCATCAAATGATTCATAATCAAGTGATTCCAAAAACCCATCAGCATGGAGTTCCTTCATGCGCTTTACACCGATATGGCCCAAACGGCAGTGCTACAAATAAGTTGCACTATCATTATCAACTTTGCATCTTTTGGCATCAATATTATGATTATGTGTATCACTATGATCGAGATCCAACAAACTATTTTCATTGGGTGTATGACCATCGAAGGCTTTATTCATGTAAACAGAATAACAATTATTCTCTGACTTTAAATGAATAATCGTATTGCAATAAACATGATCAAATCATATTAATGCTCAATGTAAATGCCAAATAACATTTATTTAGGTTTAACACTAATCCCGAAAGTATAGGGAGTGTGCGATGATGATCATATCAATCTTGGAACTACTTCCAACACTCATCATCACTTCACCCTCAACTAGTCTCTGTTTATTCTGTAACTCCTGTTTCGAGTTACTAATTTTTAGCAACCGAACAAGTATCAAATACTCAGGGGCTACTATAAACACTAGTAAGGTACACATCAATAACCTGTATATCAAATATACCCTTGTTCACTTTGCCATCCTTCTTATCCACCAAATATTCAGGGCATTTCCGCTTCCAGTGACCATTTCCTTTGCAGTGTAAGCACTCAGTTTCAGGCTTTGGTCCAGCTTTGGGATTCTTCGCGGGAGTGACAACTTGCTTGTCATTCTACTTGAAGTTCCCTTTCTTTCCCTTTGCCCTTTTCTTGAAACTAGTGGTCTTGTCAATCATCAACACTTGATGCTCTTTCTTGATTTCTACCTCCGTCGATTTCAGCATCACGAAGAGCTCGGGAATCATTTTCTTCATCCCTTGCATTATAGTTCATCACGAAGTTCTAGTAACTTGGTGATGGTGACTAGAGAACTCTGCCAATCACTATCTTATCTGGAAGATTAACTCCCACTTGATTCAAGCGATTGTAGTACTCAGATAATCTAAGTACTTGCTCACTAGTTGAGCAATTCTCCTCCATCTTTTAGGCGAAGTATTTGTCAAAGGTCTCATACCTCTTGACACGGACATGAGTCTGAAATACCAATTTCATCTCTTGAAACATCTTATATGTTCCATGACATTTCAAAAACGTTTTTGTAGTCCCAGTTCTAAGCCATAAAGCATGGTGCACAAAACTATCAAGTAGTCATCATATTGAGCTAGCCAAACGTTCATAACGTCTGCATCTGCTCCTGCAATAGGTCTGTCACCTAGCGGTGCATAAAGGACATAATTCTTCTATGCGTCAATGAGGATAAACCTCAGATCACGGACCAAGTCCGCATCATTGCTACTAACATCTTTCAACTTAGTTTTCTCTAGGAACACATATAAAACATAGGGAAGCAACGACGCGAGCTATTGATATACAACATAATTTGCAAAATACTACCAGGACTAAGTTCATGATAAATTAAAGTTCAATTAATCATATTACTTAAGAACTCCCACTTAGATAGACATCCCTCTAATCCTCTAAGTGATCACGTGATCCAAATCAACTAAACCATGTCCGATCATCACGTGAGATGGAGTAGTTTCAATGGTGAACATCACTATGTTGATCATATCTACTATATGATTCACGCTCGACCTTTCGTTCTCCGTGTTCCGAGGCCATATCTGTTATATGCTAGGCTCGTCAAGTTTAACCTGAGTATTCCGCGTGTGCAACTGTTTTGCACCCGTTGTATTTGAACGTAGAGCCTATCACACCCGATCATCACGTGGTGTCTCAGCACGAAGAACTTTCGCAATGGTGCATACTCAGGGAGAACACTTATACTTTGATAATTTAGTGAGGGATCATCTTATAATGCTACCGTCAATCAAAGCAAGATAAGATGCATAAAGGATAAACATCACATGCAATCAATATAAGTGATATGATATGGCCATCATCATCTTGTGCTTGTGATCTCCATCTCCGAAGCACCGTCGTGATCACCATTGTCACCGGCGCGACACCTTGATCTCCATCGTAGCATCGTTATCATTTCACCATCTATTGCTTCTATGACTATCGCTACCGCTTAGTGATAAAGTAAAGCAGGCGCTTGCATTTCATACAATAAAGCGACAACCATATGTGTCTTGCTAGTTGTCGATAACTCGGTTACAAAACATGATCGTCTCATACAATAAAATATAGCATCACGTCTTGACCATATCACATCACAACATGCCCTGCAAAAACAAGTTAGACGTCCTCTACTATGTTCTTGCAAATTTTACGTGGCTGCTACGGGCTGAGCAAGAACCGTTATTACCTACGCATCAAAACCACAACGATAGTTCGTCAAGTTAGTGTTGTTTTAACCTTCGCAAGGACCGGGCGTAGCCACACTCGGTTCAACTAAAGTTGGATAAACTGACACCCGCTAGTCACATGTGTGCAAAGCACGGCGGTAAAACCAGTCTCGCGTAAGCGTACGCGTAATGTCGGTCCGGGCCGCTTCATCCAACAATATCGCTGAACCAAAGTATGACATGCTGGTAAGCAGTATGACTTGTATCGCCCACAACTCACTTGTGTTCTACTCGTGCATATAACATCTACGCATAAAACCTGGCTCTGATATCACTGTTGGGGAACGTAGTAATTTTAAAAAAATTCCTACGTACACGTAAGATCATGGTGATGCATAGCAACGAGAGGGGAGAGTGTGTCCACGTACCCTCGCAGACCAAAAGCGGAAGCGTTAGAACAACGCGGTTGATGTAGTCGTACGTCTTCACGGCCCAACCGATCAAGCACCGAAACTACGGCACCTCCGAGTTGTAGCACACGTTCAGCTCGATGACGTCCCTCGAACTCCGATCCAGCCGAGTGTCGAGGAAGAGTTCCGTCAACACGACGACGTGGTGACGATCTTGATGTTCTACCGTCGGAGGGCTTCGCCTAAGCACCGCTACAATAATATCGAGGAGGACTATGGTGGAGGGGGGCACCGCACACGGCTAAGAGATCCAAGGATCAATTGTTGTGTCTAGAGGTGCCCCCTGCCCCTGTATATAAAGGATCAAGGGGAAGGGGGCGGCCGGCCAGGAGGAGGCGCGCCAAGGGGGGAGTCCTATTCCCACTGGGAGTAGGACTCCTCCTTCCCTTGTTGGAGTAGGAGAGAAGGAAAGAGGGGGGGAGGAGGAAGGAAAAGGGGGCTGCACCCCTTGTCCAATTCGGACCAGAGGGGAGCTGCACACCTCCTTCCTTTCGGCCTCTCTCCTCTATTTCCGTATGGCCCACTAAGGCCCATATACTCCCCCGGCGAATTCCCGTAACTCCCCCGTACTCCAAAAAATACCCGAATCACTCGGAACCTTTCTGAAGTACGAATATAGTCGTCCAATATATCGATCTTTACGTCTCGCCCATTTCGAGACTCCTCATCATGTCCCCGATCTCATCCGGGACACCGAACTCCTTCGGTACATCAAAACACATAAACTCATAATATAACTGTCATCGAAATCTTAAGCGTGCGGACCCTACGGGTTCGAGAACTATGTAGACATGACCGAGACACGTCTCCGGTCAATAACCAATAGTAGAACCTGGATTCTCATATTGGCTTCCACATATTCTACGAAGATCTTTATCGGTCAGACCGCATAACAACATACATTGTTACCTTTGTCATCGGTATGTTACTTGCCCGAGATTCGATCGTCGGTATCTCAATACCTAGTTCAATCTCGTTACCGGCAAGTCTCTTTACTCGTTCCGTAATACATCATCCCGCAACTAACTCATTAGTTGCAATGCTTGCAAGGCTTTAGGTGATGTGTATTACCGAGAGGGCCCAGAGATACCTCTCCGACAATCGGAGTGACAAATCCTAAACTCGAAATATGCCAACCCAACATGTACCTTCGGAGACACCTGTAGAGCACCTTTATAATCACCCAGTTACGTTGTGACGTTTGGTAGCACACAAAGTGTTCCTCCGGTAAACGGGAGTTGCATAATCTCATAGTCATAGGAACATGTATAAGTCATGAAGAAAGCAACAACAACATACTAAACGATCAAGTGCTAAGCTAACAGAATGGGTCAAGTCAATCACATCATTCTCCTAATGATGTGATCCCGTTAATCAAATGACAATTCATGTCTATGGTTAGGAAACTTAACCATCTTTGATTCACGAGCTAGTCAAGTAGAGGCATACTAGTGACACTCTATTTGTCTATGTATTCACACATGTATTATGTTTTCGGTTAATACAATTCTAGCATGAATAATAAACATTTATCATGATATAAGGAAATAAATAATAACTTTATTATTGCCTCTACGGCATATTTTCTTCAGCTCGACCTTTCGGTCTCCATGTTCTGAGGCCATATCTTTTATATGCTAGGCTCGTCAAGTTTAACCTGAGTATTCCGTGTGTGCAACTGTTTTGCACCCGTTCTATTTGAACGTAGAGCCTATCACACCCGATCATCACGTGGTGTCTCGGCACGAAGAACTTTCGCAACGGTGCATACTCAGGAAGAACACTTATACTTTGATAATTTAGTGAGGGATCATCTTATAATGCTACCGTCAATCAAAGCAAGATAAGATGCATAAAAGATAAACATCACATGCAATCAATATAAGTGATATGATATGGCCATCATCATCTTGTGCTTGTGATCTCCATCTCGAAGCACCATCATGATCACCATCGTCACCGGCGCGACACCTTGATCTCCATCGTAGCATCGTTGTCGTCTCGCCAAACTTATGCTTCTACGACTATCGCTACCGCTTAGTGATAAAGTAAAGCATTACAGGGCGATTGCATTGCATACAATAAAGCGACAACCATATGGCTCCTGCCAATTGCCGATAACTCGGTTAAAAATATGATCATCTCATACAATAAAATTTAGCATCATGTCTTGACCATATCACATCACAACATGCCGTGCAAAAACAAGTTAGACGTTCTCTACTTTGTGGTTGCAAATTTTACTTGGCTGCTACGGGCTGAGCAAGAACCGTTCTTACCTACGTATCAAAACCACAACGATAGTTTGTCAAGTTGGTGTTGTTTTAACCTTCGCAAGGACCGGGCATAGCCATATTCGGTGCAACTAAAGTTGAAGAAACTGACACCCGCCAGCCACCTATGTGCAAAACACGTCGGTAGAACCAGTCTCGCGTAAGCGTATGCGTAATGTCGGTCCGGGGCGCTTCATCCAACAATACCGCCGAACCAAAGTATGATATGCTGGTAAGCAGTATGACTTGTATCGCCCACAACTCACTTGTGTTCTACTCGTGCATATGACATTTACGCATAAAACAGGCTCTAATACCACTGTTGGGGAACGTAGTAATTTCAAAAAAATTCCTACGCACACGCAAGATTATGGTGATGCATAGCAACGAGAGAGGAGAGTATGTCCACGTACACTCGTAGACCGAAAGCGGATGCGTTAGAACAACGCATTTGATGTAGTCGTACGTCTTCACGGCCCGACCGATCAAGCACCAAAACTATGGCACCTCCGAGTTCTAGCACACGTTCAATTCGATGACGTCCCTCGAACTCTGATCCAGCCGAGTGTCGAGGGAGAGTTCCGTCAGCACGACGGCGTGGTGACGATCTTGATGTTCTACCGTCGCAGGGCTTCGCCTAAGCACCGCTACAATATTATCGAGGAGGACTATGATGGAGGGGGGCACCGCACACGGCTAAGAGATCAAGAGATCAATTGTTGTATCTCTAGGGGGTGACTCCCTCCTCGTATATAAAGGAGTGGAGGAGGGGGAGGAGGCCGGCCACCCTTGGCGCGCCCCATGAGGAGTCCTACTCCCACCAGGAGTAGGACTCCCCCCTTCCTTGTTGGAGTAGGAGAAAGGGAAGGGAGAAGGAGAAGGAAGGAAGGGGGCGCCCCCCCTCCCTAGTCCAATTCAGACTAGTCCATGGGGAGGGGTGCGGCCACCCCTTTGGGGCCTTTCTCTCCTTTCCCGTATGGCCCATTAAGGCCCAATACGAATTCCCTTAACTCTCCGGTACTTCGAAAAATACCCGAATCACTCGGAATCTTTCCGAAGTCCGAATATAGTCGTCCAATATATCGATCTTTACGTCTCGACCATTTCGAGACTCCTTGTTATGTCCCCGATCTCATCCGGGACTCCGAACTCCTTCGGTACATCAAAACATATAAACTCATAATATAACTGTCATCTAACTTTAAGCGTGCGGACCCTACGGGTTCGAGAACAATGTAGACATGACCGAGACACGTTTCCGATCAATAACCAATAGCGGAACCTGGATGCTCATATTGGCTCCTACATATTCTACGAAGATCTTTATTCCCTTTGTCATCGGTATGTTACTTGACCGAGATTCGATCGTCGGTATCTCAATACCTAGTTCCATCTCGTTACCGGCAAGTCTCTTTACTCGTTCCATAATACATCATCTCGCAACTAACTCATTAGTTGTAATGCTTGCAAGGCTTTAAGTGATGTGTATTGCCGAGAGTGCCCAGAGATACCTCTCCGACAATCGGAGTGACAAATCCTAATCTCGAAATACGCCAACCCAACATGTACCTTCGGAGACACCTATAGAGCACCTTTATAATCACCCAGTTACGTTGTGACGTTTGGTAGCACACAAAGTGTTCCTCCGGTAAACGGGAGTTGCATAATCTCATAGTCATAGGAACATGTATAAGTCATGAAGAAAGTAGTAGCAACATACTAAACGATCAAGTGCTAAGCTAACGGAATCGGTCAAGTCAATCACATCATTCTCCTAATGATGTGATCCCGTTAATCAAATGACAACTCATGTCTATGGTTAGGAAACTTAACCATCTTTGATTCACGAGCTAGTCAAGTAGAGGCATACTAGTGACACTCTGTTTGTCTATGTATTCACACATGTATTATGTTTCCGGTTAATACAATTCTAGCATGAATAATAAACATTTATCATGAAATAAGGAAATAAATAATAACTTTATCATTGCCTCTAGGGCATATTTCCTTCACCTGGATGCCCATATTGATTCTCACATGTTCAACAAAGATCTTTATCGGTTGAACCACGGTGTCGAGGATTCAGTTAATCCCATACGCAATTCCCTTTGTCCGGCGATATGTTACTTGCTCGAGATTCGATCGTCGGTATCTCCACACCTAGTTCAATTTCGTTACCGACAAGTCTCTTTACTCATTTAATAATACAAGGTCCCCGTGACCAAACTCATTGGACACATGCTTGCAAGCTATTCATGATGTTGTATTACCGAGAGGGCCTAGAGATATCTCTCTGTCACACGGAATGACAAATCCCAGTCTCGATCCGTGCAACCCAACAAAGACTTTCCGAGATACCCGTAGAGCACCTTTATGATCACCCAGTTATGAAGTGACATTTGATAACCCATAAAGCATTCTTTCAGTATATGGGAGTATCATGATCTCATGGTCTAAGGAATAAATACTTGACATGAAAAAAGTTGTAGCAAATAAACTAAGTGATACGATCCGATGGTAAGCTTATGGTTGGGTCTGTCCATCACATCATTCTCCTAATGATGTGACCCCGTTATCAAATGACAACTCATGTCTATGGTTAGAAAACCTTAACCATCTTTGATCAACATGCTAGTCTAGTAGAGGCTTACTAGGGACATGATGTTGTTTATGTATCCACGCATGTATTTTAAGTTTCCGGTTAATACAGTTCTAGCATGGATAATAAACATTTATCATGAATGGGAAATATGATAATAACATCTTTATTATTGCCTCTAGGGCATATTTCCAACAGCTTTTTCATTCACCTATGAGTGCACAATTACCATAGGAGCACCTGACCTCCTTCACTCTGGTTGCATAGACGTAGCAGCTACAGTGTTACCCCCTTTATTTTTCAGATACATCACCCACAAACACCAAGGCCTTCTTAGGCGGCAGCCCACCATCACCTTTGTTTTCTGTTGCCGCCTCTTGCAATTTCTTCAACGAGCTGGTGACCTCTTCATCACAAGAACTTTTATCTTACGTTGGTTCGGGTCACTACGGTTTTGCCTCCTCCAATTCTCACTGTCACTCACTGATCTGCTTTTATTAGTGCCCAAGTTGTATGAACTGAAGGTTGAACTGTTTCTTCCATCCCCCATACTCCTACCACCCCCCTCCAGCTTCCTCTACTACCTGAGTCCCCCCCCCCCGGGGTATATGCTCTGATTCATGAGCCAAACTATTGCCTCTCTCCCTTAACCAACTTGATACTGCAGTCTTTGTCAATGTGATCCAGGAGCCACATGTGTAACAAAAGTTCGGGAAGAACTCATACTCAAAGCGGCACCACAACTCATCATCTTCCTCCTCCTATTTTTTCAGTTTATCCCTAGCTTCTTTTTCCTCTTCCTCCTCAGCAGACATAAACCCTCGCATGAGTGGCTCCCTTAATCAATCCTTGTCTTCACTTGGAGATATCTGCCCACCACCGTTCCATCAGAACCAACATCCACCTCCATTGACTTGCAAATAAAATTCCCTATACCCTCTCCTACCTCTCTGCACATCATACCAAGAGGAAGATCAAAGAGTCGCACCCATATAGGGATCCACCTGAACTCGTGCTCCTTGACTGTTTTTGTGGGAATGCAGTCTTCCACGACCAACAGTGACTTGCCAAACTCCCAAGGTCCCTCCTACAGCGCCTTCCGCTTCCCGGATTGCCGATGAAAAGTCAATAAAAAGATGTTATCGCCGAGATCCTTGCAGTCCAGACCCTTAGGGCACCAAACCCTAGCCATAGATACAACCATTGCCTCCGCCACAACAGGCTTGTCCGACAAAAGTTTTGCGATCGCCTGTGGCTCGGTCGCCCCCCCC
>NC_041383.1:541869194-541873329 GCF_002162155.2 Triticum dicoccoides
TCCCCCCTTCCTCTTTGACTCCAACAACTTCAGACTCTTCATCAGGCCCTCGACTCGTTCCATCCTCCCCCAACCGTACGCAACAGCCTAGAATAGGGTTCTAAGGTGCTTATACGACCGTGTGCCCTAGCACACATGGAAGGCCTATGGTGGATTAGGACGGGCTCGCGGATGAGAAGCGAGGATGACGGGTGACCGGAGAACCAGGATGTGGATTGGCGGCGGCGCAACAAGAAAACCTAGGCCAGATGCGATCACCGTGTGATCGCCAAGCAAGTCACGAGAGGAAACCTAACCATCACATGCGGGACGGATCAAATGTTTTGTCGGGAAGGAGCTTTTGGTCTCAAAGTGTTTCCTCGGTGCTACTTTTTCTTGGTTGAAGCTTCGTTCCAACAGAAAATGTCCCTTTCCCTTGCTCGCAAAAAGAAAAGAAAAGAAAATGCCCTTTCTCTCACTCGAATTCCTCTTTTAGAACTCTTGTTTTCTGTTCGGATGCCCATTCTTCCAAGTCAAAAAGAAGAAAACCATGCAAAAAAAAAAGCCAAAAAGAAAAAAGAGAAAATGAGCGTGCAAACAATAAAATACCCTCGACCTGGGCATGAAGATGCGGGTTTGTTTTAGCTCTCTTTGGTTTCGTGCCGGGCCGTCAAGATTCGTCTTCCCAGGCACTGTCGGTGGACAGAAACGGATGGAGAGACGCGCATCTCCCGTTTCGATGTGAAAACGGATGGAGAGACGGAGTACGTGTGTTTGCGCTTTGTGGCCCTGCAGTTTCATCGTGAGTCCACCACCCCAGTCTCCACGCTCCCTTGTGACCTTGTCTGCCAAGAAAGGAGCGACCATTCTCAATCAATCAAATCAAAAAAAAAAGGAGCGACCAAGTCGTGCGTCCAGTGCAAGACCTTGACGGCAGGAGAGGGGATTGGATTAGGTGAGCCTGAGAGCCTGAGATGGTGGAGTGAGTCTAACAAAAGCAGCTAGTTCCCCTTCTAGAAGCAGATGCACCGCCCAATCCGGCTCCTTTTGTTGCACGAGGGCAGCAGGGTTTTGTGGCTGACACAAGCAAAAGGCTATCATTTCATTTCATTATATAAAGTGCAAAAGCCAACAACTCCCTTGTTAACTAGACTAGGTGTTCCATAGTCAACTTCCATACCCCGATGGCAGCTGTACCTGCACGTAGATTTATAATGTGTGTCACTCTGTGGTATGACCCCCTGTAGCCGATTAGTGGACACGCTCAGTACCGCAAGGTAGGTCAGAGGCGCCAGCGCCTCCGGGATCACTCCGTCTCTGTGGAGCCGGTGGGAGGAGAGGTCTGGTGGCTAGTGATTCAAGCTGCGTCAGGCTAGCTATAATGGGATAACATAACTAGTATCATATACTTGGAACTCGTAAACATGCTTATGTGGCAGGTAATTAAAAAAAAGAGAAGGTAGTAGTAACATAGATAGATATTGTAACATAATAAATGTTATGCTACTATGTGCCATGCATGACAATAAATGAGACCATCTATGATACTACTACTTTATGATACTATGCATTATAGATGTAGTATCATACACTAGTATCATATGCATGATACTAGTATATGTTACTCTCCACTATGACCAGCCTCAGGCCACCAAAGCTGCAGAAAAATCGTCCCAATGAAGGCGTTGAGATGCGAGCCCTCCAATCGATTCCGCAGTGAACGTGTTCACGGACAGGTCGATGACTGGGAAGGCGACCAAGATCCTGCTGAACGTCATCGCCGCACTTGTAGTACGTGACCACGACCGTGTAAAATAAATCCGTCTGTGCCAAATGGACCTATATCGGGGGGAGTGGCCATATATATTCCCTCTTCAGCGAATAATAGTATAAGGCTGGTTGTAATGGGGAGTATCATATACTAGTATCATGCATATGATACTAGTGTATGATACTACCTCTCTAATGCATAGTATCATATTTTAGTATCATGTAGTACTCTATTTATTGTCATGCATGACACAAAGTAGCATAATATGATACTCCACCCTTTTTTCTTCATTTAATACTATGACATCTCATCAAAATTGCCTAATTGGCATGCATGATACTCTCTCCGTTCCTAAATATAAGTCTTTGTAGAGATTCCACTAGATAAGCTACATACGAAGCAAAATGAATGAATCTAAACTTAAAATGCGTCCATATACATCCATATGTGGTTCATAATGGAATCTCTACAAAGACTTACATTTAGGAACGGATGGAGTACTAGCTATGATACTACCATTACGACCGGCCTAAGCAAAGTTGGATGCCCCAAAACATTTTCATTCAGATGATATCCTCATTGCATACATCATGACGGTGAGCCAGCGACCAATGCAGCAATGCTAACTTCGAAGTGTTACTTACATACATGCATAGCTACTACTGCACTGATTTCACAATTACAACCTAGGTACTCCACTTTCAAAGGCAACGAGCATGTTGGACATATATACATAGATACTATTCTGCTAGCTCTTTCAAAGCAAACCAATCTCTGCATAAACTGCAACGGACATGCTCAGAATAGTACACAAACATGCTCATGAGAAGTCCCGGTCAGGAAAAAGCAGCGGAGCAACAAGGGTCCAGATGTACAGCGCTGCGGTGGACCACTCCGTGCAGATGCGCACCCAGACGGTGGTCCATCCGACATCCATCAGCTCCGACCTCTCTGAAGTGGCGCTCGTCCAGCCCGTCAGAAGCATGGCCGAGTACATGCTCGCGAGGGCGAATATAAGGTGGAAGAAGGTGTAAGAATAGCTCACAGGGCGCGGCTCACTTCCCTCGCTGTTGCCCTTCCCCTCCTCCACATTAGAGTCACCAAGCAAAGGGTTCCTCGCACCTGTTGCATCGTCGATCATCATGAGTGAAAAATGTAAGACAAGCACGAGGGCAGTATGTATTTCATGTACTGTAACTGGTATTACATTCTTACCAGATCTAGGAGACGACGGTGGCGAAAGGAAAGTAGTGGAAGATCCAGCGCGAACGGCAGAGTAGACTACAGAGAGCACGGTGGTGAGCATCCCAAGGACAAGGGCGCTCATTGAGACCTGCTTAGAGTGCATGTGAAGCCCGTTGCACGCATAGTCATATGGTTCACTCGACAGACTAGTGTAACACAGGTATGCACAGTAAACAGAAATGACCGAAGCAGGCATAACGCTACCATTGACCTGGACAAAGAAAATTACATTATTTCTTCAAGTACAGACACTAAACTGAATATGTGACACTAGCTCTGGATCAAATGTGGAGAGCAAACATACGGTAGGAAGCACATTTTGTGTTCAATGGGAGAATTACAAGACATTTTCAGAGGTGTTACCATTCCCCCCCTTTTTTAGTCTGCCTTGCTAACATACACAAAAGAATGATGTCTACATGCAGATGGCATAAACATCAAACAACATAATCCAGTTTCATTTTCTTGTACTACACAATGAAGATTTCCAAACCATGAGAAAATATCAAGCAACAATGATTTCTAAACTACTTGTGCAACTTCATTGACTAGTATTTATATGTTAGTTATTAAGCTTCAAACTGGCCACACCTAAATGGACCAATTTATGCATCAACAACCCTCCCCTAATTTTCATCCTGAACTCCACCAGCCGGTTATGTTATGTCCAGAGGGAAAGGTACATATACTGGAGTGGGTGAAAGTGGTATGTCACCTGGGGGTGCAAAGCAATTATTGCAAATGCAAAAGCAAGAATCATTGTCAAGACAATAAAGAACACATTGAGACCACAATCATGATCAGAGGGATTGAACCACATGAAGAGCACACCGGAGAAGGCAAACGTGGCGAGATAGCAAATCACAGTCACCACAAGCAAAGCTATTTCCCTGAACATTGCATAAGATGACAGAATAAGTGATAGGAACAAAATAAACTTGGGTTCAGGCAATACTAGCTGGTACTCACCACTTCTGCTCATCCTTCTCAACCCAAGAGTCATTCCAATTATTTGTGAAGTCTAAAAGCATCACGACTTGTACCAGAAGAAACAAGCCAGATCCAAACTTTGATAATATCTCTGCAATGCCGAATACCAGAACCTCAAGAAACATGGTATATGTAACCAATTCATCAGGG
>NC_041383.1:541873616-541875179 GCF_002162155.2 Triticum dicoccoides
CACAGACAAAAAGAGGTGGCAGTCCTCAACGTGGTCTTGTCTATGTGAAGTCTATCAAATTCAGTCAGTGGTCAAATTATCAAACCGAAAAGGAGAATTTTAGAGATCTGCATGTGGTATGATATGCCCCTAGATCCTCCAAACCTGTGTCATAAGGAAGTTCTCCAAGAATTACAGGATGTAGGGCATGTTAACATAAGTGCACATTAGCTTGTCCCACACCCATGGACTTTTAGGAAAACTCTTTGATTGTATGGTTGAAGTCACATGGTTAGAGGACTAAAGAACCGAATACCATTTGGTTACAATCTTGCTATCTGAGGTGAAGTTATCCCAATAGCATATGTGAGCTGGTTTCTGAAATGAAAATTTAACCTATTTCACCCAGAGTCACCTGTAAGGCTATTAAGAGGCAGTTACAGCCCATAGAGTTTTCAGTGGTCCACAGCGTATGAAGATCCCCAGTCTATAGTAACAACTACATAGTAAACAAAATCTCTAATTACAATATGTTTATACCCTCAGATTTGCAATTCATGGATGAAACTTGCAGTTGCTAAAGCTTGATAAGATTACTGAATCATCATCCATGATAGAATCTTCATCATGTGTAAACTCTAAAGTTCAAAGTATATTGTTCCCAAGTCGAAATTAGTTATTGGTCTCTAGAGCATGCCCCAACCGACCAAGGGTAAACACGCATCAACAGAAAAAAGGGGCGAAAGCATAAGTATGATCAAGATTGCTATGCAAATGAACTTAACAGTATATGATATGAACAGCAAAAAAACAGCTTACCATAAACACTAATTACAATGTTCGGGACAAAGAACATAAGAACAACAAGAACGACCCAGATAGCAAACTTTGCAATCCAGCCACCATGGTGCCATGCGTCTCGCCGATCGTTCTGGTCTTTGACACCAATCATCGTGAGAGCAAATATTGCGAAAAACAAGAAATTGCCCAAGCTCAGACGAAGAACAGCATTCATTTGAAACCATTCTTCTGGTGGTGTATCATCAAACGTATTTATCCCTGCAAATACCAAATTCACAAGACAATAAAATTTTACTCAATAAAGAGGTATAAAACAGGTTGATGAGTGTTGAGCATTCAAATAGCAAAAAAACTCTGCAGAAGGAAACGGCAGTTATGAGGATTGATTTGGCCAACTAATGGATTTAAGCGCAATTAGGGCCTAAGTTCCCCTCCAATTAGATGATAGGCAAGATGCTCTAGATCCACAAAACCCGTGTCTTCCATATTAGTATAGACTAGGGCGCTTATACGATCTTGAAACTAATGTCTCAATGGTCCTTTCTGTTATACTTCTTGTAGGACCACACCAGAGTTTGCTTCATTATACATATCCAATGTAACCCTTTACACGTTTGTGACTGCATATCTTTCCTATGCACCTACTGAACTACTCCATGTACCAAGTGTACAGATCCCTTGCCAAATAGAGATGTTCCACATTGTGCGCACAGAGGGGCTATTCCCAGCCATTGTACAATGCTCCAAACAACCTGGGATTTGGGAATTAATCTGTTTTTGTTT
>NC_041383.1:541875576-541936188 GCF_002162155.2 Triticum dicoccoides
TTTATTTCTTGATGATTTCCTAGTACACGCTGCCCCTCCTTTTATAGTAAACAGCCATCCTAGAATACAACTTGAAGTACAAAAACCTGACGACTAGAGAAACATTGCACGATTTATACATAGTATCAGGGCCTCTCCTGAATTGTTTCCTAAGTAGGACGGTTATTAGAACTAGACACTGACTAGTTGGTCTAGCCAACTGCTACATGGGGTGCGAACACTGCTGCTAGGCCTGCACCAGTAGGTTTAGCCCCAAAACACCTACGTAACAAGAGCATCATAACAACAAAGGGTACCCAGCAAATGAATAAACAACAAACATCAAGAACTTTGGTTGCTGATGGTATAATAGTTTGGAACATGATCAAGGGATTACACTCGGCAACAGAACGGAGAACTTTGAACAGATTTAAGATGGTTTCGACCCTGGGTATTTTAATGGACGGGCATATCACACATTGGACCTTTTCAGTGTCATACTACAACAAGCATGACTTACCTACTGATCACATAAACTTATAATTTATTTATTTTTTGAAAGATCCAGCAAAGCTGGCGTTCATTGATAATAGCAGAGAGCAACGGAAAACAACAAGATGATGAAGGTCCTAGGACCAAGCGATCTGAAGATCAAAGAAAGAGAAAAGAGAAAGAAAAAAGAGCCCTAACAACTGCAGCACAACACTCCATACAAACCACACTAGACAGCGCAGCTCCGACTCCGACGGTGAACTACGAAGACAAAGCAAGGTTGGCGTCACGGAGGATCACCGAACGAACCATCTGTCGCGCGTCATCGTATACCACCGGCCCCCCACCGTGGCTTCGACTTCACAGCAACGGACAGTCGAGGCACTCCTGCGGACACGCCGGAGAAGAGAGCCGACTACCACGACCAAAGACCATGCCTCCGACATTGCTCACCGCCGTCATTGTTGCCACAGAAGTCACCGTGCACGCCCAATCGCAGGAAGCACCAAAGGGATCAAAGTCTTCAAGACGGCGCCCTAAAGAGGGGAACGACGTTGGAGACGACGCCACCGTCCAACCCTGCAGCAGGATCTGGGTTTTCACCCCAAGAACATGATCCGAGAGTAGAGGCTATGAAGATTCCTAGCGACGCCCACAGACGCCGTCGCCGCCGGCCGGCCATCACCGGGCAGGCTTTCGCCCAGTCCAGCCACTCCCACACAGCAGGCCAAGGTCAACCCGTACCTCCATTGGACGTGCACCCCCGCACAGCGAGCACGCCACCACTGTGCAGGGCCACCAGCTATCCTCCTCGACGACGGAACCGCAGAACCAGATCGGGTTCTGCACCCCGCATCCAACCGCGGCCAGAGCCTCCCTGCTCCAACCAGCGGCATCCGGGCACCACCAGCGGCCGGTAGTGCCCCTCCCGGGCCGCCGGGCATGGACGACCTGGCAGATCCAGCCCCGCCGCCCCCTCGCGTCCCATTCGCGCCTTCCACGGGAGCAAGCCGCCCCCAGTCCGCAGACCCGTGCTCAACCGCGCCCGCGCACCCCAACGGCGCAGCTCCTTCCCTCCGCCACGCGCACCAGCGACCGTGCCAGATCCGCGCGCGCCCTGCGCGAGCAACCGCGCCGCGACCTGACCTCCGGTCGTCACCCGCACCCAGGCGCTCCTCAGCCGGCAGATCGAGGTCGACCTCCGGCCGCTTCTCTGCGCCTGCGCTGGCCCCAGCTCCGCACGGGCACGCCTCCTCCATACCCCTGCTCGCCGACCCCGGCCAGACCTCCGCGCATACCGACAGCACTCCCCTGCAGACCGCCCACCTCCGCCAGATCGAGATGGATCGCGCCCGCTCGAGACCCGCCGGAAGGATCAACTTACCCGCCGCCGCCGACGCTGCACGGGCTTTGCCCGGCGGCGGCGAGGGGAGCAGCTGTGGAGGGGGGGGGGGGGTGCCCGGCGGGCGGCGGCGCTAGGGTTTTCTCTCCCGAGCCGCCCGCGGGAGCGGCGCGAGAGAGAGAGCTAACTTATACTCCCTCCGACTCCAGAAGGAAGATGTAGTTTGACTGTCCAAATTTATGCTTTGACCGAAATCTCTCTTACAATATTTAGTCAATGGTTACAAGATCGTAATCATGCGGAAGTGCTTTTGAGTACAGATCTAATGGTGTCTATTCTGTGTAATGTAAGTGACATATTATTTGACTAATTGATGGTCAAAGCACGAATTTAGACAGCAGAACTGTGCCTAATTTTTGGAGTCGGAGGGAGTACATAACTGTATAATGGGAGGATTACCATATGCACCTAGAAACACAAATCCTGGGCAGCTGGATACAAGACTGCAAGATGGTGTTTACCAGTATTACATGCACAGGATACAAATCCTGGGCAATCTGAAGTTCCCTAAATCATCTGGAAACGCTCTAAAAAATTGTAAATCAACTATGATCTTCACATTGTCCTACTACCATCATTCTTCAACCCGTTGCTGCATGGCTTGTTTATGGCTATCCACATAAGCCTAAGTGTCTGCCGCACAAACATAAGCATAAACCAGGAATAGTGAATAATGAACTAGAAACATGACAGTTTCTGGCTTTCTCCTGTCCATTTACACACCGCATGCTGAATCTTAGTCACACTACGTCTAATCCTCCATTGCACACACATTAGCACAATACAAGAGTGCCAATAAAGAAGTAGAGACGTGCATAATTATTTCTGCAAATGCTCGGGACTGAGTGAAAAATCATTGTATACAATTTAACAACTTCTATAAGTGGACCTCCTTCTTTATCTGGCATAGACGGAAACCATTCACTGGTCTTACATTTAGGATTGGAGGGAGTAGTTATTAACTTTATAGAAGTGAATAGAGTACCAAAAACTAACTAACACAACTTTCACATTTCAACTTTCATCCTTCTTCATTACAATAATAATTAAAAAAGCAACATCGTCACCATATTGTACCACAGTTCGCACAAGGACTAACTTTACTTTCTAACTTTATTTATGCAATTCTGCAAGCAGGGACAGTATCACTATTAACTTTATAGACACCGATGTCCCAAATCTCCTCTAATTTGATATACCGTTCACACATGTGCGTGCTGAGGAACGCAAAATGGATAAACCAGAGCACTAATTAGTAGGTATCCCAAAATCCCACAGACCACATCCACTAAGCAACCAAACCCTCCAAAATTTCGGCACGATCTCGCAGCCGATGCTGCAACTACCGAGTGCCACAGATATACCAGGTACCAATCGCAACAAGGGTGGTCTCATCAGCGATTAAAGGAACAAAAAGCAAGGAAACAATACATGGGATGTGCTGGAGGAGAGGCGCGGCGAACTGGCGGAGCAGGAAGGAGAGGATGAGGGAGGCCGCGAAAAGGCCGCAGTAGGCGAGGCGGGCTGAGCGGCGAGTGACGGACGCCGCCGCCGACGTGCAGAGGTTGCAGGCGCAGCCCGCGCAGGCGGACGCCAGGCACGACGCGCACCACATCCCCTTTCTCCTTTGTTCCTTCTTTCTGTGGAAATAGTTCGCCTCTTGCCAGGTAGTTCTGGCAGTGGCCCGGCTGACCGCTACCCCCCTGTGAAGTGTGGGTTAGCTCACATGTTTTGGTTAGGCTTATAAAGCAAGGTATATTCTGTCAAAGGTGCTTATCAGAAATTCCACCTCACGCGCAGCAGAGACGTGTGCTTCTTTGGCTTTTCCTGCCGCCTCTTACGAAATCTGCCCCTACAGTTGCAAGGTAAATTACCTGCATCATGCAATTCTTATACAGTACTTTGCTCTCTTCAGCCTGTTAGATTAATTTTATGGGGCTCGGTCTAGTTATTAAAATTTTAAAATCTCATATGCCCATTCGATGGCATGTGTGTATTTATTGTATCGTGCTGTTATTTGAGCAGAAGAATCACCGACGTACTATAAGGTGGGTTGTTCAACTATTTCTTGTAACACGAGAAAAGCGAGAAACAAGCGCACTCACTCACTTACTTAAAGAAGGCTTTCGTCCCGTTATATATATAAAACAATGATCAACGACATTCCGGTACAAACACCACAACACATGATACATAGGTGTTTAGCGCGGCAACACCACATAGAACACTACAAGAGCAGCTGGGGTCCTCGACCATGAACACGCCACCGTGAAGAGATGTAGCCGCATACGACGAACCGTGGGTTCCAAGGCGGGGCCCTAAAGAAGGATACGACACCGGATCACCGCCACCGCCCGACCCAAGGGTCAGAGTTTCCCTGAGCAACATGGTGGCAATGAGAGCCGCGACGATACATTCAAGAAGGGAACGAGCTTCGTCGTCGCCGGTCCTTCCAAAGATACAACAGGTTTTCACCCCGGTCAACACTCACCTCCACCGAACGCCACACCCCCACAACCACGCCACCCACACGGCCATGGTCACCGGGCAACATCGAGCCACGAGCTATGCCCCTGAGCACCGTGCTACCATCCCCAGGGCCGCCGCCCCAACATCCAAGACCTTGACACACCTCACCCGAGACCCGCCGCTACCCCAACCAATATTGGGCGCCCCCCAACACCGAGACCCAATAGGCCGGCCAAAATGGCCTTCATCGACCCGTCCTGTGGCACCGGACGTGAGATGAACTCGGTCCTGGTGTCGGGTGCGAGACGAGCTCGGTCCTGCTGTCGGGCGCGAGACGAGCGTCATCCTGCTACCGGGCGCGAAACGACCTCCGTCCTGCAGCACCGGGCGCGAGACGAGCGATGGACCGCAGCAGGGAAAGAGCCAACCCTTCAACGAAGGTAGCGCCCGGGCGACGAGGAGAGGGCTCGAAGACCGACCCAGGCCGCTCACCGAGGGGCCGCTA
Source organism: Triticum dicoccoides (assembly GCF_002162155.2). Classification (NCBI taxonomy): domain Eukaryota; kingdom Viridiplantae; phylum Streptophyta; class Magnoliopsida; order Poales; family Poaceae; genus Triticum; species Triticum dicoccoides. The sequence goes on from NC_041383.1 coordinate 541,880,424, forward strand.
CCGGAGATGACCAGCCACCGTCGTGAAACAAACCAGGCCACCGCCATGAGCCACCGCCACGTTGTGGCAGCCCGCATCCACGCCGGGACCCTAAGGGACAGCCCCGAGCCGCCCGATGACGGCCATGGGCTAGATCCGAGCTGATTTGGTCGGCAACCACCGTCGCCCCCTCTTGGAGAACCGCCACCACCACCCACATCGACCGCTCGGCCGCCGCCGCAGCCACCACCATATCTGCAGCCTCCGCACCCGTACAGCTACGCCCCGCCACCAGCAGACCAGCCGACACGCCTCACCATGCTGGAGGCCGACCCAGCCTAGTCGTACACCTCCCCAGCCCGCCTCGCCGCGGCCCGCGACCCTTGTCGCCGGGATCTGACGAGGCAGCCCCGAAGTAGCCGGCCACCTCGCCCTCCCCACGCACAAGCCCGCGCCTCCAGAACCACGCAACTGTCATCGCTCCGCCGCACGGCCGCACCACCGGCACGCCGCCCAGGTCGCCGTCGTGTTGTCCTACATGAAAGACACGCTCCTCACTGAGGTCCCGCGCTGCCGGAAGCCATGGAAGGAGGGAAGGAGGCCTCGCCGCCACCTACGCCAGCAGGGCTTCGCCCGACGGCTCCCACCAGCGGCGGCAGGGAGAAGAAAGGGTTGGGGGGAGGGCCGCTGGCCGGCGGCAGTTAGAGTTTGCCCTGCGACCCGCGAGATCGGCACAGGCAAGTGAGGGGAAAAACTCTCCTCTCAAATGACCATTTCTTTCTCACTCACTTCACACAACACAACGGGTGCTCGTGACGTCGCGTTTCGTGTATCGAGTTCAGTCTAATGTCATGCACCTTTCCTGGAAGAACTAAATTCTTGCATGATAGTGCATTGCCTTGCTCTGGGTGTACGTGCAATATTCGAGCTCATAGTGGACACGTTTGTTGCTTCCAAAGAGTTCTTCCACCACATTTAGTTGCATCTCTTCACTCTCCCACGCGGTCCCTCTATGTAGAGGAAATACAAAGGAGAGAGAGGCTACACAAAACATATAATAGTAAACAGAAATACACACACAGAGAGAGAGAAAGAGATCGAGTTTCTAGTGTTGAGTTGCTTCTCCATTAACCCCAACCTGATGACTATGTGCACAATCGTCTAGGAGAGCATGTCTTTGAAAGTGCGTCCTTTGATAATCTGCACGAGTAAGGAGCAATAAGGTTTTGGGGGAGTGTTTCAGTGTGAATACTCGCTCAAGTTCGACTACTTCCTTGACTTCTATCTATCTGCTTCCACTACTTCCTTTATGGCGTACGATCACCACGTCTTCACCATCATAATTGAAGATGTTGTTGCACCGGAGTTTCTGGTGAACTCATATGCTGTGAGCCTCTCTTCGTTGACATGTGCCTTGACATGTGCCTTTGGTCCACATGCGTATGTGTTGGATGTTTCTAGTCTGTCGTATGTGATTTGCCATGCCAGTAATCTTGTGAGTAGATTAAGTTTAACAAAAACTGCCTAATCTCCCAACAATCCAGAAACCTTAGGAATTTTTTCGCTGATTGGCTCTATTGCTCTGAAACTGAGTCCGTTTACGAGTACTCACTTCAAGATGGCAGACAAGAATCATCATATGGCTTATCGCTATGAACATGTACTGGGTTTTGGCTGGCACTCTGAGTGGATCGCTTACTCCTGAGCAGGACAAAGCATTCTCGTAGGCCACTGTAATCTTTATGGGTGCCATCATAAGTGGTTGGGTGACATATTTGGTTGATGCATATCTACATATGCAAAATGCTAAAGAACTATGGAATGAACCTGAATCCAAGTTCGGCTCCACTGATGTCGATGGTGAACTGTATGTTATAGAGCAGTTAAATGACTGTAGAACGGTTGAGAACCATTTCATGGATGAACATGTTCATGAGCTATGGTAGATGGTGAAGTGACTCGAGAAAGGTGGGAAACGTCAAGCTACAGATTGCCATCACCATTGTTGAGGAAATCGTTAACTGGTAGCCGCTCGGTTGGCTGGCGAGTAGTGGATTAATAGGCCAATCGGCAAGGCAATTGGCAGGTTAGTCCATTAATCAAATGATTTATCAGTTTATTGGCTACATGTTGACCTTATGAGTAGGGATTAATAGGCAAGTTAACTAATTAATCAGACAAATTCTTGAACGGGGGCCATCACAAATATGATGATTTTCAGCTTTGATATTGGGCAGGAGACGTGAATCCTTTCAGATTTGTTGTTGTGGTTGTGACAAACTCTCAAGCACACTATCTTGGAGCTTTCCTCCGTCGAGTACGTGATTGCCAGACATCGTTCATGAATCCTATGGTTACAAGCTGGAGATGCTAACACGAAGCTATTTAACGTTGTGGCCAACGGTCCTCATGCGAAGATTTTCATTCCTTCAATCACTGTCCATGACGAGGTAATTACTGATCATGAGGGTAAAGCGGAAGCGTTAATTGAGGCATTTGGTGGCCTACTAGATAGATTGATAATGGGATTACCATCTCAATATGGAGGTGCTTCGTATGCTTCTATTGAACTTTCAAAAATGGACGCAATTTTCAGCGAGGGGGGAGTGATTAAGTATATGCCATAGATGGGTAATTATTTAGAGTGAGTCAGTGGTTTGGAACACATTATATTAGGCTCTATCCCTAGAACACCGATTAAGCAACAATAATCAATGCAAGTCATGTATGGAGTTAACAACTATGCGATTATCGCGCTGCCCTCAAGAAGTTTTATCATCATAGGTAACTCAACCAGTTTGTCCTTTAGAATTACTAAGGATTGGGCAACTTGTTGCATACTTTTATTCTTTATTCTTAATCATGTTTCGTTGCTCCATTACCACCACAAAGCACAACATTGTTACACATTTTAGTACTTGAAGTGAATCCTTGCTTTTTTGCACTTACCATTTTCTTCTGGTCCTCATGGGATTGATACTCTTATTGATTGAAAAGATCTATAATTGACCCTCTACACATGTGGACATCAATGAGCTAACTACTATGAGTTGAATTATCATTGTTGGTGCTGGCATGATGCCGCGAGGTCTGCCTTAGTTTTCAGCCTTTATGGAGGGCAGTCTATCTCGTTTCCCTCAACAGCGACATCGCAGATGCTTTTTCTTGGAGATGGACAACACTGGGTTAGTACTCGGTGTGTTCCACCTACAGAATGTTATGCCAAGGCATGCCTAGGTTCCCTACTGCTCCTTGCATTTTGAAGAGTTGGGCACCTTTGAAACGCAAAATCTTCATGTGGCTAGTCGTCCAATACCATGTATGGACCTCCAGTCATCGTCATTGCCATGACCTACAATAGACTACCTCTCCATGCTTTATTTGCTGTCAGGAGGACACAATTGATCACATCCTCATGCACTGTGTTTATGCGAGAAGTCTTGGCACATATGCTTCATGGAGCTGAGGGCTACAGTCGGACTAGGAAAATTTGGCCCCTCAAATGTCTGCGGACACATCATCCGGGTGTGTCCATTTTGAGTCTCCATTTGTCCATGCACGCATCTGTGTCCCTAATTTTTTTCCTATACATTAGGTCACATGCATGAGATTGGTGGAGATGGAGAGACAAGAAGAAAAGGAAGAATAAATATGGTCCATGGTGGGCCAAATCCTATGTCGCGGACGCAGGACCACTGACTGGAGTATGAGGAGTGCCGGACAACTGGAACATTTAGGGAGGTTTTGAGGAGTCCGGTTGGGTCAAAAAAATCTTCTCCTGTCTGGTTAGTGGCCATGCGTTCGCCCGGTCAATTTGGGGAGTCCAGCTATTGATGCTCTAAGGATCCAAGTGATCACTGAGGGAGTCCTGGATTCGGGGGTCCTCAGGTGTCCGGTCTATTCGATATGGGCCAGACTGATGGGCTATGAAGATAAAGCAGAAGATTATCCCCCGTGTCCGGGTAGGACTCCTATATGCGTGGACAGCAAGTTTGGTGTCTGGATGTACTGTTTCCTTATTCTGTAAACCGACTCTATACAACCCTAGGCCCCTCCGGTGTGTATATAAACCGGAGGGTTTAGTCCATAGAGGCTATCAGAACAATCATAGGCTAGACAGCTAGGGTTTACCCATTACGATCTTGAGGTAGATCAACTCTTGTAACCCCTATACTCATCGAATACAATCAAGCAGAACGTAGGGTTTTACCTCCTTTAAGAGGGCCCGAACCTGGGTAAACATCGTGTCCCCATTGTCCCTTGTTACCATTGATCCTTAGACTAACAGCTTGAGCCCCCCTACCCTAGATCTGCCGGTTTTGACACCGACATTGGTGCTTTCATTGAGAGCTCTGCTGTGTAGTCACGAAAAGCGATCTATGGATCGCCTCGTCATCAACAACTACATCACTTCTGGAAGGAGCCTAACTTCAGGACAGATCCTCCAGCTCGGCGATTTCATCGTGGGTGCCCGCATGACCATTAAGCCGACAGCGTCCCCCACGATCGCCAAACACCACCCCCGCATCGATCTCAAATACTCCAAAAAGATGGATCCGGCGGACATCTCGTCCTTAAACAGTTAAATGAGCTGCTAGATTGCATCACCGCTCTGGGGCTTTCAACAGACTATGATCGGATCGGGCTTAAACCTGACCAGAGGGAAATCAATCTCCCGCCGATCACCCACCGGGTAGCAGTTGATACGTCTCCAACGCATCTACTTTTCCAAACACTTTTACCCTTGTTTTGGACTCTAACTTGCCTGATTTGAATGGAACTAACCCGGACTGACGTTGTTTTCAGCAGAACTGCCATGGTGTTATTTTTGTGCAGAAATAAAAGTTCTTGGAATGACCTGAAAATCCACGGAGACACGTTTTGGAATTAATAAAAAATATTGGCTAAAGAATCAGCATAAGGGGGCCCACACCGTGTCCACGAGGGTGCAGGGCGCGCCCCCTGCCTCGTGGGCCCCCTGGACCTCCACCGACCTCAACTCCAACTCCATATATTCACTTTCGGGGAGAAAAAACCAGGGAGAAGGATTCATCGCGTTTTAGGATACGGAGCCGCCGCCAAGCCCTAATCTTCCTCGGGAGGGCTGATCTGGAGTCCGTTCGGGGCTCCGGAGAGGGGAATCCGTCGCCATCGTCATCACCAACCATCCTCCATCACCAATTTCATGATGCTCACCGCCGTGCGTGAGTAATCCCATCGTAGGCTTGCTGGACGGTGATGGTTTGGATGAGATTTACCATGTAATCGAGTTAGTTTTGTTAGGGTTTGATCCCTAGTATCCATTATGTTCTAAGATTGATGTTGCTATGACTTTGCCATACTTAATGCTTGTCACTAGGGCCTGAGTGCCATGATTTTAGATCTGAACCTATTATGTTTTCATGAATATATGTGAGTTCTTGATCCTATCTTGCAAGTCAATAGTCACCTACTATGTGTTATGATCCGGCAACTCCGAAGTGACAATAATCAGGACCACTCCCGGTGATGACCGTAGTTTGAGGAGTTCATGTATTCACTAAGTGTTAATGCTTTGGTCCGGTACTCTATTAAAAGGCGGCCTTAATATCCCTTAATTTCCATTAGGACCCCGCTACCATGGGAGGGTAGGACAAAATATGTCATGCAAGTTCTTTTCCATAAGCATGTATGACTATATTCGGAATACATGCCTACATTACATTGATGACCTGGAGCTAGTTCTGTGTCACCCTATGTTATAACTGTTGCATGAGGAATTGCATCTGACATAATTATCCATCATTGATCCATTGCCTACGAGCTTTTCACATATTGATCTTTGCTTAGTTACTTTTCCGTTACCACTGTTACGATTGTTACAAAACTGTTATTGTTACTTTTGCCACCGTTACCGTTACTTCCATACTACTTTGCTACTAAATACTTTGCTGCAGATATCAAGTCTTTCAGGTGTGGTTGAATTGACAACTCAAATGCTAATACTTGAGAATATTCTTTGGCTCCCCTTGCGTCGAATCAATAAATTTGGGTCGAATACTCTACCATCGAAAACTGTTGCGATCCCCTATACTTGTGGGATATCAAGACTATTTTTTGGCGTCGTTGTCAGGGAGCATAGATCTATTCTTTGAGTCACTTGGATTTTTATCTGCTGATCACTATGAAGAACTTGAAAGACGAAAGAACCAAGATTTTTCCCTCAACTACGAGGGGAGGTAAGGAACTGCCATCTAGCTCTGCACTTGATTCACCTTCTGTTATGAGTAAATTTGCGACACCTACACCTGCACCTGCTATTGATTCTGATATGTCGCATGTTGTTGATGATGCCACTTCTGCTATGCATGATGCTTATGATGATACTACTTCTATGCTTGATAATACTGTGCCATTAGGTGAATTTCTTGATGAACAACTTGCTAGGGTTAGAGAGAATGAAATTATTGAAACTGATAATATTGATGAAAGTGATGATGAAGATTCTCCCCCTAGATATGAATTGCCAGATGTACCCGAGGGTTATGTTATGGATGAAGAAACTGCTAGAGACCTTTTTGCTTGCAAAGATAGATATGATCTTAAGAAACTGTTAGCTAAGCTGAAAGAAAAGTCTCTGAATGCTAGAATGAAATATGACCCCGCTTTTGCCACTTCACCTATCTGTATTTCTGATAAGGATTATGATTTGTCTGTCAGTCCTAAGTTAATTACGTTGGTTGAATCTGGTCCTTTTTATGGCTATGAATCTGAAACTGTTGTGGCGCATCTTACTAAATTGGATGATATAGCCACCCTATTTACTCATGAGGAAAAAATTCATTATTGCTATATCCTTAAATTGTTTCCGTTCTCATTGAAGGGTGATGCTAAAATATGGTTTAATTCTCTTGCTCCTGGTTGTGTGTGTAGTCCCCAGGATATGATTTATTACTTCTCTGCTAAATATTTCCCCTCTCATAAGAAACAAGCTGCCTTAAGGGAAATATATAATTTTGTGCAAATTGAAGAAGAGAGTCTCCCACAAGCTTGGGGGAAGCTTCTTCAATTACTTAATGCTTTGCCTGATCATCCTCTCAAGAAAAATGAAATACTTGATATCTTTTATAATGGACTAACCGATGCTTCCAGAGACCACCTGGATAGTTGTGCCGGTTGTGTTTTCAGGGAAAGAACTGTTGAGCAAGCTGAATTGCTATTGAATAATATATTGAGTAATGATAATGATTGGACACTTCTTGAACCAACTCCAAAGCCAACTCTGAAGAAAAGGGGTATTCTATTTCTAAGTCCTGAAGATATGCAAAAGGCAAAGAAATCTATGAAAGAAAAAGGTATTAATGGTGAAGATGTTAAGAATTTACCACCTATTGAAGAAATACATGGTCTTAATAACCCGACATAGGTAGTAAAGGTAAATTCTCTCTATAGTTTTGATGAAGGTGATATCCCTCGTTATAAGTCTGCTAACCAATGCTTGGATGAGTTTGATAATTTTACTGTTAAACAAGAAAACTTCAATGCTTATGTTGGTAGACAATTGAAACGTAATGCTTATATGATTGTGCACTTGAGTGATTATATGTCTAGAGTTAAAGGTGACCTTAAGCTTATTATTAAACATGCATCCATGGTTACCACTCAAGTAGAACAAGTACTTAAAGCACAAGATGAATTGCTCCATGAGTTAAATAATAAGAATAATGATAATGTTGCTAGAGTTATTACTAGAGGTGGTAGAATGACTCAGGAACCTTTGTATCCTGAGGGCCATCCTAAGAGAGCTGAGCAAGATTCTCAGAGAACTAATGTTGATGCACCTAGTCCTTCTAAGAAGAAGAAAAAGAAAAATGATAGGACTTTGCATGCTTCTAGTGAACCTGTTATAGACACACCTGAGAATCCCAATGATATTTCTATTTCTGATGTTGAAACACAATCTGGTAATGAACCTGAACCTAGTGATAATGTTAATGATGATGTTCATATTGATGCTCAACCTAGTAACAATAATGATGTAGAGATTGAACCTGCTATTGATCTTAATAACCCACAGTCAAAGAATCGATGTTATGATAAGAGAGACTTCGTTGCTAGGAAGCACAGTAAAGAAAGAGAACCATGGGTTCAGAAACCCATGTGTTTTCCTCCTAAGCCATCCAAGAAAAAAGATGATGAGGATTTTGAACGCTATGCTGAAATGATTAGACCTATCTTCTTGCTTATGCGTTTGACTGATATGCTTAAAATGAATCCTTATGCTAAATATATGAAAGATATTGTTACAAATAAAAGAAAGATACCGGAAGCTGAAATTTCCACCATGCTTGCTAATTACACTTTTAAGGGCGGAATACCAAAGAAACTAGGAGATCCAAGAGTACCAACTATACCATGCTTCATTAAAAGAAACTATGTTAAAACTGCTTTATGTGATCTTGGAGCCGGTGTTAGTGTTATGCCTCTCTCTTTATATCGTAGACTTGATTTGAATAAGTTGACACCTACTGAAATCTCTTTGCAAATGGCCGATAAATCAACTACTATACCTGTCGGTATTTGTGAGGATGTGCCTGTTGTGGTTGCAAACGTTGCTATTTTAATGGACTTTGTTATTCTTGATATTCCCGAGGACGACAGTATGTCGATCATCCTTGGTAGACCTTTTCTAAATACTACAGGGGCTGTTATTGATTGCAACAAAGGCAATGTCACTTTTCATGTTAATGACAATGAGCATACGAAACACTTTCCGAGGAAACAACCTCAAGTTCATAGTATCAATTCTATTATAAAAAAAATTCAACGATTACTATTGGAGGTTTTGAATTCCCTCTTCCTACTGTCAAAAAGAAATATGATATTCTTATTGTTGGGGACATGCATATCCCTGTTGAGGTAACCTAGTGTTATTCAAAAATTCTCCGGTTTCATGTTATTCTAAAGAAGTTTGTTAACAAGACTTGATCAACCTTGTTAGTGGATTCCTTTTGATGAGCACGAGATGGATGAAGTTAGAAAGCACAACTCTCTGTACCCTCCTTTTACTTTCTGTTATCTAGTTTAAATAAAGCAAAAATAGTATTTTTTGTCTATTTTCTGAAGTATCCATGCAATAAAAAAATACCCCGAAAATAAAAGTTCTCCAAATGCCCTGAAAATGAAGTATGATTTTTTTGTAGAATATTTAAGAATTTCTGGCACTCAGAACACACCAGGGGGACCCACCATTTGGCCACGAGGGCACAGGGCGCGCCCACCCCCTTGGGGCGCGTCCCCTGCCTCATGGGCCCCACGTGGACCCCCTCCACTTATTCTAGCACCCACTCACTTTGTCTTCCTCCAGAAAAAAAAATCCTCCCACAGCTCAAACCCGTGGTCTAGCTCATCTTGCTGCCATTTTCGATCTCCTTGCTCAAAGCTCCATTCACAAAACTGTTTTGGGGGATTGTTCTTCGGTATGTGACTCCTCCAATGGTCCAATTAGTTTTTGTTCTAGTGCTTTATTTATTGCAAAATTTTGCTGCTAAGGTGACCCTGTTCTTGAGCTTGCATGTCAAATTTATATGGTCCAAAGTAGTTTTAATGCATGATATAGCCTCTAGGCACTTGTGGGAGTAGTTGATATCAATCTTGTTGAGTTTGGTTCACTTTTATTTTGAGTCGCTAAAAATTTCAGAAAATTTTCAGAGAAAGAAAATGATGAAGAGATTGTTGAGGGGCTCCTCGAGCCAAAGTTCGAAGGATAAATAGAATGAGGAGAATAAAAAGCCCAAATACAATCTTCCTCGCACCACGGAGGTTCGGCCGTGTGAATGGCCTTGTGATGCATTCTTGAGGGCTGCCGGAATTTATGACGACTTTAATTACTTGGCTGAGAATGCAGGCCTCACCGACTTCCTCCACGACCAACGCGAACAGTATCTCCTACTCACTAATATTTTCGTGCAAAACTTTTACTTTCCATGCTAAGAAATCACCACCTTCAGTGGAGTTTCACTTATATGATGAGGTTAAGAGATGTCACTCCATGATTTTTGTTTGGTGTGCAAGCTGCCCTTTGTGGGAAGCATCAAGGAACCACATCCTAGTGATGTGGATGGATTTATTGATAGGATTGTTGTAGGGGAAACGAGAAAAGTTTCCGATGCAAGAACTACTAGTATACATTTTCCTGTTCTACGTTACTTTGCGATATTTGCTAGCAGATGCTTGATTGGTCACGGGAACAGTGGAAACCTTAGTGCTCCTGACCTTGTTATTTTGTGCCATGCTTTGTTTCGTGATACAACCTTCAGTTTAGGTGCTATTGTTGCTAAACAGTTAAGTCTGAACCATACAAAGGGCCCCATCTTCAGAGGTATCTTTGCTTCATGCCTTGCTAAACACTTTGAGATACCTATTAGGCATCATGAGAAAGAGGAAAAGTTGTTGCTCACTATTTTTCTAGATTATAAGAGTATGGTAGTACATGGCTTTATTGTTAAAAATAAGAAGATGCTTAAGTATGACTTGATATTTGATAAAACTCACTGTGAGACTATTACCTTGCCTGCACCCTCTTTGTTTAACATACTTTCAGGCACGTACCTCATCTTGTCCGAGGCCATTTATGCATATTGGAATCTGACACAAGTTCCAGAGCCTGAGCCTGAGCCACCACTTGACCCCTATCGACAGTTTGTTTATCAGTGGGAACCGGAGGAGATCGCTAACCAGTGGCACCCTGAGGACCCTCCTCAGTACATCGGAGAGAGTAGTTTCGATCCATGGGCATAGACCAACTTAGGCCAAAAGCCTAAACTTAGGGGAGTACGTATTTCTCACCGACATTACATTCATGTTCACACACTCATCCTAGTTGTTGGTGCTCATACTTTTTCATTGTACTATCCATGCTAGTTTATTTTCTTTTCTTGCCTTCTTCTTGTGTGTTTGAAAAACCTTGAGAAAAACCAAAAAAAATAGTTGTAGCTTTTAGCTAGTTTACTTTCCATGCTCGTAGTAGTAATATTAAAAGAAAACCCAAAAAGATTTCTCGTTCTTTTTTTGTTTGTTGGGAGCTTTCCCGTGTAAATAGTTTTATTTATTTTCTTTTCTTTGGGGGTCGAGAGGAGAAGACCACGATGAAAATGTTGAGTGGCTCTCATATGCATTATTGTTGATCTAACCGAGAGCCCATATTACCTTGTCTTCTCCTTTGTATTAAATGCTTGCAGATTCCATCTTAGTCCAATGCACGTGCACTATTATTATTATCCACACCGTTCGGTCGTGTGAGTGAAAAGCAATAATGGCGATATATGATAGACTGATTGAGATGAGAGAAGCTGGTATGAACTTGACCTATCTTGTTTTTGTAAATATGATTAGTTCATCGTTCCTGATTTAGCCTATTATGAATGAAACATGCTTGCAATGACAATTAGAGATTATAGTTGCTCATGCCATGCTTAATTAGCTAGGAGTTTATAATGGTTTACTTTGCGTGCCAACATGCTATTAAAATGGTTGTGATGTGGTATGATAGGGTGGTATCCTCCTTTGAATGATTCGAGTGGCTTGACTTGGCACATGTTCACGCATGTAGTTGAAACAAAATCAACATAGCCTCCACGATATTTATGTTCATGGTGATTTATATCCTACTCATGCTTGCACTCATTGTTGATTAATCTTAATGCATATTCATGACTGTTGTCGCTCTCTAGTTGGTCGCTTCCCAGTCTCTTTCTAGCCTTCACTTGTACTAAGCGGGAATACTGCTTGTGCATCCACTTCCATAAACCCCAAAGTTATTCCATATGAGTCCACCATACCTTCCTATATGCGGAATTTACCTGCCGTTCAAGTAAATTTGTATGTGCCAAACTCTAAACCTTCAAATGAAATTCTGTTTTGTATGCTCGAATAGCTCATGTATCAACTAGGGTTGTCTATCTCTTCCATGCTAGGTGGGTTATTCTCACGATGAGTGGACTCCGCTCATCATTCACGAGAAAATGGCCAGTAACCAGGATGCCCAGTCCATGCTCAAATCAAATCAAAAAAAATGCAAACAAAACTCCCCCAGGATTGTTGTTAGTTGGACGACACCCGTTGTTTTGGGCCGGCCATGGATTGATGTTCGTTGGTGGTGGGGGGTATAAACTTTACTATTCTGCTTGGGGACCGCCTATAATGTATGTAGCATGGAAGATATCGAGATCTCTTGGTTGTTATGTTGACAATGAAAGTATGCCACTCAAAATATTATTATCTCTATTTCAAAACTCAAGCTCTAGCACCTCTGCAAATCCTTGCTTCCCTCTGGGAAGGGCCTATCTATTTACTTTTATGTTGAGTCATCATCCTCTTATTAAAAAGCACCAGTTGGAGAGCACCGCTGTCATTTGCATGCATTGCTATTAATTTACATTGAGTATGACTGTGACAGGATCTCTTTTACTATGAAATACAATGTCTAGTCAGTCTTTGATCTTCAGGGGTGCTCTGCATTTATGTTTTGTGGTATCAGAAAGGGCTAGCAAGATACCATCTTGTTATATCATATTATGATTGTTTTAAGAAAGTGTTGTCATCCGAGATTTATTATTATTGCTCGCTAGTTTATTATGCCATTGATATGATTAAACATGAGACCTAAATGTTATTGTGAATATGGTTAGTTCATAATCTTTGCTAAAAACTTGAATGCTGGCTTTACATATTTGCAACAACAAGATCAAACAGAATTTGTAAAAGTTTTTCTTTATCACTTTCAGTTTTTCAGCTGAATTGCTTGAGGACAAGCAAAGGTTTAAGCTTGGGGGAGTTGATACATCTCCAACGTATCTACTTTTCCAAACATTTTTTCCCTTGTTTTGGACTCTAACTTGCATGATTTGAATGGAACTAACCCGGACTGACGATGTTTTCAGCAGAACTGCCATGGTGTTATTTTTGTGCAGAAATAAAAGTTCTCGGAATGACATGAAAATCCACGGAGACATGTTTTGGAATTAATAAAAAATATTGGCGAAAGAATCAGCGTAAGGGGGCCCACACCCTGTCCACGAGGGTGCAGGGCGCGCCCCTACCTCGTGGGCCCCCTAGACCTCCACCGACCTCAACTCCAACTCCATATATTCACTTTCGGGGAGAAAAAAACAGGGAGAAGGATTCATCGCATTTTACGATACGGAGCCGCCGCCAAGCCCTAATCTTCCTCGGGAGGGCTGCTCTGGAGTCCGTTCAGGGCTTCGGAGAGGGGAATCCGTCGCCATCGTTGAGGGAGTTCCGGACTAGGGGGTGTCCGGATAGCCGAACTATCGTGATCGGCCGGACTCCAAGACTATGAAGATACAAGATTGAAGACTTCGTCTCGTGTCCGGATGGGACTTTCCTTGGCGTGGAAGGCAAGCTTGGCGATACGGATATGTAGATCTCCTACCATTGCAACCGACTCTGTGTAACCCTAGCCCTCTCCGGTGTCTATATAAACCGGATGGCTTTAGTCCATAGGACGAACAACAATCATACCATAGGCTAGCTTCTAGGGTTTAGCCTCCTTGATCTCGTGGTAGATCTACTCTTGTAACACACATCATCAATATTAATCGAGCAGGACGTAGGGTTTTACCTCCATCAAGAGGGCCCGAACCTGGGTAAAACATCATGTCCCTTGTCTCCTGTTACCATCCGCCTAGACGCACAGTTCGGGACCCCCTACCCGAGATCCGCCGGTTTTGACACCGACATTGGTGCTTTCATTGAGAGTTCCTCTGTGTCGTCACCGATAGGCTCGATGGCTTCTTCTATCACCATCAACGATGCAGTCCAGGGTGAGACCTTCCTCCCCGGACAGATCTTCGTATTCGGCGGCTTTGCACTGCGGGCCAATTCGCTTGGCCATCTGGAGCAGATCGAAAGCTACGCCCCTGGCCGTCAGGTCAGATTTGGAAGTTTGAACTTCACGGCTGACATCCGCGGGGATTTGATCCTCGATGGATTCGAGCCACAGCAGAGTGTGCCGCACTGTCACAACGAGCATGATTTAGCTCTGCAGCCGGACAGTACCCTGGAGGCCGCACTCGAACCCGCTCCGATCTTCAATTCGGAGCCGGCTGCGCAGATCGAGGACGGATGGCTAGACACCGCCTCGGGGGCCGCAACCTCTACGGCGATAGAGCCGAACACTGACCTTGTCCCTCATGAAGCTCGTGACTCCGAGGTGCCGGACTCCGAACCTCCCGCGCCCCCTCCGATCGAATTCGATTGGGCGCCGATCATGGAGTTCACCGCAGCGGACATCTTTCAACACTCACCTTTTGGCGACATCTTGAGTTCGCTAAATTATCTCTCGTTATCAGGAGAGCCCTGGCCGGACTGCGGTCAGGACGGTTGGGATGCGGACGACGAAGAAATTCAAAGCCCGCCCACCACCCACTTGGTAGCCGCTGTCGACGATCTAACCGACATGCTAGACTACGACTCCGAAGACATCGACGGTATGGAGGACAATGTCGAAGACGACCAAGAACCAGCGCCTACTGGGCACTGGAAAGCCACCTCATCATATGACATATACATGGTGGATATCCCAAAGGATGGGAATGGCGAAGGAACAACGAAGGATGACCCCTCCAAGAAGCAGCCCAAGCGCCGGCGTCAGCGGCGCCGCTCTAAATCCCGCCACAGCAAGAATGAAGAATCCGGCACCGGAGATAATAATACACCGGACAGTGCCGAAGACAACCCACTCCAGCAAGATGCAGTGCAGGAGGACGGAGACGCCAGCCCTCATGAGAGAGCGGCAGAAGAAGAGGTAGAGGATTATATGCCTCCCTCCAGAGATGAGGCAAGCCTCGACAACGATGAATTCGTCGTGCCTGAGGACCCCGTCGAACAAGAGTGTTTTAAACGCAGGCTTATGGCCACGGCAAACAGCCTCAAGAAAAAGCAGGAACAACTTAGAGCTGATCAAGATCTGCTAGCCGACAGATGGACCGAAGTCCTCGCGGCCGAAGAGCATGAGCTTGAACGCCCCTCCAAAAGCTACCCTAAACGCAAGCTGCTCCCCCGATTAGAGCAGGAGGCGTATGAACCCGCATCGCCAGGAGACAATACGGCTGACAGACCACCCCGTGGTCGCGACTGAGAGGCCTCTAGGCCCTTCACTAGACCCGTACCCCGGCATCGCTCGAAAAGCACAAGGCCACAGGGGAACGCTCCGGACTTGCGAGATATATTGGAGGATAGGGCAAGACAATCAAGATCGATCTATGGATCGCGTGGGCGCCCCACGACACATGACGACAACTGTCGCGCCGGACATAGTAAGTCCGGCCGGGCCGAACAGAATAGACAAAGCTCCCTTGAGCTCCGTAGCGATATCGCCCAGTACAGAGGCGCCACACACCCACTATGCTTCACAGATGAAGTAATGGATCATCAAATCCCCGAAGGGTTTAAACCCGTCAATATTGAATCCTATGATGGCACAACAGACCCTGCGGTTTGGATCGAAGACTACCTCCTTCACATCCACATGGCCCGCGGCGACGATCTTCACACCATCAAATATCTCCCCCTCAAGCTTAAAGGACCAGCCCGACATTGGCTTAACAGCTTGCCAGCAGAGTCAATTGGGAGTTGGGAAGACCTGGAAGCCACATTCCTCGATAACTTCCAAGGCACGTATGTGCGACCACCAGACGCTGATGACCTAAGCCACATAATTCAGCAGCCAGACGAATCGGCCAGACAATTCTGGACACGATTCCTAACCAAGAAAAACCATATCGTCGACTGTCCGGATGCGGAGGCCCTCGCGGCCTTCAAGCATAATATCCGCGACGAGTGGCTTGCCCGGCACCTGGGACAGGAAAAGCCGAAATCCATGGCAGCCCTCACATCACTCATGACCCGCTTCTGCGCGGGTGAGGACAGCTGGCTAGCACGCAGCAACAACCTCAGTAAAAATTCTGGCAGTCCGGATATCAAGGACCGTAATGGCAGGTCGCGTCGTAACAAAAACAAACGCCGCATTAACAGCGATAATAGTGAGGATAGGACAGTCAATGCCGGATTCAGAGGCTCTAAACCCGGTCAGCGGAAAAAGCCATTCAAAAGAACTACTCCGGGTCCGTCCAATTTGGACCGAATACTCGACCGCTTGTGCCAGATACACAGCACCCCCGAAAAGCCAGCTAACCACACCAACAGGGACTGTTGGGTATTCAAGCAGGCAGGCAAGTTAATTGCCGAAAATAATGACAAGGGGCTGCATAGCGATGACGAGGAAGAAACCCGACCGTCGAACAATAGAGGACAGAAGGGTTTCCCCCCACAGGTGCGGACGGTGAACGTGATATACGCAATGCACATACCCAAAAGGGAGCGGAAGCATGCACTCAGGGATGTATACGCGATGGAGCCAGTTGCCCCGAAGTTCAATCCATGGTCCTCCTGCCCGATCACTTTTGACCGAAGGGACCACCCCACCAGCATCCGCCACGGCGGATTCGCCGCATTGGTCCTAGACCCAATCGTCGACGGATTTCACCTCACCAGAGTCCTGATGGACGGCGGCAGCAGCCTGAACCTGCTTTATCAGGATACAGTGTGCAAAATGGGCATAGACCCCTCAAGAATTAAACCTACCAAGACGACCTTTAAAGGCGTCATACCAGGTGTAGAAGCCAATTGTACAGGCTCTGTTACACTGGAAGTGGTCTTCGGATCCCCGGATAACTTCCGGAGCGAGGAGTTAATCTTCGACATAGTTCCGTTCCGCAGCGGCTATCATGCCCTGCTCGGACGTACCGTGTTTGCAAAGTTCAACGTGGTGCCGCACTACGCATACCTCAAGCTCAAGATGCCAGGCCCTCGAGGAGTCATCACGGTCAAGGAAACACTGAACGTTCTCTCCGAACGGAGGAACATACAGCGGCTCTCGCGGCAGAAGTACAATGCAGCCTCTTAAGGCAATTCTCGAGTCCGGCCGTTAAGCGGCCGGACACAGCTAAGCGCGCCCGGAGTAACCTACAACAAGACCACGTGGCACGATCCGAGCACGCGTAGCAGTGCGGCCCCAACCCCAGCCCCTCTCAAATGTCAAAACAGGTCCTTCGCGTACACCATTACGCCCTGAAGATACCATGGGCATGGGGAGAGGGGCACGACCACGATAAGCCCAGACTGCGGCTCAACCACACCAAGGGCTCTCAAATGTGTTGTTCTTTTTTTTCTTTTTCATTTTTATTTTTACTCACAGGACTCCGTTCGTCAGAGGCCCTGTCCGGCAGCAGACTTGCCGAACTCACGATGCAACAGCCAGGGAAGGATAAAGGCTACAACGAATATCCAGGTAGTCTCCATTACGAGCATTTTTATACACCACTCCGCAGCTTACCCCTGGAGGGGGACATGTTTAACAGTCCTGTCCCTTGCTTATCGCACTATTTGTATCATTCTGCATTCATAGTAGCACTTCTTGAATAAAACAATGCATCACCTTTTTGCTTATAATTGCATTTCTTTTTTATACATATGTTCATTTACGACATGTTGCATCCGTACACTTTGGTATGGTTAAAACACACCAGGGGCTTCTGTTTCCCGCATCATGGTGTGATAAGTCCGAACACTTTCACAAGTGCGACACCCCGAACTTATAGCATTATATGCATCGGCTCCGAATCATGTCTTGGGTCAATAGTTGGGTTTGCCCGGCTCCCATGTTTTGGTACCTTACGTTCCGTTGTATCGGCTAAGGTAGCACTGGGAGAACCACTGCGATTGCGCCCCAGTTGAGCTGGGTTAACGCCTCAGTGGAGAAAGCTAAAACTGACCGTCATGATGAGGCGAGAGCCGGTCGCTGTTCGAGAGGTTTTTTGCGAGTCCTTAAAGACTTATGCCGCTTAGAGCGAGGAGCCGGATCTTGTCCGGCCCAGTCGTGGATAGCGCCCCAAATTCGGCCTTCCGAAGACTAGGGGCTTCGCCGAAATTTAAAATTATAGAATTCTATGGCTAAGTGAGAGTGTTCAAGCATTATAAGTCCGGTTGCCTTGTTCGCTGTGTTGAGCGCCTCCCTAGATGGACCCAAAAATGGGAACAAGAGTGCTCAAGTTTATCCCGAACACCCCAGCACTCGTGGCATGGGGGCTGAAGCCGACGACTTGCCATCTCTCAAATTTGATAAACAGCCGCACAGAAGGTAATATTTTAAATTAACAAGCGTTGCTTAGCACATATGAACTAAGTTTTCAGCGCACAGGATAACAAAATGCGAGTCTACTCAAATATTACATCTTTGGAGCACTCACCCGCAATAGTGCGGGCGCCCTTCAGCACACTCTTATAATACATCTCGGGCGTGCGATGATCCTTGCCCTCTGGTGGCGGGTCCGTCACGAGCTTCTGGGCATCCATCTTGCCCCAGTGCACCTTTGCGCGGGCAAGGGCCCGACGGGCACCCTCAATACAGGCGGAGTGCTTGATGACTTCAACCCACGGGCATGCATCCACCAGCCGCCGCACCAGGCCAAAGTAGCTCCCAGGCATGGCCTCCTTAGGCCACAGCCGAACTATGAGGCCCTCCATGGCCTGTTCGGCCGCCTTGTGGAGCTCGACCAGCTGCTTCAGCTGGTCGCTAAGGGGCACCGGATGTCCGGCCTCAGCATACTGAGACCAGAAGACCTTCTCCGTCGAGTTCCCCTCCTCCCCTGGTAGAATGCAGCAGCATCGGACACGCTGCAAGGAAGATCTGCGAACGCTCCTGGAGAGCTCCGAATTCGGGTAAGCAATAGGTAATTAACACTCACATGCTTACTTTGCATGAAAAATGCCTTACCCGCTGCTATTTTCTTCACCGCCTCAATCTCTTGGAGGGCCTTGTAGGCTTCGGCCTTAGCGGCTTTGGCACTCTCAAGAGCCGCTGCAAGCTCAGACTCTCGAGTCTTCGAGTCACGCTCCAGGCTCTCATGTTTTTCACGAGATCCTGGAGCTCTTGCTGTACCTCTGCCACCCGCGCCTCCTGCTTCTCTCGCTCGGTGCGCTCAGCGGCCGCATTGCGTTCGGCCGCGGCCACCGCCTCTTTCAGGGTCGCCACCTCGTTAGTGGCCCCTGCAATACCCACGTTATCCTTGTCATTCTTTTTGCAACCAAAATCCTTTTCTGTAAGGTACAATTCTAATAAGGTGTTGCTCACCTTCCTTGTCCTCGAGCTGCTTCTTGGCATGGCCGAGCTCGTTCTCGGACCGCTCGAGGCTTTCCTTCAAAGTATTGACCTCGCAGTCAGTGCGGCAGAGGTCAGCAGCGCAGCCTGCAAACCCATATTGACATATTTTTTATGACTCCTGCGTATATCTTCTTAAGATCCTCAGTCCGGCTTTTCTTTCCGAACACCGAACCGAGCATCAGGGGCTACTGTCTATGCGGTACTATTTTACATATATCAAAATTCTTACCAAAGCCTGTTAGAAGGCTGCTGCAGGCTTCGGTCAGCCCGCTCTTGGCGAGCTGCACCTTCTGAATCACCGCACTCATAACAGTGCGGTGTTCCTCTTCGATGGAGGCACCATTGAGCGCCTCCAGCAAGCTATCCGGCACCTCCGGTTGGACAGAGGCTGCCGGCGTCACGGTCTTGCCCTTCTTACGAAGGGGTCGCCCACCGGACTCCGGAGCCACTATGGGTTCCGGGGCCGAGTCCGGTGCAAAGTCCGGGAGGTTGTCCTGCGACACCTCCGGGGCCTCATCCTCCTGGTGGGTCCCTTCCTGGGATCCCACCTCGGCATCATCCGCATCACGGGGGGTGGAGGCAGTCGGAAGAGAATCCATATCCGACGCACCTAAGGACCCGCTCGACGAAGCGGGAAGATCATCCTTGGGCGGACTGCAGGGTTGTATGCGGCATTAGAAAGACATTATGTGGCGAAAAGGAAAAACCTTGAAGTTATTCGGGAGTCCGGATACTTACGATCTCACCAGGGGCTTGGCCCTTGGTGGCCAGTCCTCGTCGTCATCACTGGCGTTGGCAGAGCAGTCCGGGGGAAGAGTTTTTCCCTTCTTGGACCCTTTGGCCTCCCTTGTTGGGGAGGCCCTCCTTTTCTTCCCTCCCCCCGCTGGGGGAGAGGCTTTCTTCTCCTCCTCGCCTTGGTGGGAGGAGTCGGCCTCGGATTCATCATCCGATAGCACCTGAAAACGGGAACTCTTCCGAGTCCCCATGGCCTTCTTCTTGGCCTTCTTCTCCGGCACCACGTGGGGTGCCGGAGCCAGCAGCCCCATTAGGCGGGTGTCCGCTGGGTCCTCCGGCAATGGGGCCGGACAGATAGTCCGTTCGGCCTTCGCCAGCCAGTCCTGTCAAAGGTAAAGGGAGTTTAGATCCCGCATAGAGTCAAACTATGGAAAACAAGTGGCAAAATCACTTACCTCGTCAGCTGGACGCTGTGAGTGGAATCCGCGATCTTCGGTAGCGGATGCGGGAGCCTCGGCGCCCTTGAACAGCACCTTCTAGACATCTTCGTACATAGTGTCGAAGAGCCCGCTCAGAGTCTGGTGCTGCGCCGGATCGAACTCCCACATGTTGAAGCCCCGTCGTTGGCACGGGAGAATCCGGCGGATGAGCATGACCTGGACTACGTTGACAAGCTTGAGCTTCTTGTCCACCAGCTTCTGGATACAGGCTTGGAGTCCGGTCAGCTCCTCCGAATCCCCCCAGATCCGGCCACTCTCTTTCCAGGAGGTGAGCCGTGTAGGGATGTCGGATCTTAATTCAGGGGCCGCTGCCCAATCAGGGTCACGCGGCTCGGTGATGTAGAACCACCCCGATTGCCATCCCTTGATGGTTTCCACGAAAGTGCCCTCCAGCCAAGTAACATGGGACATCCTGCCCACCATGGCGCCTCCGCACTCCCTTTGGCTGCCCTTCACAACCTTCGGCTTGACACTGAAGGTCTTGAGCCACAAGCCGAAGTGGGGCTGGATGCAGAGGAAGGCCTCGCACATGACGATAAACGCCGAGATGTTGAGGATGAAATTCAGGGCCAGATCATGGAAATCTAGGCCGTAGTAGAATATGAGCCCCCCGACAAAGGGATGAAGTGGGAAGCCCAGTCCACGGAGGAAATGGGGAAGAAATACTACCCTCTCATGGGGCCAAGGGGTGGGAATGAGCTCTCCCTCATCGGGGAGCCGGTGCGCGATGTTGCTGGACAAATATTTGGCGTCGCGCAGCTTCTGGATCTGCCCCTCCGTGACGGAGGAGGCCATCCACTTGCCTCCTGCTCCGGACATAGTTAGAGAAGGTTGAGGTGAGAAGTGCAGACTTGGGCGCTGGAGCTCGGGTTCGCGGAGATGGATAAGCCAAGGAGGAAGAAGGCGCAGGTAAAAGGGTTGGATCTTTATCCGCTTATATGGGCGGACAAAAACATGTGTCCCCACCGGCCTAGTAAAACTCGCTTATCTCCCAAGTGTCACAATCAATGGCGCAGTTGGGTTACCCACGTCCGTATTGATGGGAATCCCGGAATAAGGGGAACACGATCTCTGCTTCGACAAGACGTGCCAAGGAAACCGCTTCGCTAAACGCGCTGAGGTGGAACAATAAAAACAATTTGAGTAAAGGCTTGGTAGTGGTGTGACGTCACGCCACAAAATACGTCAGCAGATTGAACTTGTGTAACATTATTCTCTCTACGGTGGTACGTGGAATTTATTTTTGCAGAGCCGGACACTATCCTGATGTTCACAATCTTCTATAAATTATTCGGAGGAAGAACCCGCCTTGCAATGCCGAAGACAACATGCGCGTCGGACTCGTTGTCATTGAAGCCTGGTTCAGGGGCTACTAAGGGAGTTCCGGACTAGGGGGTGTCCGGATAGCCGAACTATCGTGATCGGCCGGACTCCAAGACTATGAAGATACAAGATTGAAGACTTCGTTCCGTGTCCGGATGGGACTTTCCTTGGCGTGGAAGGCAAGCTTGGCGACACGGATATGTAGATCTGCTACCATTGTAACCGACTCTGTGTAACCCTAGCCCTCTCCGGTGTCTATATAAACCGGATGGCTTTAGTCCATAGGACGAACAACAATCATACCATAGGCTAGCTTCTAGGGTTTAGCCTCCTTGATCTCGTGGTAGATCTACTCTTGTAACACACATCATCAATATTAATCGAGCAGGACATAGGGTTTTACCTCCATCAAGAGGGCCCGAACCTGGGTAAAACATCGTGTCCCTTGTCTCCTGTTACCATCCGCCTAGACGCACAATTCGGGACCCCATACCCGAGATCCGCCGGTTTTGACACCGACAATCGTCATCACCAACCATCCTCCTCACCAATTTCATGATGCTCACCGCCGTACGCGAGTAATCCCATCGTAGGCTTGCTGGACGGTGATGGTTTGGATGAGATTTACCATCTAATCGAGTTAGTTTTGTTAGGTTTGATCCCTAGTATCCATTATGTTCTAAGATTGATGTTGCTATGACTTTGCCATGCTTAATACTTGTCACTAGGGCCCGAGTGCCATGATTTCAGATCTGAACCTATAAAGTGTTCATGAATATATGTGAGTTCTTGATCCTATCTTGCATGTCAATAGTCACCTACTATGTGTTATGATCTGGCAACCCCAAAGTGACAATAAGCGGGACCACTCCCGGTGATAACCATAGTTTGAGGAGTTCATGTATTCACTAAGTGTTAATGCTTTGGTCCGGTACTCTATTAAAAGGAGGCCTTAATATCCCTTAGTTTCCATTAGGACCCCGTTGCCACGGGAGGGTAGGATAAAAGATGTCATGCAAGTTCTTTTCCATAAGCACGTATGAATATATTCGGAATACATGCCTACATTACATTAATGAACTAGAGCTAGTTCTGTGTCACCCTATGTTATAACTGTTGCATGAGGAATCACATCCGACATAATTATCCATCATTAATCCATTGCCCACGAGCTTTTCACATATTGATCTTTGCTTAGTTACTTTTCTGTTACCACTATTACGATTGCTACAAAACTGCTACTGTTACTTTTGCCACCGTTACCGTTACTTCCATACTACTTTGCTACTAAATACTTTGTTGTAGATATTAAGTCTTTCAGGTGTGGTTGAATTGACAAGTCAACTGCTAATACTTGAGAATATTCTTTGGCTCCCCTTGCGTCGAATCAATAAATTTGGGTCGAATACTCTACCCTCGAAAAATGTTGCGATCCCCTATACTTGTGGGTTATCAGCGGTCGTCGAGGAACAAGCCAAAAACACTTCTTCCCCTAAATTAAAAACCAGATATGTTCGGGTCTCCGAACCCCTTGAGCCGGATACCCTTCCTTTGGATGGGACTCCGCATCCCCCGAACTCCGGGTCGGACATAGGATCCGGGGAGCACTTGGATATTCCCAGACCCGAACTGGTGACCTCGGAAATTTTACAAGCTCCGGACACAATTTCAAGATCGGGATTCAAGTTTTACCCCACCCACCCAGCACAATCAGTACTCTCCAAGTAATTCAGGCCCTCTAGACATATATGACCTGATGTATGTATGACAGCAACCTCAGGAAACGGTCCATCACTTTTGGGCCAGGTTCCTACTTGTCAAAAACAAGATCAAAGATTGTTACGACGATGATATAGTCTCGGTCTTTCATCGCAATTGTACCGACAAGGGAATATGGAATGCCCTCAACTGTCGTCGCATATAGAGTTTCAGGGAACTATCGCAAGTAGTACAGAAGTACTGCGTGACGGAAAGCACATAAAAGGCCCAAAAAACACAATTGGAACCGCCTGCCGTTAAGTAGTGCACTGTCCGGGCAAAACGGATAAAACCTTATGAGGCATCCGATCATAAGCCTGTCGGCAAGAAAAACAAAACCTTTATGCTATAAAGGTCGTTCTTGACGAACTCCTCAACAAACCCTGTCCGATACATGCGATGCCGAGCACTGACTCAACTCATAGCCTTCGGGCATGTTGGGTACTCCGGCAGGTAGCTAAAAGTGGGGAGGCCATCCTCACCACCGCCACTCCAGAGAAGCATTCCCCGGAGGATTACGATTTTAACGTACTCATGGTCTTTGAGACTCTCAAATAATTGACGAAGAGGGCACTCCGCGACCTCACCAAAATCTACCAAGTAACCACAGTGAGCCCATGGAACGACACGGCAATAACCTTCACCGTTGCCGACGAACTAAGGGCTTGACCAGTCCGAGCACCCGCCGCATTAGTTCTAAACCCAATTGTGGATGGCTTTCAACCTACCAAAGTGCTCATGGATGGCGGCAGTGGGCTTAACCTCATTTATGAAGACACGCTCAACAAAATGCAGGTTGATAGAACACGCATCGAGCAAAGCAGTACCACCTTTTGAGGCATCATCCCCAGTCGAGAAGCACGATGTTCGGGGAGAATTAAACTCGACATAGTATTCAGCACACCTGAAAATTATAGGTTGGAAGAGTTGCTCTTTCACATTGCTCCCTTCAATAGAGGATATCACGCCCTTCTAGGGTGGGACGCTTTTTCATGCTTCCAAGTCGTACCCCATTATGGGTACATGAAGCTTAAAATGCCAGGGCCCAATGGAATAATCACAGTTACAAGTGATCTGGTTAAAGCACTCCGCGCCGAAAACAAAACCGCATCCTTGGCCCTTGAGGCACTATCTGAAGCCCTTGCGGCCGAATAACTAACCACCGTACGATCCACGACGGACAAGGACAATATGATTCTTGATAAGAGATCTAAATCCAACTCTTTCAAGCCAGTAGATGAAATAGTTAAATTTTAAGTGCACCCGACGGATCCTAAAAAAACAGCGTCCATCAGAGCACGGCTGGATCTGACAGTGGATGCCGCCTTACGCGCGTTCCTACGAGAAAATTGGGATATCTTTGCCTGGCACCCTTCGGACATGCCCGAAATCCCACGCAGACTGGCCGAACACAGCCTCAACATAATCAAAGGATTCAAACTAGTCAAGCAAATGTTGCGGCGATTTTCCAACCCAAACGACAAGCTATGGGGGAGGAGCTAGCCAAACTACTCAAGGCCAGATTCATCAAAGAAATCAAACACCCGAATTGGCTAGCCAACTTGGTCATGGTGTCGAAGAAGGATAAATCTTGGTGCCTTCGCGTCGATTTCAAAGACCTCAATAAGGCTTGCCCTAAAGACCCTTTCCCGTTGCCCTGCATTGACTAGATTATTGATGCGACCGCGGGACACGACTCATTGTGTTTCCTCGACGCTTACTCCGGATACCATCAGATTAAAATGAAGGAGTCCGACCAGGCCGCAATGGTGTTCATCACCCCGTATGGGCCTTTCTGTTTCAATACTATGCCCTTTGGGCTTAAAAACGCTGGTGCCACTTACCAACACATGATTCAAACATGCTTGGAAAAACAAATCGGAAAGACAGTTGAAGCATGTGTGGACGACGTGGCCATCAAGACTAAACACATCGAATCATTGGTGGACAATCTCCGCCTCACGTTTGACAACCTCAGAGCATACGACATATGGCTCAATCCGGAAAAATGCGTCTTCAACGTTCCAGCCGGAAAGCTACTAGGGTTCATTGTCTCCAATATAGGAATTGAAGCAAACCCAGCCAAAATCCGAGCCTTGTCGCAATTGGCTACACCAACAGACTTAAAGTAGGTCCAAAAGCTAGCAGGGTGTGTGGCGGCTTCGAGCGCTTTATCTCCAGATTAGGAGAAAAGGCATTAGCACTTTACAGACTGCTTAGACACACCGACAACTTTGAATGAACAGATGCAGCCACAACCAGATTGGAAGAAATAAAAATCTTATTAGCAGGCTACCAATCCTAGCCACCCCAAGTGTTGGCGAGCCTATGTTGCTTTATATTTCCGCAACTCACCAGGTCGTGAGTGTTGTACTCATCGTTGAGCGAGGGGAAGAGGGACATAAATTCCCCATCCAAAAGCCAGTGTATTACGTATCGGAGGTCCTTACACCATGTAAATCCCGACACCCTCACTACCAAAAGATAGCTTACGCAGTCTTTATGGCATCACGAAAACTCTGACACTATTTTCAAGAGTGTTCGGTCATGGTGGCATTCGAAGTACCACTTAACGACATCATAAACAATAGGGACGCCACTTTACGCATGGCTAAATGGGCCATTGAGCTCTTACCCTTTGAAATAACAAACAAGCCACATCGAGCTATCAAATCTCAGGTGCTGGCCGACTTCGTCGCCGAGTGGACGGAAGCCGAGCTCCCTAAAGAGTACAATTTATACTCCAACTAGATCATGTACTTCGATGGCTCTAAAATGCTAGCCCGACTAGGGGCTGGCGTCATCTCGACATCCCCTACGGGGGACACAGTCCGCTATGTGTTGCAAATCATATATACGGACTCCAATAATGCAGCCGAATACGAGGCACTTCTACATGGTCTCCTCATGGCTGTCTCCATGGGCATACAACGCCTGGAGGTGTGCGGCGACTTAAACCTCGCAATATCTCAGGTGAATGGAGAGTTCGATGCAAAAGATCCAAAAATGGCGGCATATCGAAACATCGTATTAAAAATATTGGCTCGATTCGAGGGGCTCGAATTTCACCACATCGCTCGAGATAGTAACCAGGCAGCGGACATCCTTGCTCGCATGGGCGCCAAGCATGAACCCGTCCCACCCAATACCTTTGTGGAAAGGCTCTTCAAGCCATCCGTGGTAAGGCAGTGCGAGAGCGGAGACGCCAGTACGGACTTGATCACGCCCCAACAGCCGAACATAGTACATATATCATCAGGGGTTCGGATACTGAAATAACACCCTATGCTCATGAGATCATGGTCGTTATCGCTCCATGGACCGAACCTTTCCTGGCCTACCATAATAGGCAGGAGCTTCCTAATGATCAAAATGAGGCCCGTCGCATAGTTTGGTGTTCTAAAGCCTACAAAGTTCACAAAGGTGAACTATACAAGAAAAGCACTACCGGAGTTCTCCAAAGGTGCATCTCCGAAGAGGAGGAGCGGCAAATCTTGGCAGAAATACATGCTAGTTTGGGCAGCCGTCACGCCACAGCTTGGGCCCTCATAACAAAGCCTTCCGAACAGGTTTCTTCTGGCCAACGGCCCGAGCAGACGCACAAGACCTTGCCCAACATTGTGTGGGATGTCATATTTTTCGCCAATCAAAGCCATATGCCTCCCACTGCCTTAAGAACAATCCCCATCACTTGGCCCTTTGCGGTCTGGGGGCTCGATATGGTCGGACCCCTTAAAGGGGGAAGCCACAAAAGGAAATATTTACTGATTATGGTGGGTAAATTCACTAAGTGGATAGAGGCCAAACCAGTAAAAAGAGCTGAAGCAGGGCCAGTGATTGACTTTATATCCAGTGTGGTACACTGCTATGGTGTCCCGCACAGCATCATCACTGATAATGGCTCCAATTTTACAGCTGATGAGGTGAAAAACTGGTGTGCTAACTTGGGCATTAAACTCGACTATGCACCCGTCTACCACCCTCAAACAAACGGTCAGGTTGAATGGGCCAATGGCCTTATAATGAGCGGCATTAAACCCAGACTGGTGCGCTCCTTATGAGAGTCAGATAAGCACTGGGTCGAGGAACTTGATTCCGTGCTTTGGGGGCTGCGGACTACGCCTAATCGAACGACCGGGTACACACCTTTCTTCATGGTGTACGACGCAGAAGCTGTCCTGCCCTGCGACATTATTCGTGACTCACCTCGAGTGCGCATGTACAAAGAGCGAGAAGCCGAGCTCGATTGGCAGGATGACCTAGACGGCCTTGAAGAGGAGCGCGATATTGCACAAGCCTGTTCCGCATTTTATCAACAACAGGACAGGCAATACCAAAGCAGAGAAGTGCGGGCCAAGACATATAACGTCGCGACCTCGTCTTGCTTCTCCCGGAGAAGAAGAAGGATAAGCTCAAACCAAAATGGGAGGGCCCCTTCATAATAGATGAAGTTCTCACAGGAGGAGCCTATCACCTTCGTAATGCATCAGATATTCGCCTTGAGCCGAATCCATGGAACGCTGCTCAGCTCCGACGATTCTATGAATAGTTTGGTTGCACTCTTTCTATTTTTACTTTGACTAGGTTCCTCTTTCTCCTCTCCTTCTTATTTTTTCCTTTTTATATCCCAGGTATGTTTGAATCTACCGAACTATTAGGGGTACACATCTTTAAATGTATACACCCCGCTATAACTGGGGGCTTCTTTGATGAAGCTTATTATTAAAGGCTTGTTGCCTCCATTGTTTCCGTCGTTTGTTCTATACATCTTTTGCCGTTATATGCACCTCTATGACTTCAGTTTTTGCCAAGCTGGGTTGCCTTGCTCCTGTGTTTATACTCTATGTTCCCAATTGTTCGACTAGGGTGTAAAGGGAGTACCTCTGTGATTGTTACAATCGGGTAATCTAGATCTGTACCTCAGACAGGTGAAGCCGAAAGCTAGCATTCTTAAGGGAATAATTGGCTGGCAAGCGACGACAGATTGTTTATGTTTATGTAATTCTTCTAACAAATACGGGATATGCTGCCCGTAATTCGAATCAAAGCCTAGGCATGCATAATTAAGCATGCTGGCGCAAGGAAAGGAACCCTTAACAGAACTATTTTCCCTAGAAGGTGTTTCTTATGTTAACAGACCTCCCCGAACAAATTTTGTATGTTTGAGTAATATGACCGGATTGCCTGGTTTCCGGACATATTGAATGTTTATTACATTCCAACATGGTATCCGAAAACACTCCAACTTCTTGGTTCGGAGGTTGAAGCTGAAGGCCTGCGATGACAATTTTTGACAAGTTCGGTTGGAGATAAGTTTGATGATAAAGTACATTGATACATGGAATCAAATGCCTACTCGTTATCTATGTCATCTATAAGACTGTTTAAGCTACAATCTTCTTGCGAATATTTCGCAGCTATCATCACTTGGTCATATACCAAGTTCACGGCAATCTTCTTTCCGTCCGGTCCCTGAGGTCCAACTCGGGCCATATGATTCGGATCAAGCCCAGTGTAGCGCATTTTCACCATCACCCATGCCTCTTGTGCACCTTCCCGGCATGCTGACGCCTTCCGTAGCTCAAAACGGCACCGGACACCTTTGAATAGGTTCGCCAACCCCTCCATACTTTTGGAGGGGCATCGGATGGCCATAAGGCCCTGACCATACTCTTCATGGCTTTTCGGCCCCGCTCATGCACTATAGGTAGCTCTTTTAGAACGTCGCCTTGGAATCTGGATACTTCTTCTTCAGGACGTCCGGTTAACAGACCTGTAAGAACAACATTACAACACTCTGTATTATGGGATTATATGAGTCCCCTGGATGGTTCAAAGGTCATACCGATTACCGAATATGCCACCTTTCAACTTTTTATTCTCTTTTTGTGCGTCCGATAATTGAACCTTTAAGCTCTTTATCTCTTCGGCTTGCTTATCCTTTTCTTCCTCTAGTTTGTTCTTTTGGTCACTGGTCATCGTGACTTTCTTCATTTCCTCTAGATCTGAGGTGGTGGCATGTAGCTTTGTCTGGCTCGTTTCAAGCTCCTGGGACAGCATGTTGTTCTTCTCTTTGAGAACCTGCGGTGATAATGATCCTTAAATTGGTTGGTCTAAACCGCTTCAAGTATCTGGGGCTACTGGCACATATCTATTAATTTTACACAAACCATTACATGCATATCTTTTGAAAACAGGTGAGAAACTCCAGCAAGTCCATCCCGGGCAGCTCCGATATATGCATCCACGATGTTGAGGGTAGTAAACTCCTGCTCAGTAAAAACTGGAGCACACATGGTCTATTTTAGTCGTCGATGATTCATCATGCTCTCCACTATGGAATTTGTGACGAATACGTCATCCGAATCCTCATGAGGTGGATGAGTTGGCGCCGCATCCGTATTGGCTCCCATCTTGGTTGATGAGCCCGGTGCCGGATTAGCTGATGATCGCCTAGCTAGGACTTTGGACACAGTTTGCCGTGTGCTCCTCTTTAAATAAGATGGGAGGAGAAATATGACAATTCGGTCTTATTCCTAGGCACATGATAAAAGTTATACCTCTTCGATGAAGGAAGGGGCTCGACAGCGCTCCCAGCTTCCTTTTGTTTTGAAGCTCACCCTGCATAGATTCTACTATCCTAGAGGCCACCCTCGATGGAGTGCGGCTTGCTGAGCGTCGATCCTATAGGCACAATTCAGTGTGATGGGTGAGATGCAAGTAGGGGCTCCTTTTTTAAGGATGATTTCCGAGTACTTACAATGGAGAAAGGGAGAAGGCTGGGGTAGTCAGCCATAATAGCCACTTCTGAGCCATCAAGGCTCGCTTGATAAAATACTCCATCATCGAACTCTATAAATATATTCGGATCCTCGCGGAAGCCGGCGTCCTCGTTGCGAGCATAGTCTTTTGGCTATGGGGAGGGGCAATGAACATTTTCGACCACCTTCCTCCAAGTCTGTTTTAAGACGACCAAAACAATTCGATTAGCATACCTTGATAATGAGGTGGCACAATGCTGATAATCAAAAACTTACCCGTTCAATGGCGTTATACATGGAGAAACCTTCCTCATAGTTTAAACAGGTGAATTCTTCTTTCTCCCCCTTATAAAGATCTGCCAGGATGGCGGCCAGAGCGGCTGGGGTATCTGATAATCCCCAAGTGCAGGGAATCATCATAGCAATTCCCAAAGGTGGAAGTGATAAGTATGGAGTGTCGAACCCACAAGGAGCTAAAGGCAAGATCAATATTATCTCAAGTCCTATCTGCCACTGATACGACTCTATGTACACCGAACGTTTGCTTCCAACTAGAAATGAGAAATAAAACTACGTTGTGGGTATGAAGAGGATAACTTTGCATTATATCGGAGACCTAAGATATAAAAGTAGGTGCTATTATCATAAAGTTAGAATATATTACTAAATATTTAAATAGCGAGTGTGGAATAATGATGGGTCGGTGTGCAGAATTATCCTAGGCAATTGTTAACAAGACCAGTAATCACTATTGCAATTCCATATGAGGGAGAGGCATAAGCTAACATACTTTCTCTTCTTGGATCATATGCACTTATGACTAGAACTCTAGCAAGCATCCGCAACTACTAAAGATCATTAAGGTAAAACCCAACCATAGCATTAACATATCAAGTCCCATTTATCCCATAGGCAACAACCCCCTTACTCGGGTTTATGCTTCTGTTACTCAAGCAACCCACTATAAGCGAATCATGAATGTATCACAACACCCTACAACGGGAATCCCTCACGCTTGCGCAACACAGAGGGCACAATAGGACAACACCAAAATAAAACATACAACTCATACCAATCTAGATCATCAATCAACCCAAAGACAAAGGATATCTACTCAAAACATCATAGGATGGCAACACATCATTGGATCATAATATGTGGCATAAAGCACCATGTTCAAGTAGGGATTATAGCGGGGTGCGGGAGAGTAAACCGCGTAAAAGATATGAGGATGGTGATGATGATGAAGACGATCACCGCTGCGATGATTCCCCTCCCGATGGCACTCCGGTGCCACCGAGAGAGAGGACGAGAGGTTCTCCCCCTTGTGCTTCCTCCTCCATGGCCTCCCCCTGGATGGAGAGAGGTTCTCCTGAAGGAAATATGCCCTAGAGGCAATAATAAAGTTATTATTTATTTCCTTATAATCATGATAAATGTTTATTATTCATGCTAGAATTGTATTTACCGGAAACATAATACATGTGTGAATACATAGACAAACAAAGTGTCACTAGTATGCCTCTACTTGACTAGCTCGTTAATCAAAGATGGTTATGTTTCCTAACCATGAACAATGAGTTGTTATTTGATTAACGAGGTCACATCATTAGCAGAATGATCTGATTGACATGACCCATTCCATTAGCTTAGCACCCGATCGTTTAGTATGTTGCTATTGCTTTCTTCATGACTTATACATGTTCCTATGACTATGAGATTATGCAACTCCCGTTTACCGGAGGAACACTTTGGGTACTACCAAACGTCACAACGTAACTGGGTGATTATAAAGGAGTACTACAGGTGTCTCCAATGGTCGATGTTGGGTTGGCGTATTTCGAGATTAGGATTTGTCACTCCGATTGTCGGAGAGGTATCTCTGGGCCCTCTCGGTAATACACATCACATAAAGCCTTGCAAGCATTACAAATAATATGTTAGTTGTGAGATGATGTATTACGGAACGAGTAAAGAGACTTGCCGGTAACGAGATTGAACTAGGTATTGGATACCGACGATCGAATCTCGGGCAAGTAACATACCGATGACAAAGGGAACAACGTATGTTGTTATGCGGTCTGACCGATAAAGATCTTCGTAGAATATGTAGGAGCCAATATGGGCATCCAGGTCCCGCTATTGGTTATTGACCAGAGACGTGTCTCGGTCATGTCTACATTGTTCTCGAACCCGTAGGGTCCGCACGCTTAAGGTTACGATGACAGTTATATTATGAGTTTATGCATTTTGATGTACCGAAGGTTGTTCGGAGTCCCGAATGTGATCACGGACATGACGAGGAGTCTCGAAATGGTCGAGACATAAAGATTGATATATTGGAAGTCTATGTTTGGACATCGGAAGTGTTCCGGGTGAAATCGGGATTTTACCGGGTTACCGGGAGGTTACCGGAACCCCCCGGGAGCCATATGGGCCATCATGGGCCTTAGTGGAAAGGAGAAAGGGGCAGCCCAAGGGGGCTGCGCGCCTCCCCCCTTCCCCTAGTCCTATTAGGACTAGGAGAGGTGGCCGGCCACCCCTCTCCCTCTTTCCCCCTTGGGAATCCTAGTTGGAATAGGATTGGGGGGGGGGGAGTCCTACTCCCGGTAGGAGTAGGACTCCTCCTGCGCCTCTCTCTCTTGGCCGGCGCCCCCTCCCCCCTTGGCTCCTTTATATACTGAGGTAGAGGCACCCCAAAGACACAAGTTGACACAAGTTGATCCACGTGATCTATTCCTTAGCCGTGTGCGGTGCCCCCTGCCACCATATTCCTCGATAATACTGTAGCGGAGTTTAGGCGAAGCCCTGCTGCTGTAGTTCATCAAGATCGTCACCACGCCGTCGTGCTGACGAAACTCTTCCCCGACACTTTGCTGGATCGGAGTCCGGGGATCGTCATCGAGCTGAACGTGTGCTCGAACTCGGAGGTGTCGTAGCTTCGATGCTTGATCGGTTGGATCGTGAAGACGTACGACTACTTCCTCTACGTCGTGTCATTGCTTCCGCAGTCGGTCTGCGTTGGGTACGTAGACAACACTCTCCCCTCGTTGCTATGCATCACATGATCCTGTGTGTGCGTAGGAAATTTTTTGAAATTACTACGAAACCCAACAGTGGCATCCGAGCCTAGGTTATTTATGTTGATGTTATATGCACGAGTAGAACACAAGTGAGTTGTGGACGATACAAGTCATACTGCCTACCAGCATGTCATACTTTGGTTCGGCGGTATTGTTGGACGAGACGACCCGGACCAACCTTACGCGTACGCTTACGCGAGACCGGTTCCCTCGACGTGCTTTGCACAGAGATGGCTTGCGGGCGACTGTCTCTCCAACTTTAGTTGAACCAAGTATGGCTACGCCCGGTCCTTGCGAAGGTTAAAACGGAGTCTATTTGACAAACTATCATTGTGGTTTTGATGCGTAGGTGAGATTGGTTCTTACTTAAGCCCGTAGCAGCCACGTAAAACATGCAACAACAAAGTAGAGGACGTCTAACTTGTTTTTGCAGGGCATGTTGTGATGTGATATGGTCAAAGCATGATGCTGAATTTTATTGTATGAGATGATCATGTTTTGTAACCGAGTTATCGGCAACTGGCAGGAGCCATATGGTTGTCGCTTTATTGTATGCAATGCAATCGCGATGTAATGCTTTACTTTATTACTAAACGGTAGTGATAGTCGTGGAAGCATAAAATTGGCGAGACGACAACGATGCTACGATGGAGATCAAGGTGTCGCACCGGTGACGATGGTGATCATGATGGTGCTTCGGAGATGGGGATCACAAGCACAAGATGATGATGACCATATCATATCACTTATAATGATTGCATGTGATGTTTATCTTTTTATGCATCTTATCTTGCTTTGATTGACGGTAGCATTATAAGATGATCTCTCACTAAATTATCAAGAAGTGTTTTCCCTGAGTATGCACCGTTGCCAAAGTTTGTCGTGCCCAGACACCACGTGATGATCGGGTGTGATAAGCTCTACGTCCATCTACAACGGGTGCAAGCCAGTTTTGCACACGCAGAATACTCAGGTTAAACTTGACGAGCCTAGCATATGCAGATATGGCCTCGGAACATGGAGGCCGAAAGGTCGAGCGTGAATCATATAGTAGATATGATCAACATAACGATGTTCACCATTGAAAACTACTCCATCTCACGTGATGATCGGTCATGGTTTAGTTGATTTGGATCACGTAATCACTTAGAAGATTAGAGGGATGTCTATCTAAGTGGGAGTTCTTAAATAATATGATTAATTGAACTTAAATTTATCATGAACTTAGTACCTGATAGTATCTTGCTTGTTTATGTTGATTGTAGATAGATGGCTCGTGCTGTTGTTCCGCTGAATTTTAATGCGTTCCTTGAGAAAGCAAAGTTGAAAGATGATGGTAGCAATTACACGGACTGGGTCCGTAACTTGAGGATTATCCTCATTGCTGCACAGAAAAATTACGTCCTGGAAGCACCGCTGGGTGCCAGGCCTGCTGCTGGAGCAACACCAGATGTTATGAACGTCTGGCAGAGCAAAGCTGATGACTACTCGATAGTTCAATGTGCCATGCTTTATGGCTTAGAATCGGGACTTCAACGACGTTTTGAACGTCATGGAGCATATGAGATGTTCCAGGAGTTGAAGTTAATATTTCAAGCAAATGCCCGAATTGAGAGATATGAAGTCTCCAATAAGTTCTATAGCTGCAAGATGGAGGAGAACAGTTCTGTCAGTGAGCATATACTCAAAATGTCTGGGTATAATAATCACTTGATTCAATTGGGAGTTAATCTTCCGGATGATTGCGTTATTGATAGAATTCTCCAATCACTACCACCAAGCTACAAGAGCTTCGTGATGAACTATAATATGCAAGGGATGAACAAGACTATTCCCGAGCTCTTCGCAATGCTGAAAGCTGCGGAGGTAGAAATCAAGAAGGAGCATCAAGTGTTGATGGTTAACAAGACCACTAGTTTCAAGAAAAAGGGCAAAGGGAAGAAAAAGGGGAACTTCAAGAAGAACGGCAAGCAAGTTGCTGCTCAAGAGAAGAAACCCAAGTCTGGACCTAAGCCTGAAACAGAGTGCTTCTACTGCAAGCAGACTGGTCACTGGAAGCGGAACTGCCCCAAGTATTTGGCGGATAAGAAGGATGGCAAGGTGAACAAAGGTATATGTGATATACATGTTATTGATGTGTACCTTACTAGAGCTCGCAGTAGCACCTGGGTATTTGATACTGGTTCTGTTGCTAATATTTGCAACTCGAAACAGGGACTACGGAATAAGCGGGCACTGGCAAAGGACGAGGTGACAATGCGCGTGGGAAACGGTTCCAAAGTCGATGTGATCGCAGTCGGCACGCTACCTCTACATCTACCTTCGGGATTAATATTAGACCTAAGTAATTGTTATTTGGTGCCAGCGTTGAGCATGAACATTATATCTGGATCTTGTTTAATGCGAGACGGTTATTCATTTAAATCAGAGAATAATGGTTGTTCTATTTATATGAGTAATATCTTTTATGGTCATGCACCCTTGAAGAGTGGTCTATTTTTATTGAATCTCGATAGTAGTAATACACATATTCATAATGTTGAAGCCAAAAGATGCAGAGTTGATAATGAAAGTGCAACTTATTTGTGGCACTGTCGTTTAGGTCATATCGGTATAAAGCGCATGAAGAAACTCCATACCGATGGACTTTTGGAACCACTTGATTATGAATCACTTGGTACTTGCGAACCGTGCCCCATGGGCAAGATGACTAAAACACCGTTCTCCGGTACTATGGAGAGAGCAACAGATTTGTTGGAAATCATACATACCGATGTATGTGGCCCGATGAATATTGAGGCTCGTGGCGGATATCGTTATTTTCTCACCTTCACAGATGATTTAAGCAGATATGGGTATATTTACTTAATGAAACATAAGTCTGAAACATTTGAAAAGTTCAAAGAATTTCAGAGTGAAGTTGAAAATCATCGTAACAAGAAAATAAAGTTTCTACGATCTGATCGTGGAGGAGAATATTTGAGTTACGAGTTTGGTGTACATTTGAAAAACTGTGGAATAGTTTCGCAACTCACGCCACCCGGAACACCACAGCGTAATGGTGTGTCCGAATGTCGTAATCGTACTTTACTAGATATGGTGCGATCTATGATGTCTCTTACTGATTTACCGCTATCATTTTGGGGATATGCTTTAGAGACGGCCGCATTCACGTTAAATAGGGCACCATCAAAATCCGTTGAGACGACGCCTTATGAACTGTGGTTTGGCAAGAAACCAAAGTTGTCGTTTCTTAAAGTTTGGGGCTGCGATGCTTATGTGAAAAAGCTTCAACCTGATAAGCTCGAACCCAAATCGGAGAAATGTGTCTTCATAGGATACCCAAAGGAAACTGTTGGGTACACCTTCTATCACAGATCCGAAGGCAAGACATTCGTTGCTAAGAATGGATCATTTCTAGAGAAGGAGTTTCTCTCGAAAGAAGTGAGTGGGAGGAAAGTAGAACTTGACGAGGTAACTGTACCTGCTCCCTTACTGGAAAGTAGTTCATCACAGAGAACTGTT
This sequence comes from Triticum dicoccoides, assembly GCF_002162155.2. Taxonomy (NCBI): domain Eukaryota; kingdom Viridiplantae; phylum Streptophyta; class Magnoliopsida; order Poales; family Poaceae; genus Triticum; species Triticum dicoccoides. The sequence goes on from NC_041383.1 coordinate 541,917,310, forward strand.
TCAGTGACACCTACACCAGTTAGTGAGGAAACCAATGATATTGATCATGAAACTTCAGATCAAGATACTACTGAACCTCGTAGATCAACCAGAGTAAGATCCGCACCAGAGTGGTACGGTAATCCTGTTCTGGAGGTCATGCTACTAGATCATGATGAACCTACGAACTATGAAGAAGCGATGGTGAGCCCAGATTCCGCAAAGTGGCTTGAAGCCATGAAATCTGAGATGGGATCCATGTATGAGAACAAAGTGTGGACTTTGGTTGACTTGCCCAATGATCGGCAAGCAATTGAGAATAAATGGATCTTCAAGAAGAAGACTGACGCTGATGGTAATGTTACTATCTACAAAGCTCGACTTGTCGCAAAAGGTTTTCGGCAAGTTCAAGGGATTGACTACGATGAGACCTTCTCACCCGTAGCGATGCTTAAGTCTGTCCGAATCATGTTAGCAATTGCCGCATTTTATGATTATGAAATTTGGCAGATGGATGTCAAAACTGCATTCCTGAATGGATTTCTGGAAGAAGAGTTGTATATGATGCAACCGGAAGGTTTTGTCGATCCAAAGGGAGCTAACAAAGTGTGCAAGCTCCAACGATCCATTTATGGACTGGTGCAAGCCTCTCGGAGTTGGAATAAACGCTTTGATAGTGTGATCAAAGCATTTGGTTTTATACAGACTTTCGGAGAAGCCTGTATTTACAAGAAAGTGAGTGGGAGCTCTGTAGCATTTCTGATATTATATGTGGATGACATATTACTGATTGGAAATGATATAGAATTTCTGGATAGCATAAAGGGATACTTGAATAAAAGTTTTTCAATGAAAGACCTCGGTGAAGCTGCTTACATATTAGGCATTAAGATCTATAGAGATAGATCAAGACGCTTAATTGGACTTTCACAAAGCACATACCTTGACAAAATTTTGAAGAAATTCAAAATGGATCAAGCAAAGAAAGGATTCTTGCCTGTATTACAAGGTGTGAAGTTGAGTAAGACTCAATGCCCGACCACTGCAGAAGATAGAGAGAATATGAAAGAAGTTCCCTATGCATCAGCCATAGGCTCTATCATGTATGCAATGCTGTGTACCAGACCTGATGTGTGCCTTGCTATAAGTTTAGCAGGGAGGTACCAAAGTAATCCAGGAGTGGATCACTGGACAGCGGTCAAGAACATCCTGAAATACCTGAAAAGGACTAAGGATATGTTTCTCGTATATGGAGGTGACAAAGAGCTCACCGTAAAAGGTTACGTTGATGCAAGCTTTGACACTGATCCGGACGATTCTAAATCGCAAACCGGATACGTGTTTACATTAAACGGTGGAGCTGTCAGTTGGTGCAGTTCTAAACAAAGCGTTGTAGCGGGATCTACATGTGAAGCGGAATACATAGCTGCTTCGGAAGCAGCAAATGAAGGAGTCTGGATGAAGGAGTTCATATCCGATCTAGGTGTCATACCTAGTGCATCGGGTCCAATGAAAATCTTTTGTGACAATACTGGTGCAATTGCCTTGGCAAAGGAATCCAGATTTCACAAAAGGACCAAACACATCAAGAGACGCTTCAACTCCATCCGGGATCTAGTCCAGGTGGGAGACATAGAGATTTGCAAGATACATACGGATCTGAATGTTGCAGACCCATTGACTAAGCCTCTTCCACGAGCAAAACATGATCAGCACTAAGGCTCCATGGGTGTTAGAATCATTACAGTGTAATCTAGATTATTGACTCTGGTGCAAGTGGGAGACTGAAGGAAATATGCCCTAGAGGCAATAATAAAGTTATTATTTATTTCCTTATAATCATGATAAATGTTTATTATTCATGCTAGAATTGTATTTACCGGAAACATAATACATGTGTGAATACATAGACAAACAAAGTGTCACTAGTATGCCTCTACTTGACTAGCTCATTAATCAAAGATGGTTATGTTTCCTAACCATGAACAATGAGTTGTTATTTGATTAACGAGGTCACATCATTAGCAGAATGATCTGATTGACATGACCCATTCCATTAGCTTAGCACCCGATCGTTTAGTATGTTGCTATTGCTTTCTTCATGACTTATACATGTTCCTATGACTATGAGATTATGCAACTCCCGTTTACCGGAGGAACACTTTGGGTACTACCAAACGTCACAACGTAACTGGGTGATTATAAAGGAGTACTACAGGTGTCTCCAATGATCGATGTTGGGTTGGCGTATTTCGAGATTAGGATTTGTCACTCCGATTGTCGGAGAGGTATCTCTGGGCCCTCTCGGTAATACACATCACATAAGCCTTGCAAGCATTACAACTAATATGTTAGTTGTGAGATGATGTATTACGGAACGAGTAAAGAGACTTGCCGGTAACGAGATTGAACTAGGTATTGGATACCGACGATCGAATCTCAGGCAAGTAACATACCGATGATAAAGGGAACAACGTATGTTGTTATGCGGTCTGACCGATAAAGATCTTCGTAGAATATGTAGGAGCCAATATGGGCATCCAGGTCCCGCTATTGGTTATTGACCAGAGACGTGTCTCGGTCATGTCTACATTGTTCTCGAACCCGTAGGGTCCGCACGCTTAAGGTTACGATGACAGTTATATTATGAGTTTATGCATTTTGATGTACCGAAGGTTGTTCGGAGTCCCGGATGTGATCACGGACATGACGAGGAGTCTCGAAATGGTCGAGACGTAAAGATTGATATATTGGAAGCCTATATTTGGATATCGGAAGTGTTCCGGGTGAAATCGGGATTTTACCGGAATACCGGGAGGGTTACCGGAACCCCCCCGGGAGCTATTTGGGCCATAGTGGGCCTTAGTGGAAAAGAGAAGGGGCTGCCCTAGTTGGGCTGCGCGCCCCCCCTTCCCCTAGTCCTATTAGGACTAGGAGAGGTGGCCGGCCCCCTCCTCCTCTTTTCCCCTCCGAGGAATCCTAGTTGGACTAGGATTGGAGGGGGAATCCTACTCCCAGAGGGAGTAGGACTCCTCCTGCGCCCTCCTCCCTGGCCGGCGCCCCTCTCCCCCCTTGGCTCCTTTATATACTGAGGTAGAGGCACCCCAAAACACACAAGTTGACACAAGTTGATCCACGTGATCTATTCCTTAGCCGTGTGCGGTGCCCCCTGCCACCATATTCCTCGATAATACTGTAGCGGAGTTTAGGCGAAGCCCTGCTGCTGTAGTTCATCAAGATCGTCACCACGCCGTCGTGCTGACGAAACTCTTCCCCGACACTTTGCTGGATCGGAGTCCGGGGATCGTCATCGAGCTGAACGTGTGCTCGAACTCGGAGGTGCCGTAGCTTCGGTGCTTGATCGGTTGGATCGTGAAGACGTACGACTACTTCCTCTACGTCGTGTCATCGCTTCCGCAGTCGGTCTGCGTTGGGTACGTAGACAACACTCTCCCCTCGTTGCTATGCATCACATGATCCTGTGTGTGCGTAGGAAAATTTTTGAAATTACTACGAAACCCAACATCTCCCTCTGGACCTTGGCCTCCATGACAACGATGGCCCCTCCGGGATCCTCCTCCATGGCCTTCGGTGATGATGGCCCCCTCCGACAGGGTGCCAGAGAGGGCCTAGATTTATTTCTCGTGGCTATAGAGGCTTGTGGCGGTGGAACTTCTGATCTAGGTTATTTTCTGGAGGTCTGGGCATTTATAGGAGAGGTTGGTGTCGAGAACAAGTCAAGGGGCCCCACGGAGAGTCCATGAGGCAGGGGCCGCGCCCAGGGGGGTGGGGGCACCCTCCACTCTCATGGGGCCCATGGGACTCTCGTCCAATAACTTTCCGTTCCAGTATTTTTTATATTTTCCAGAAAAAATCTCCGTTGATTTTCAACGCATTCCGAGAACTTTTATTTCTGCACAAAAATAACACCATGGTAGTTCTGCTGAAAACAACGTCAGTCGGAGTTAGTTCTAATAAAATCATACCAAAATCATATAAAACATTTGTAAACATGGCATGAATACTTCATAAATTATAGATATGTTGGAGATGTATCAGCATCCCCAAGCTTAATTCCTGCTCGTCCTCGAGTAGGTAAATGATGAAAGAAATAATTTATGAAGTGTGAATGCTAGCAAGTGCTTAAGTTTGATCAATGATAGTTTCAATCACTTTTTCTAGCATCATTATATATCATGACAGTAGCTCAACTCTTAAAACTTCTCATGATCAAGTAACAAGCTATTTACATGTTAAAGTATAGATCATAAACTTTCTTGAAAACTAACAAACCATGCTCTTAGTCATCAAACAATTGCAATTCATCTTATTTTCGGAAGGGTCTATGTAAGAGCTTTGATTCAGCAAACTCCACATACTCAACTATCATTTAATCTTTCACAATTGCTAACACTCATGTGATATTTATGGGTCCAAAGTTCCAATCGGATACAGAGAAAGATAGGGGCTTATAGTTTCGCCTCCCAACCTTTTACCTCAAGGGTAATGTCAACAACAATAATTTATGAAAACCTACATCCAAGTGGACCGGATCGCTCCAACACAAAGTGCTTGCCAAAGAAAAAAGTGTAAAAAGGAAAGGTGAAAATCACCATGACTCTTGTATAAGGGTAGAAGGTAAAAGTAAAAGATAGGCCCTTCGCAGAGGGAAGCAGAGGTTTCCATGCGCTTTTATGGTTGGATGCACAAAATATTAATGCAAAAGAACGTCACTTTATATTGCTGCTTGTGATAAAGACCTTTATTATGCAGTCTGTCGCTTTTATTTCTTCCCTATCACAATTTCGTATAAAGCTTATTTTTTTCACACTAATACATCATACATATTTAGAGAGCAATTTTTATTGCATGCACCGATGACAACTTACTTGAAGGATCTTACTCAATCCACAAGTAGGTTTAAGGGATGTTTGGAAGCACAAGTAGTATTTCTACTTGGTGCAAAGAATTTGCCTAGCATGAGAGGGAAAGGCAAGCTCAACATGTTGGATGATCCAAGACAATATAATGTTTCTGATATAGGAAAACATAACCCATTCAGTTGTCTTCCTTGAAAAACATCAACTTTTTAGCATGTCATGTTTTAATGAGTGCTCACAACTACAAAAAATATCCAAGATAGTATATTTATATGTGAAATCTCTCTTCCTTTAATATTCTTTCATGAATTGTTCAAGTGACCAATTCTGTGTTTGCTAACTTTCAATAAATTTACCACCTATACTTATTATGTGTGAAGTCATTACTCCCCATGGTATAAGCATATGAAACATATATAAATTCATATTTATGATATTTAATTCATTCAACTGTTTACTCATAGGATATACGTGAAGCACGTGAGTAAATGACAAACTACTCCAAAAGATATAAGTGAAGAACACTGAGTAGTTAAATATTAACTAGCCATGGGAGGATTCTTTTTCATTAAAGATTTAAGATCCAATGATTTTATTCAAACATCAAGTTAAATTGAAAATACGCTCCAAGCAAAACACATATCATGTGACGAATAAAAATATAGCTCCGAGTAAGGTATACCGATAGTTTTGAAGACGAAAGAGGGGATGCCTTCCGGGGCATACCCAAGCTTAGGCGCTTGAGTCTTCTTTGAATATTACCTTGGGGGTGCCTTGGGAATCCCCAATATTAGGGTCTTTCCACTCCTTATTCTCCTCATATCGATATCTCACTCAAAACTTGAAAACTTCAATCACACAAAACTTAACAGAACTTCGTGAGATGGGTTAGTATGATAAAGAGTAAATCATTCACCTTGGTACTGTCAAAGACAAGATTCGTAACTGTTCTCATGCAATTCCTACTGTACCATATAATTTCTACAACTTATATTGAGCAATATAAGCCACAGGAACTACAAAACAAGCAAACTATGCATTGAAAACAGAATCTGCAAGAAACAGAACAGTCTGTAATGATCTGAAAAACAACCATACTTCTGCTACTCCAAAAATTCTGAAATAAAATGGTGGACATGAGGAATTTGTCTATTAATCTTCTTCAGAAAGAATCAACTCAAAATCTCTCTTCTGTAAAAAATGACAGCTAATCTCGTGAGCGCAAAGTTTCTGTTTTTTACAGCAAGATCACATTAACTTTCACCCAAGTCTTCCCAAAGGTCTTACTTGGCACTTTATTAAAACAAAAGCTATAAAACATGATTACTACAGTATCTTAAACACGTGAACACACAAAAATAGTAAGGGTAAATATTGGGTTGTCTCCCAACAAACGCTTTTCTTTAATGCCTTTTAGCTAGGCATGATGATTTCAACGATGCTCACACAAAAGATAAGAATATAAACATAAAGAGAGCATCATGAAGAATATGACTAGCACATTTAAATCTAACCCACTTCCTATGCCTAGGGATTTTGTGAGCACACAATTTATAGGAACAAGAATCAACTAGCATAGGAAGGCAAAACAAGTATAACTTCAAAACTTTAGGCACATAGAGAGGAAACTTGATATTATTGTAACTCCTACAAGAATATATTCCTCCCTCACAATAATTTTCAGTAGAATCATGAATGAATTCAACACTATAATCATCACATAAAGCACTCTTTTCATGATCTACGAGCATAGAATTTTTACTACCCTCCACATAAGCAAAATTCTTCTCATTCGGAATAGTGGGAGCAAACTCAACAAAATAACTGTCATGTGAGGCATAATCCAATTGAAAATTAAAATCATGATGAAAAGTTTCATGGTTAACATTTTTCTTTATAGCATACATGTCATCACAATAATCATCATAGATAGCAACTTTGTTCTCATAATCAATTGGAACCTCTTCCGAAATAGTGGAATCATTACTAACTAAAGTTGACACTCTTCCAAATCCACTTTTATAAATATCACACTAAGATTCAACACCCTCCAAAATAGTGGGATCACTAATTACTAAAGTTGACACTCTTCCAAACCCACTTTAGATGATAGTATTATTCATACTCCAAAAGATATAAGTGAAGTTCATGGAGCATTCTATTATTAATATAGACTAACCAATATCCAAGCTCAAAATATATAAGTGAAGCACACGAAGCATTCTATAAAACCATACTCAAAAGATTTAACTGAAGCACAAAGAGCATTCTATAAATATATGAAGGGATATCTCATACTAGCATGGTTCTTAAAGAAAAATAAAAAGACAAAGGACACAAATCATGTGAACAAAACAAAAATCAAGGTATACCGATAATTGTTGAAGAAGAAAGATGGGATGCCAACCGGGGCATCCCCAAGCTTAGATGCTTGAGTATCCTTGGAATATTTACTTGGGATGCCTTGGGAATCCCCAAGCTTTAACTCTTGCCTCTCTTTATTCTTCTCACATCGGTAACTCCTCGTTCTTCGAACACTTCATCCACAAAAACTTTGTGAGATCCGTTAGTATACTAAAGCAAATCACTACCTTTAGGTACTATTGTAAACTCATTCCAATTTCATATTAGCACTTTATCTACTGTATTACAACTTAACAATGGTTCATACCCCCCGATACTACCCATGGATTCTTCAAAATAAGTGAACAACACATAGAAAATAGAAACTATCAAAAACAGGACAGCCGTAGTAATATGGAAATTTAGTAAACTTCTGTAACTCCAAAAAAATTCTAAAATATGAAAATTTAAAAACTTTGTACATAAGTAATGTGAAAAATGTTTCATACCCATTTGACTTTCCAGTTAAAAATGTAAATTCACGCGCTACAGATAAAGTTTCTGTTTTTATACCGCAGAAAGTAAACAAGCAATCTAATCATCCTAAAACCAAAGATTGGCACATTATTTTTATAATACAATGGATATATACAAGGGGATAATTATTTTCAGAGAAACTTCCATGAATTTTTTTACATTGTTTCCATGAGCATGAACACAAGTGTTCAAGGTTGACCCTCACTTCTCCAATGCAAAACTTTCCAATCACTTCTCTTTTTGAAAAACTTTTTAGGCATATGAGGCAAGTGAATCTTTTTGTATTTTCATTTTTTTATTTTTTTTGTGTTTCACCCACAACTAAGCAAAACAAAAAAAAGGGAAAACAAAAATCTACTTAGTAAAGAAAGCAAACAAGCACACACGAGAATATCAACCCCACGCTATTGCTCCCCGGCAACGGTGCCAGAAAAGAGCTTGATAATCCTCAAGTGCAGGGAATCATCATAGCAATTACCAAAGGTGGAAGTGATAAGTATGGAGTGTCGAACCCACAAGGAGCTAAAGGCAAGATCAATATTATCTCAAGTCCTATCTGCCACTGATACGACTCTACGTACACCAAACATTTGCTTCCAACTAGAAATGAGAAATAAAACTACGTTGTGGGTATGAAGAGGATAACTTTGCATTATATCGGAGAGCTAAGATATAAAAGTAGGTGCTGTTATCATAAAGTTAGAATATATTACTAAATATTTAAATAGCCAGTGTGGAATAATGATGGGTCGGTGCGCGGAATTATCCTAGGCGATTGTTAACAAGACCGGTAATCACTATTGCAATTTCATATGAGGGAGAGGCATAAGCTAACATACTTTCTCTTCTTGGATCATATGCACTTATGATTGGAACTCTAGCAAGCATCCGCAACTACTAAAGATCATTAAGGTAAAACCCAACCATAGCATTAACATATCAAGTCCCATTTATCCCATAGGCAACAACCCCCTTACTCGGGTTTATGCTTCTGTTACTCAAGCAACCCACTATAAGCGAATCATGAATGTATCACAACACCCTACAACGGGAATCCCTCACGCTTGCGCAACACAGAGGGCACAATAGGACAACACCAAAATAAAACATACAACTCATACCAATCTAGATCATCAATCAACCCAAAGACAAAGGATATCTACTCAAAACATCATAGGATGGCAACACATCATTGGATCATAATATGTGGCATAAAGCACCATGTTCAAGTAGGGATTATAGCGGGGTGCGGGAGAGTAAACCGCGTAAAAGATATGAGGATGGTGATGATGATGAAGACGATCACCGCTGCGATGATTCCCCTCCCGATGGCACTCCGGTGCCACCGAGAGAGAGGACGAGAGGTTCTCCCCCTTGTGCTTCCTCCTCCATGCCCCCCCTGGATGGGGAGAGGTTCTCCCTCTGGACCTTGGCCTCCATGGCGATGATGGCCCCTCCGGGATCCTCCTCCATGGCCTGCGGTGATGATGGTCCCCTTCGGCAGGGTGCCAGAGAGGGCCTAGATTGATTTCTCGTGGCCACAAAGGCTTGCGGCGGCAGAACTTCTGATCTAGGTTATTTTCTGGAGGTTTGGGCATTTATAGGAGAGGTTGGCATCGAGAGCAAGTCAGGGGGGCCCACGGAGAGTCCATGAGGCAGGGGCGCGCCCCAGGGGCTGGGGGCGCCCTCCATCCTTGTGGGGCCCACGGGACTCCCCTCCGATAACTTTTCGTTCCAGTATTTTTTATATCTTCCAGAAAAATTCTCCGTTGATTTTCAGCGCATTTCGAGAACTTTTATTTCTGCACAAAAACAACACCATGGAAGTTCTGCTGAAAGCAGCATCAGTCCAGGTTAGTTCTAATCAAATCATACCAAAATCATATAAAACATTTGTAAACATGGCATGAACACTTCATAAATTATAGATACGTTGGAGACGTATCAGTCTCCGGGCCCTCACGCTTATAATGAGATGCGTCGTCCTCTTTGTTGTAACACCATAAAGGGGTTACTCTAGACTGAAGGGGCTGGATGCATCGCTTTATCGCGATGGCCATGACTTCGACTATCAAGAGTTCAGAATGAGCGTGTAACCTGACCTTGCTGACCAACCTATTACTTCCGCACTATCTTCTTGCTTGGGGCTTCAGGGGCGCCAGTTGAGGCGTTTCTTCAAAGGAGCGCTGGAGAATTCGGGAAGACCGCGTCAAACTGGGTCCGGAAGGGGAACATCGTCAATATAAAACCATTCTGAAGTCCATTCTTCAGCTTCCTTTTTGGGAGTTCCAATGAGGTAACCCGATCCGGCTATGCGACATACTTCGGCGCTGCCCACTTCAAATATAGAACCCCCTTGATGACAAGGGACGAGGCAAAAGAACTTTCTCCATAGTTCAAATGAGCTCTGCAGCCTAAAAACAGTTCACAGAGAGTGACAAAACTTGATATGTGCACGATAGAACCTGGTGTAAGGTTCTGCAGCTGGATCCGGTAGAACTCCAGTAGACCCCTGAGGAAGGGGTGGATCAGGAATCCTAAGCCCCTCAGAAGAAATGAGATGAAGCACACCCTCTCCTCCTTGTTGGGGTTGGGGAAATTCTCTGCTAGCACGACATTGCCAATCGAGGCCAATCCCGCCTGCACGAAGACTAGATCTATGGGAGGGAGATATCCCTGCGTCTGAAGTCGATTCAGCTAGAGGTGGGACACTGAGCAGCTTCGCCAATCACCCTCTTGAGGGCCATGAGGGTGTGAGGAGGAGCTAGGAGCGCTTGCCATGTTTTGAAGTTTTTCGTGGTTTGCTCTGATGCTCTTTGTGCGATGTGGGATGGCATTTAGGGATCTAACCTCTTTATATAGATGCCGCCCGTGCATGGTAAGGGGCTTATTTGTAAAAAAAATATGGAACGTTCGCATTCGCCCAACGTGTGGAAATCGAGGCGATGACAGGAAGGAATCGTAAAGGCAGAACATGGAGGTTAAAACTGGACTATTGTCAATCCAGAGTATGATGAAGAACCTGCCTTGCAAAGCCGAAGACATAAGTCAGATACTACATCGCCATTGAAGGAAAGTTCGGGGGCTACTGAGGGAGTCCTGGATTCGGGGGTCCTCAGGTGTCCGATCTATTCGATATGGGTCGGACTAATGGGTTGTGAAGATAAAGCAGAAGACTATCCCCCGTGTCCGGGTAGGACTCCTATATGCGTGGACGGCAAGTTTGGTGTCTGGATATACCGTTTCCTTCTTCTGTAAACCGACTCTGTACAATCCTAGGCCCCTCCGGTGTGTATATAAACCAGAGGGTTTAGTCCGTAAGGCTATCAGAACAATCATAGGCTAGACTGCTAGGGTTTAGCCATTACGATCTCAAGGTAGATCAACTCTTGTAACCCCTATACTCATCGAATACAATCAAGCAGGACATAGGGTTTTACCTCCTTTAAGAGGGCCTGAACCTGGGTAAACATCGTGTCCCCATTGTCCCTTGTTACCATTGATCCTTAAACTCACAACTTGGGCCTCCCTACCAGAGATCTGCCGGTTTTGACACCGACAATCACCCCGATTACCAACGACTGCATTAAGGAGTGGTGGTTTAGATCTAGAAAAGCCCCTACTGAAGATCGTCAAGAAGGGACTCAACTATGTGGTCATACTCACTGCTTGGACCATTCAGAACATGAATGCGATGGTTTTCAGGAATATGGACAACAACAATTCATCCCGGCTCTTGTGAATAACATTCATGAACTCCAGACCTGGAGGGCTGCTGGAGCAGTGTGTTTACGACATTTTGTGAGAGAGTAGCTTTTTAGGCTTGTTGTGGTGTTGGCTTGTGGCATGAGTTGCATTGCTATTAGTCTATTCATGTAACATACCTTGTTGCTTTCCATGGAGTATACAAATACAGACTCGCTAAATCTCAGTCGACTGAGATTTAGTGAAATCTCAGTCGACTGAGATTTAGTGAAGTCTTAGTCGACTGAGATTTAGTGAAGTCTCAGTCGACGAGCCACATGTCAGATCCTTGTTTGCTTCAAGATTCATGCTGGAAGTGGGTTGTCTTGTTTCAGCCTGTGTAACACGTGTGTCGAGCCCGTTTTTTTGTCGGGCTTCTTTGTGTCGGGGGAAAGGGAGAGTCTTCTCGGTAGGCTATTCAGATTTCTTTTGTTTGTTTTTTCCAGCTGTCATACTATAGATCTGAGGGTAGGTGTTCCTCCGATTTCTTCCGTTTGTTTGTCTAGAAGGTTGTTTTAAGTAGAGATTAGTAGTTATCTTCATTTTTCCCATCCGTGGGGGATTTGTTTGTTCTCGTAGTTTGGACAAAGTGTAGATTAATAGTTTATTTTTTACCAGTAGTCAAAATATATTTTGGATCAACACAAATTAGTAAGTTTTATTTCCAGTAGTATGGATCGAGTACAAATTTTATTTCAAGCAGAGTTTCTAGTAGTTTCAAGCAGAGACCCCCCTCCCCCTCCCCCAATTTTTTTGGTTGGGTGGTCTAGTATTTTCAAGCAGAGTTTCTAGTAGTTTCAAGTAGAAATGTTTCTTTGTTTTAAATGCAATAGAATTTGTTGTTAGTCAATATAGAGTTGCTGTTAGTTTTCAAGTAGAGATTCCAGAAGTATGCATGTATTTATGTTTTTCTGTCTAGTTTTTGAAATGTTTCTTTTTTTAACAGCAACAGAATTTGCTTGTTAGTCAACAGAATATGTGCATTTTCAATTTTTGTGACTACATCCTCTTAATATATCCACTTATACGTAAAAATATCTACTTATACATATTTTTGTTAGTAATTGTTTCTTTTTTATATCATCTATGCATATATGTTTGCTTTTATCATATCCTAGTTAAGAAATCGTTGTTTGCTTGTATGGTCATAAAATATGTCCTTTTCATATCCTTGTTAACATCTTCGTGTTTTTTGTTTTTCATGCGTGCAAGAGATGGTTTGTGAAGTTTGCTTGAGTCGTTGCAAGCACAAGAACATGGGTAGCGGTTGTCAGCTATGTATGAGGAATTTAAAATCACGTCTATGTATGGGAGGAATTTAAAATCACAGCGGTAACTCAACAACTTTCAATGGCAACTACAAGTGACCATTGTTTTGTTAGTGGGCGGGAGAGGAGGGTAGTTGCATGTTTGAGACTAGGCATGCAACTACAAGTGCTTGTCTACCCACCCGGTCCTAACTGACCTTTTTTTATGTTGGAGGACGACGGCAAAGGAGGGGTAGTTGCATGTCTGACACTAGGCACACAACTGCAAGCATCGCCCCAACTGCAATTGCATGTCTACCGATCTAGCTGCAACTAAGTTTTGTTTCATCGAAGAGAGGCGGGAGAGGTGGTAGTTGCATGTCTGGCACTAGGCATGCAACTAAAGTGTCGCCTTGATTGTAACTGCATGTCTACCCAAATGACTGCAACTGAACCTTTTGTTTTGTCGATAGGCCGCGGGAGAGGGGGCAGTTGCATGTTTGACGCTAGGCATGCAACTGCAGGTGTCGCCCTCGACTGCACCTGCATGTGTACCCACCCGACTGTAACTATCCTTTTGTTTTCTCGGTGAGCAGTGGGAGAGGGGGGAGTTGCATGTCCGACACTAGGCATGCAACTGCAAGTGTCGCCCTCAACTGCAACTAACTTTTTTACTATGTCAGACGATGACGAGAAAGGGGGCAGTTGCATGTTTAACACTACACTCACAACTGCAAGCGTCGTACCCGACTACAATTGCATGTCTACTGATCCAACTCCAACCGAGCTTTGTTGTCAGCTGGTGGTGGGAGAGGGGGCGGTTGCATGTCGGCCAGTAGGCATGCAATTGCAAGTGTCGCCCCAACTGCAACTGAACTTTTTATTTTGTCGGAGGGCATCGAGAGAAGTGGGGGAAGTTGCATGTTTAAAACTTGGCATGCAATAGCAAGTGTTGCCCTCGACTGCAATTGCATGCCTACCCATCAGACTGCAATTGACCTTTTTTTCGTTGTAGGATGGCGAGAGGGGGCAGTTGCATATCTGACACTAGGTAGGCAACTTCAAGCGTCGCCCCCAACTGCAACTGCATGTCTAACCATCCGACTGAAATTGACCTTCATTTCGTCAGAGCACAACAAGAGAGGGGGCACAGTTCGATGTCTAGACACTACACATGCAACTGCAAGTGTCACCCGTGTTCTTTTTTCTTCGTCGGGCCTTTTTGTTGTGTACGAGTGTTGCTTTTGTGGGATGGGCACGTGTTCAAACATGCCTTTTTGTTTATTTTATTCTTTTTGTCCTTGTTTTCTGTTGCATTCGTGCTGGATTGTTCCCCTGCTTCGCTCCCATTTTCTTTTTTCTCTTTACCATTTTTCTGTTTTCTATTAGTTCTTATTTTTTTCAAAAATATTACCACTTGTTTGCACATACATCGATCACACACAATTGCATGTACATACAACCGCGCGTAATTACATGTCTACTATCGGTGTGGAACTTTTTTTTTCATGTCTGCCACTAAACACATCACTGCAAGTGTCGCTCCCGACTGCAATTGCATGTCTTCAACGTGACTGTGACTCAGTGATGTTTTTGTCAGGAGGGGGATAGTTGCATATGTTCCACTAGACACATTGTCACCACGACTACAACTACATGTCTTTCAAAGTGCAACTTTTGTGGTGTTATTATTATCACTACTACTATTGTTCTCATATTATGTATTTTTCTTCTCACTTTATTTTGTTGTTGTATTTTTAGTTATTTTCTATTTTTGTAAACACATTGTGAACCTTTTTTTAATACACATGATGTATTTTAATAATTTTTGTTTCAACACATGATGAATAATTTTGAAAATAAACAAGCACTTTTTCCAAAATATTACGATAAATGTAAACAAAGCTTCCATTTCTTTTTTACAGTGAACCAATAACTAATTTTTTGAAGGAGATAAACATTTAACAAACAAAAGGAAAAACAGAAAAACCAAACAAAAAACCGGATGGTAGGAGAACCATGCAAACCGCTAAGGTTACTACTTTTTTGAGACATCTAAGGTTACTACTGGTCCTCCCCGTAAAACAAAAAAGTTTTACTACTGGCCCGACCAGTGTGCCAGAACGAGCATCTCCAAAAACTCTTGATAGAGTCAAAAAATCGCTGGCCCAAAAGCACACAACAACCAAGAAAATGAAGGCATTAGGCTGCAATAACAGGGTCGGCGAGCAACAGTAGAAAAGTAGCAGACTTAATAAGAAACTAAAATGGGTTGGGCTACTGTTGAACGATGTCACCTGATTTAGACTTCGCGAAGTTTCAGTCGACTGAGACCTAAACCGACCCGAGTCTGCCTAGAGCTCAGTCGACTTGCACTTCGTGAAGTCTCAGCCGGGTAAAATCGTCCATTTTTTTACTTTTTTTATAGAACACATCACGGAAATGCCGTTTGGAGGCCGAGCCCCATGGTGCTCGGTATCTTGCACGTCAGACTTCTTAGCGATCAGGTGCAGTCTCGTATTAGTCTCACGTATTTCACCTGCCACCCTTTTACACAACAGCGTATTCTCCATCTATGCACAGTACCATCCCATCCACCCTACCAGCTCATGCACACGTGCCGTCGTCCAACCCATCAGGTCGCAATGTGCACCGCGAGACACACGAACATGGGACGGATTCTTGCCTGCCCATTCCATCTTACAGCAAACACATTGCTTTTCCTGAAATTTGGAACAGAAAAGCACCATCTTACATCTTACAGAAACATCATTAAGTTCAGCTCATGGAGACACAATCCTTCAAAATCAAGGAAATCCTTGTATGGCAACATCCTGGAAACAACATGGAAATCACTGCGATGTTATGGACCATATAAAATGAATAGCGCCGATTGTCGTGGGTTAGCTTATCCGATTGCAAAAATAATAATTTCTATTTATAGTGTATTAAAAAATATTCGTCGTGTTTCTCTTAAATGTACATCATGTACTTTGAAAATGTTTATGATAGTTTTCAAAAATATTCATCATTTACTTAATATTGATCATCGTATCTTGAAAACGTCTGACGTGTATTAAAATATTCACTACGTTAAAATAAAATACCACGCACAGAAATTTTCATCGTGTATTTAAAAATGGTCATAATGTATTATTTCAAAAGGTCATCATGTGCAAAGTAATATTCATCCTGTATTTAGGGAAAAAAATCATTGTGTCTTAAAAGAAGTTTGTCGTACTTCATGGTTTTTGAAAATGTTCATCGTGCATATAAATATGGTCATCGTGTCTTGAAAATGTCCGTCGTGTATTAAAAAAATTCATCTTCTGTTCTAAAAATGTTCCATCGTGATTTTCAAATAAGTTCATCGTGTATTAAAAAATACCATGCATCAAAAGTGTTCATATTGTATTTTAAAATATCATCATATAGTTCAAAAAAATTATAGCATGCTAAAAGTTGATCATTATGTAATTAAAACATGATTGCACATTAAAAAAATCTCATATTTTTTAAATGTGTTCGCACAATTTTACTAAAATATTCGTGTATTTGAAAAGATCCACAAACCATGCCGTCTAACTCATTTATTATTCCCACTCGCCTATCCCCACTAGGCCACTGTGTAAATTCAAACCCGCACGCACATGTTCAGTCAAACACTCAACTCACTATGTGTCACAGAAATCTACTCACGTATAGGAAAGATTCCCTCAAACAAAAATCACGTATAGACAAGAAAAACCCAGAGCGCGTCTATCACAAAGACCGGATGGTGGGCTGGGATACCGAGACTCAGGTAGCTCGGCCTTCAAAACGTCGTTCTCAACACATCATCCCTTTGTTGTTTATTATTGTCCAGTCCATTTCTCCATTGCTTGTTGCTTTCTGGGTTGGTCATGTCTTTGTGCGCATCGAAGCAAAGTTGGGCTAGCGATTTCGCGCAGTATTTTTCTTCGGCGCTACTGCTCATCGACTAGCCATGGTGCACCAGTCGGCTATATTAGCTGAAAAAGCTGCTGTAGGTATGCCCCAAAATAAGAAATAAAAAAACTGTTGTCTTTGCAATTTTTTAACGTGTTGTTTCTATCAGTTTTGTCTGGTTTTTCTTTTTCATTTTTACTTACATTCTTATTATTCTATTTTTACAGAAATGCAACAATTGTCATCATATTTAGAAATAAATGTGTTCGTATATTTTTCTAATATTAATTGTGTATTTCAAAAAAATATCATGCAACTAGAAAAATTCCAAAAAAATTATTTAAAAATATTGCTTGTGCAATTAAAAAATGTTGTTTTAGCTAGTATTTTCTTTCTTGGGTTGGGTGTCGCCAAGCATTTTTTTACTTATCTATTTGTAATTTTGCTATCATCCAAATAATTGACAAATGGTACACTAACAAGATAAGGTGCAGACATGGAACTAGGCTGTTGTCGCATGTTTTTTTCAAAAACATCTTTTTAGAGAAAAAAATGTCAAAAAATTAAATAAAATAAAAAGTAGTAAATAGAAAAGAAAATGAAACAAAATTAATAATAGAGTGGGGATATGACACAGTCGATTGAGAGTTTATTAAGTCTTAGTGAGCTGACATTTGAACCAATGCAATTGTTGTTGGGGCAACACTTCGAGTTGCGGGCCTAGTGGTAGACATGCAACTACCCATTTTTCACGTAAAAAATCACAGAGCCATGAGAGACACTTGCAGTTGCATGCCTAGTGGCAAACATTCAATTGACCCTCCACAAAACACCACCAAGTTTGTAGTTCTGTTAAAGACATGCAGTTGTAGTCGGGGTGACACTTGCAACTGCATCCCTAGTGGCGGCCATGCAACTACCCTCTCCCCAGAAATACACCATAGAGTTGCAGGCCCATTGAAGATTTACATTTGCAGCTAGGGCGACACCTGCAGTTGCATGCCAAGTGGCAGACATGCTACTGCCCCTTTCCTAAGAAAACCCAGTGACTTGCAGTCACACTGAAGTCATGCTGCTACAATCGGTGCGACACTTAGAGTTACATGCCTAGTGGCAGATATGCAATTGCCCTAGTCCCTAAGAAAACATCACAAAGTTGCAATCGACTTGAAGACGTGCAATTGTAGTCAAGGCGATAAATGTAGTTGCAGGCCTAGTGACCGACTTGCAATTGTCTCTCCCGACAAAAATACCATAGAGTTGCAGTTGCGCTGAAGACATGCAGTTGCAGTCGGGGCCAACACTTGCAGTTAAATGCCTAGTAGCAGACATGCAACTACCCCTTACCTGAAAAAATTATCACAGAGTTACAATTGACTTGAAGACATGTAGTTGCAATCTAGAATGACACTTGCAGTTGCACCCCTAGTGACAGACATGCAACTATTCCTCCCAACAAAACAACAAAGAGTTGTAGTGCCATTGAAGACATGCAAATGCAGTCGGGGCAATACTTGTAGTTGATTATTGGTGGTAGACATGCAACTGCCTCTCCCTTTGACAAAACACCACCAGATTGCAGTCGTGTTGAAGACATGCAATTAAAGTCGGGGGCGACACTTGTAGTTGCATGTTGGTGACAAACATACAACTGTCACTCTCACCCGTCAAAACATCACTAAGTTGTAGACGCGTTGAAGACATGCAATTGCAGCCGGGGGGAGGGGACACTTGCAATTGCTTGTTGGTGGAAGACATGCAACTACCACTCCCCTGACAAAGACAACCAAGTTATAGTCGTGTTGAAGACATGCAATTGTAGTTGGAGCTAACACTTGCAGTTCTGTGTTGGTGTCAAACATGAAACTACATCATCCTCTGTCAGAAACACCACCAAGTTGCAGTCACGTTGAAGACATGGAGTTGTAGTAGTTGGCGACATTTGCAGTTGCATGACTAGTGGCAGACATGCAACTACCCACACTTGCAGTCATTTTTTTGCAGACAAGCGCAAGTTGAATACCTCATCACAGACATGCAACTGCCCCCTTCCCCAACGAAAAACTACTGACTTGCAGTCACATCGAAGAGATGCAATTGTTGTCGAGGCTGACACTTGCAATTATGTGCCTAGTGGCAGACATGCAACTTCCCTCCTCCCGGTGAAAGACCACAAAGTTGTGGTCGAGGCAATACTTGCAGCTACATGCCTAGTGGAAGCA
>NC_041383.1:541936495-541989354 GCF_002162155.2 Triticum dicoccoides
CAGTCATGTTGAAGACATGCAGTTAAAGTTAGGGGTGACACTTGCAGTTGCATGCCTAGTCGCCGATATGCAGCCCCCTGGATAAAACAATATAGTTCTCCATTCAGGATCGACACTTGCAGTTGCATGCCTAGTGGTAGACATGCAACTGTCCCTCTTCCAACAAAACACCACTAAGTTGCAGTCACTTTGAATACATGCAGCTGTAGTTCAAGGTGATTGTGTAGATTAGACAACAAATATTCTCAAATAAAAAAAAATGAAAAGTTCTTTAATAAGGAAATTTAAAAAATGGTAGCAAACAAATGTGTCGTTAGCAAGAAAAAGGTTTAAAAGACCAATATAAAACAATAAGAGTGAAAATACAAATTCAGGAAAATCAACATCACCAAAGGAACACAAATGAAAAAAGTATTAAAAAGCACTTAAGATAAAGAATAGTAAAATGCATACGAAACACTAGTAAGTTACAGTCATATAGAAGACATGCAATTGTAGTCGACGATGACTCTTGGAGTTGTGTGTCTAGTGAGAGACATGCAACTGCCTCACCCCCCCCCCCCGTATACCATAGATTTAGAGTCGAGAGTGACACTTATAGTTGCGTGACTAGTGACAAACATAAAACTGCCCCTTCCTTCCCCGAATACCACTCAGTTGCAGTCGCATTGAAGGCGAGCAATTGCAGCCAAAGGGAACACTTGCAATTGTGTACCTACTGGAAGATATGCAACTGACCTCACACACACACCACCGAATTACACTCGCATCAAAGAAATGCAGTTGTCATCGGGGGGAACACTTGCATTTACTTGCCTATTGGCAAACATGCAACTACCTTTTCCCGATGAAAAAAGAATAAAAAGGGAAAATATACGCAAATATAAGTCATTCACCAATTGCATGCAAGGTGAGCCGCGTGTAGTTGTGCAGGATAGATGGGCATGCAAGATACAACAAAAAAATTATTCAAGGCTGGAAAATAAATAATAAAATAAAGCCAAATAATAAAATGAAAAAAATGAATGAAAAAAATTAAGAATGAATGAAAGCCAAATAATAAAAACACACAAAGATAGTTCAAAGAGAGATTTATGAGAGAAAAACATAACAAGAAAAAAGAAGGGAAGTAAGTAAGAATTTAAAAAGAAACAAAAAGAAACAAATAATGATAAAATTCAAAAGGTAAAAATAACCTAGATATCTAAAATGAATGAGTGCAAGCCATTTAAAAAAATAGACACCATTTCGACTGAAAAAAGAAATGCAACAAAAAATTGCACGAATCTTGGCACATAGATTAAATGGTTTATCGCATTAGCAAATCTTATATGATAAAATCTTGACCCACAACTATACATGCACGAAAAAAGAAACCATGGAGGAAAATAGAAGTGTGCATTGATTATCACGTGCTAAAATATGTAGGGAAAAAAATAGGACACACATGTTGATCCAGTAGAAAAAACAAGGCAACTGATCCTAAAGAAAAATCAGACAACCACCCGGCATGTTTCCAACTACAGCCCAACAGACAAAAAAAGAAACAGGCCGGCCGCGTCCCTGACAGGCTGATTTAAACGTGGCAAGCAGCGTAGGGGAAACTTAAAGCATCAATTTAGATCCAATGGACTGGACGTTCGGCTGAGACTTCGATAAAAATTAGGGCAAACCCTATTTGACGCTCGTTAGCGTCAGAATGTTGTGCTTTCGCCGTGGGAGCCATCGGTTGGGCCGGCCCATGTACGGGATTAGCGTTTACCGTTCGCTGCCGCTTCCTTCTCTATTCCTTGCGTTTTTTTTCCTTTTCTTCTATGATTTTTTCTTCCAGTGTTTTCACTGTCTTGCCCGGGTTTCAGTTGTTTTCTTCCTGTTTTTTCTTTTTCTTTTTTGGTTCCTTTTTTCTTTTATGTTTCCTTTTTTATTTTCTCTTTCTGTTTTTCTTTTCTTTATTGCGCATCATATAAAAAGTTCACCACGTATTACAAAAATCTTCATCATATTAAGAAAATGTTCATCGTATATTATGAAATAGTGCACCTTGCATTCTAAAATTGTTTATCGTGTATTACAAAAATGTTCATAGTATATTATGAAATTGTTCAACGTATATTAAAAATAAGTTCATTGTGTATTTAAAATTTGTTCAATGTATATTAAAAGAAGTTCATTGTGTATTTAAAATTTGTTCAACATATATAAAAAAAATTGTTCAACGTACACTACAAAATGTTCAGTTGTGTATTTTAAATTTTTCCCCGAATACCACTCAGTTGCAGTCGCATTGAAGGCGGGCAATTGCAGCCAAAGGGAACACTTGCAATTGTGTGCCTACTGGAAGATATGCAACTAACCTCACAGACACACCATCGAATTACACTCGCATCAAAGAAATGCAGTTGTCGTCGGGGGGAACACTTGCATTTACTTGCCTATTGGCAAACATGCAACTACCTTTTCCCGATGAAAAAAGAATAAAAAGGGAAAATATACGCAAATATAAGTCATTCACCAATTGCATGCAAGGTGAGCCGCGTGTAGTTGTGCAGGATAGATGGGCATGCAAGATACAACAAAAAAATTATTCAAGGCTGGAAAATAAATAATAAAATAAAGCCAAATAATAAAATGAAAAAAATGAATGAAAAAAAAATTAAGAATGAATGAAAGCCAAATAATAAAAACACACAAAGATAGTTCAAAGAAAGATTTATGAGAGAAAAACATAACAAGAAAAAAAGAAGGGAAGTAAGTAAGAATTTAAAAAGAAACAAAAACAAACAAATAATGATAAAATTCAAAAGGTAAAAATAACCTAGATATCTAAAATGAATGAGTGCAAGCCATTTAAAAAAATAGACAACATTTCGACTGAAAAAAGAAATGCAACAAAAAATTGCACGAATCTTGGCACATAGATTAAATGGTTTATCGCATTAGCAAATCTTATATGATAAAATCTTGACCCACAACTATACATGCACGGAAAAAGAAACCATGGAGGAAAATAGAAGTGTGCATTGATATCACGTGCTAAAATATGTAGGGAAAAAATAGGACACACATGTTGATCCAGTAGAAAAAACAAGGCAACCGATCCTAAAGAAAAATCAGACAACCACCCGGCATGTTTCCAACTACAGCCCAACAGACAAAAAAAGAAACAGGCCGGCCGCGTCCCTGACAGGCTGATTTAAACGTGGCAAGCAGCGTAGGGGAAACTTAAAGCATCAATTTAGATCCAATGGACTGGACGTTCGGCTGAGACTTCGATAAAAATTAGGGCAAACCCTATTTGACGCTCGTTAGCGTCAGAATGTTGTGCTTTCGCCGTGGGAGCCATCGGTTGGGCCGGCCCATGTACGGGATTAGCGTTTACCGTTCGCTGCCGCTTCCTTCTCTATTCCTTGCGTTTTTTTTCCTTTTCTTCTATGATTTTTTCTTCCAGTGTTTTCACTGTCTTGCCCGGGTTTCAGTTGTTTTCTTCCTGTTTTTTCTTTTTCTTTTTTGGTTCCTTTTTTCTTTTATGTTTCCTTTTTTATTTTCTCTTTCTGTTTTTCTTTTCTTTATTGCGCATTATATAAAAAGTTCACCACGTATTACAAAAATCTTCATCATATTAAGAAAATGTTCATCGTATATTATGAAATAGTGCACCTTGCATTCTAAAATTGTTTATCGTGTATTACAAAAATGTTCATAGTATATTATGAAATTGTTCAACGTATATTAAAAATAAGTTCATTGTGTATTTAAAATTTGTTCAATGTATATTAAAAGAAGTTCATTGTGTATTTAAAATTTGTTCAACATATATAAAAAAAATTGTTCAACGTATACTACAAAATGTTCAGTTGTGTATTTTAAATTTTTCCCCGAATACCACTCAGTTGCAGTCGCATTGAAGGCGGGCAATTGCAGCCAAAGGGAACACTTGCAATTGTGTGCCTACTGGAAGATATGCAACTGACCTCACAGACACACCACCGAATTACACTCGCATCAAAGAAATGCAGTTGTCGTCGGGGGGAACACTTGCATTTACTTGCCTATTGGCAAACATGCAACTACCTTTTCCCGATGAAAAAAGAATAAAAAGGGAAAATATATGCAAATATAAGTCATTCACCAATTGCATGCAAGGTGAGCCGCGTGTAGTTGTGCAGGATAGATGGGCATGCAAGATACAACAAAAAAATTATTCAAGGCTGGAAAATAAATAATAAAATAAAGCCAAATAATAAAATGAAAAAAATGAATGAAAAAAAATTAAGAATGAATGAAAGCCAAATAATAAAAACACACAAAGATAGTTCAAAGAAAGATTTATGAGAGAAAAACATAACAAGAAATAAAGAAGGGAAGTAAGTAAGAATATAAAAAGAAACAAAAACAAACAAATAATGATAAAATTCAAAAGGTAAAAATAACCTAGATATCTAAAATGAATGAGTGCAAGCTATTTAAAAAAATAGACACCATTTCGACTGAAAAAAGAAATGCAACAAAAAATTGCACGAATCTTGGCACATAGATTAAATGGTTTATCGCATTAGCAAATCTTATATGATAAAATCTTGACCCACAACTATACATGCATGGAAAAAGAAACCATGGAGGAAAATAGAAGTGTGCATTGATTATCACGTGCTAAAATATGTAGGGAAAAAATAGG
Source organism: Triticum dicoccoides (assembly GCF_002162155.2). Taxonomy (NCBI): domain Eukaryota; kingdom Viridiplantae; phylum Streptophyta; class Magnoliopsida; order Poales; family Poaceae; genus Triticum; species Triticum dicoccoides. The sequence goes on from NC_041383.1 coordinate 541,941,171, forward strand.
ACACACATGTTGATCCAGTAGAAAAAACAAGGCAACCGATCCTAAAGAAAAATCAGACAACCACCCGGCATGTTTCCAACTACAGCCCAACAGACAAAAAAAGAAACAGGCCGGCCGCGTCCCTGACAGGCTGATTTAAACGTGGCAAGCAGCGTAGGGGAAACTTAAAGCATCAATTTAGATCCAATGGACTGGACGTTCGACTGAGACTTCGATAAAAATTAGGGCAAACCCTATTTGACGCTCGTTAGCGTCAGAATGTTGTGCTTTCGCCGTGGGAGCCATCGGTTGGGCCGGCCCATGTACGGAATTAGCGTTTACCGTTCGCTGCCGCTTCCTTCTCTATTCCTTGCGTTTTTTTTCCTTTTCTTCTATGATTTTTTCTTCCAGTGTTTTCACTGTCTTGCCCGGGTTTCAGTTGTTTTCTTCCTGTTTTTTCTTTTTCTTTTTTGGTTCCTTTTTTCTTTTATGTTTCCTTTTTTATTTTCTCTTTCTGTTTTTCTTTTCTTTATTGCGCATTATATAAAAAGTTCACCACGTATTACAAAAATCTTCATCATGTTAAGAAAATGTTCATCGTATATTATGAAATAGTGCACCTTGCATTCTAAAATTGTTCATTGTGTATTACAAAAATGTTCATAGTATATTATGAAATTGTTCAACGTATATTAAAAATAAGTTCATTGTGTATTTAAAATTTGTTCAATGTATATTAAAAGAAGTTCATTGTGTATTTAAAATTTGTTCAACATATATAAAAAAATTGTTCAACGTATACTACAAAATGTTCAGTTGTGTATTTTAAATTTTTCCAGTGTTTGTTTTAAAAAAAATTTCTGTGTATTTTAAAGTTTGTTCAACACATATTATAAAAATATTAATTTTAAAAAATAACATGATTTGCCGCTGCCGTTTATACTTTAAGACAGGTGCTGCAATTTTACCCTTGTAGGTAGCTAGCTCGGCTGGTTGGCTCGCTTAGATCCAGAATGGGGTCGGTTGTTCGATCCCAACTTGTGCGCTTCGTTTTCAAATTTTTGCTCGACGCGTGCTTATTGGGCCGGCCTGTTTGCGCTTCGCTTCAGTGATGCCCGTCGCTCGGAAACAATTAGTCGAGCAGAGGAATCGAACTCGCGTCGCTGCACTGCTGTAGGCACTTCGCTAACCAGTAGAGCCACATCACTACACTGATGAATAATACCACGAAGTATTTAAGGACAGCTGCAGCCTTCCAAAATTTACAAGTTCACAGATTAAAAAAAGGTTCACGAATTTGTTTCAAAAAGAAAAGGTTCACTTATTCAAAAAAGCTAACGAAAATTGAAAAAAGTTCACAAATTCGAGAAAAAAGTTCATAAATTTGCAAAAGTCCACAAAGTTTGAAAAAGTTCGCTAATTCCAGAAAAGTTAACGAATTAAAAAAATTCACGAGTTTGAAAAATATTCATGAAAATTTCGAAAAAGTTCATGAAATACAAAATAGTTCAAGAAAATTGAAAAAAGTTCATCGATTTTCAAAAAGAGTTCATACATTTGAAAAAGTTCATTGATTTTCATGAAAGTTCACGAGTTTTGAAAAAAAGTTCATGAGTTTTAAAAAAAAGTTCGGTTATTTTGATAATAGTTCATTGATCTTAATAATAGTTCCTCAACTTAGAAAAAAGTTTGTTGAATTCAAAAAATAGTTCATTGATTTGAATAGAAGTTCATCGAATTAAAAAAAGGTTCACGAATTGTAAAAGAGTTCATAGATTTTACCAAAAGAATAGCAAAAATGACAAAAGTTCGCGCATTTTGTCAAAAAATGTAAGAATAAAGAAAGAAAAAAAGAAAAAACCAAACAAAATCGTTCAAAAAATATAGAAGTAAATTATCTTAAAAGAAGGTAATTAGTCACGTCTGAAGAACGTGGCTTGGTGGTTATGGCGGCGTTCTCGCAACCATTAGCTCGCCAGTTCGAATCCTGCCTAGTTAACTGTTTTTTTGCGATTTATCAAAATGAGAACACAATTAAATGGGCTGGTCCAGGTCGTGGTAGGTGGTGTGCGCTGCAGGCGCCCGTTAACGGAAATGCAAAGCAAAGTTTCCCACTAATCATTTGGTGACAACGATAATGTTAGTATTAGTAGTAGAGGAATCACTTGCGTTGGCAGATGATCTATATCAAGCAGCGGAGTGCGGCCATATACCCAGGTCGCGGTAGGTGGTGTGCACTGCAGGCGCCCGTTAACGAAAATGCACGTTAACCGGCGCCTGTAGCGCCAAATAGGATTTGCCCAAAAATTAGTCGACTGAGTTTTAGCCCTTCCGAAACAAATATGATACACAATCACCATACCATCGAAGAAAAAACCGAAACGGGCCAAGCAAAGTTTCCCACTAATCATTTGGTGACAATGATAATGATAGTATTAGTAGTAGAGGAATCACTTGCTTTGACAGATGATCTATATCAAGCAGAGGAGTGCTGCCATATACCCAAGCCTCTATATCCGGAAGCGTTTTTGCTCCAATATTTACCCACTTGGTTGAAAGTGACTCTTGGGTAGGTTTGAAACTGGCACGTGTATTGTTTCGGTACGTGGATGTGTACAAATGAGTGGTGTGTCTAGATTTTCATTTGAAATTTGTTGAATGTGTGTGCAGCTTGGTTTGGTTCATTTAGTATTTTTTGTTTTGTGTGGGTCAAGTTCATCTCCCGGCAGATTTTTTGCTTCGATGCTTCTTTCAGTTTTTGATTGGTTAACCGATGTTGGTCCGGTCGTCATGTTGCTGTCGATCTTCTGATTGGTTATTGGATTGTGTTCTGGCCGCTCTTGGTTCGGTTGTCACGTCGCTATCGATCCTGCCGCTGTTGGGCCAGGTCCGTTTCTGGGTTCCTATTCGTCATCGGTTTGTGCGTCGGTTGCTGTTGGGTCAATCGTTGTGTCGCAATCTGGTCCTGTCACTATTGTTGCGTGCGTGCCGCTGTTGCCTCGGTCGGTCTTTTTTTCGTTACGTGGCGTTTTGTTTCTTTCCGATGGAGCGGTGCCGCTTTGCAGCGTTGGTTCGGGAGTCCGCTAGATCGATGCCGCTTTTCTGTGTTCCTTCATCTCTGGAGGATTCTGTAGCCTTTCATGAATAGACTTCCACCGTCGTCCACCGCCCACCGCTCATCGATCCATCGTCGCTGCTCTACAAGCTATAAAAGGATCTCCTCGGTGTCCCTCCATTAGCATGTCTCCACGGCCCTTGCTCGATCTCCATAGAAGTTGTGTTCTTCTGTTTCTTTTCACTCACCACAATCAAGCCATACGGGGAGCGCAACCGTTGAAAAAGGAAAGCAGGCGAGGTTGATCTTGATGACGTCCAACTCCTCCCCGTCAAGGCCGTCCCATGGGGAGCGCCGCCTGTCTCTCCCCAGGCACGCGGCCTGTCCTCTCCAGCGTTGGTTCTCCATGCCTTTGCCGTTGTCGGGGGCGTGAGCCGTGTCCCTCGCCTCGCACCCTTCTTAATTAGTCATGTGCAAGGGAGGGCCGGCGGTACAGTTTGGCTTTGGAAGCCGGCCATCAAATCCTGCTGTACAACGCTGGTGAGATGCAACACCAAATATTTGAGTGGCGGCCATGGTGGCTGCAGGGCCTCGGCCTGCTCTTCGATCCTTTTCTCTTCTTTTTCTTCTGAGATGGAATGGTGCTCCGTACGCCGCATCCCCGAGCATGCTCCACCATGGTCGGATCCTAGTGGTCTGCGGCCTTCCTTGACGAGCGGCGTCACGGTCCATAGCGTTGGTGGAGGCGGCGATCAAGACGGCGGGCAGCGACAACATGGAACCCTGGATGTTGTGCGCCTGGCCATGAGGATCACGACCGACGAGCGGATGGACTACAATACCGCGGAGCTGTTGCCCTGCGACCAGCTGCTATTAGCGCCACCCGGTAGTTAATGCCGGCCACGCGCCGCGCGCCTCAAGCTGCGTAGTTTTGGTAACCTCGAGCGCCTGTAGCTCATAATCGAAGAGATAATACTCCTTCCGTTTAGGTGAGTAAGTCATCTTAGCTTGTGCATCGTGATCAAAGAGGAGGAGAAAACGAGAGAACTTGATGTTCATTTGCTAATTAATAGCACATCTCTTATTGGTTGATATGTCAAGAAACAAGAAACGAGGTAGAATTTAATGCACCGCGCCTAAGTGTTTTGGGATTATTTGGTTTTCGTAAGATGACTTACACACCTAAACAGAGGGAGTATATCAGTCTAATACTTTATTAGTTTGCTCTTTTAGCCATGAGTTTAGTGCTCAAATACCGAGGCTCAAAATTTAGCGAAGCATGCTCTATCACTTGGGTTGGCTGCCGTGTGTCATTAGGCAATTCGGGTGATCTTTCTTTCGTTCCCGTAAACATTGTGATGAGTTAAATAAAAGGATTGTCTTAAAAATAAGTAGTAGACACATCCTCCGTTCAGATTTCGTTACTTGGATGCGTGCCGATTGTTTTGCCTTTTATTGCACGTTTATGGATGTTCGACCTTCTTTCTTTTGCTTCCATATATGATATGGAAACATCTTGCATGTCAAACATATTCCGAGAACGCATGCCTATTTCACCATTTCCATTGATAATTTAACAGAGCAGACATTGGCCTATTGCAACCTACTACAGCGCATGCACACCTTATTACAAATCTGACAGGACTATCACCTAAAGAAGGAACAAAACAGCGGACACGGCGACCGCACCGAGCAGACCAACTCCGCCGGTGACGGCGTGACGGGAAGAGGAGCTTGCCGGACCAGGCGCTGGGGCGGGCGCGTGATGATGTGGTGACGGCGCAGGGGAATGCTGAGTGGGCGCGTGAGCCGCCGCTGTAACTTGTTGGCTGCCAAGCCGCTCGGTATGGTTGGGGACGGATGTTGACGAGGACGGAGAGTGCGCCGGAGCATGGTGATGATGATGATGGCGATGGCGATGGTGGTGGTGGTGAGCCGGCGCCGGTGGGCCGTGGTGGTGCGGGCTTGGTGCCTTGTGTAGCTCGTCGGCGTCGAGGTGGTACGGCGACGGCGCCTCAGAGTGATGGCCGCGGTACCACTCCGTGTCTGTAGCAGTGTCCAGCTCATCCGCGTCGATGTGGTGGCTCGGCGACGGGGCCGGAGCGTGGTGATGGTGGTGGCTCGGCGACGGGGCCGGAGGGTGGTGATGATGGTGGTGGCTCGGCGACGGGGCAGGAGCGTGGTGATGATGAGCGCTCGGCGCGGGGGCAAGATGGCCAGGATGGTGAGCGGGGCTGGGCGCTTGAGCCGGCGCGTGGTGGTGGTCCTCGTGCGCCGAGGAGAGCGCGACCAGCGAGGCCAGCAGCAGTGCCATCACCACGGCGGTTGGCGAGAGAGGAGTCGCCATGGCAACAAGCTTTGGGGATTGGGAGTGGTGGTGGTGGAATTGTTGCTGTGGTTGTGACAGTCGGGGAGCGGGTCTATATATAGCGACGAGCACGCGTATCTGGAAGAGGGGAGGGGGCCGTCCTCTCTACTATGGAAAGTATTCAATCTTGCGCATTAATTCTTACTATAAAAATGCGATTTCCATTGATTCGTTTTCGATCGTCCAATTCGCTACACTGGCAGGAAATAAATGGGTGTCATTTATTCGTGTATACTCTCTCCTTTCAGAAATATTTGTGCTAGAAATAGATGTATCTAGATTTATTTTAGTTATAGATACATCTATTTTATTCATTTTAGGACAAGTATTTTCGGACGGAGGAAGTAGCTGGCAGCATTACGGTGGGAACATACGAACATTTGACTGTGATCTGTCAAATATCGTGTGAACCGTTGAGTATATATACGATATTTAAATTGTTGCCCACAGAAAAAAATCTCGACCATTTATTAGAAAAATCATAATTGCATCATGATTAATATTATAAAATCTTCCTAAAAAAGAGAGGGAAAAACCTACGGCGCTTGCAGCAGACTGTAAGCATCACAGTAGGCGGCCAAGGCCCAAGGGGCCGTCTGATCTGGCAAGGTGTTGGCTGGAGCTGGCCCAAATGTGCGGCTCGCTGGATCAAACGACGGTTTTGGGCATATGCCGTGCAACGAGCCCAATTTTTTTTACTCCTTTAGGGTGACCGGTGGTTGTTGGACTAATTAATGATGTACTCCCTCCGTTCCTAAATATAAGTCTTTGTAGAGATTTCACTATGAACCACATACGGATGTACATAGATGCATTTTAGAGTGTAGATTCACTCATTTTGCTTTGTATATAGTCCATAATAGAATCTCTACAAAAACTTATATTTAGAAACGAAGGGAGTACAAACTTTACAAGAAATAACTCGTAGCATGGAGGTGCACATTGCAAAGATTATAGAGAGACCAACATTTATTCTAACCAAGTTTGCTGGAAAGCAAGAACCTAATCCGGTTGAGAGTGTACAGATGACGGGTGTGAGTCGTTGAACATTGATCCATTCGCGCCGCCCGCAACCTCCAGTTCTCCCATGCTCCTCGCCTCGCCGCTGCATGAGGTCCTACCGGCGAAGTCCGCCCGGGGCTGGGGACGACACTGACTGGGCGTTTCTCTGCGGTGCCATCACTTTCTCCTGGTTTGGTTTTTGTTGATGGCTGCGACCCGTGGGCGGTTCCGGCTAGATCTGCGGTGGATTGTGGCCATGGGATCCATCTTTCCACTCAAAGTATTAATTTCTTCAATAGCTTGCACTTTTTTAATAGAAGATTTTTTGGTATGCCATTAAAAATAATTTGACATAATATTATTTAGGAGTTTAATAGCTTCTCCTAATGTGATTTCCATAAAAGTACCACCTGCGACGGAATCTAAAAGATTTCTAGATGCAAAATTCAATCCAGCATAAAAAAATTGTATGATCATCCATAAACTTAAACCATGAGTAGGGCAATTTCTTATCATTAACTTCATCCTCTTCCAAGATTGTGCAACATGTTCATGATCAAATTGTTTAAAATTTATTATATCGTTCTTAAGAGAGATGATCTTAACGGGAGGAAAATACTTGGAAATAAAATTATCCTTACACTTATCACATGAATCAATACTATTTTTAGGCAAAGATGAAAACCAAGTTTTAGCACGATCTCGTAGTGAGAACGAAAACAACTTCAATTTAACAATATCATTATCCACATCTTTTTTCTTTTGTATATCATGCAATTTAGCGAAAGTATTAAGATAGGATGCAACATCTTCATTAGGACTACCAGAAATTGTTCTTTCATCACAAGATTCACACAAAGCGGCATTAATTTCATAAGATTCCGCACTAGTGATGGGAGCAATTGGAGTACTAATAAAATTATTATTATTAGTGTTGGAAAAATCACACAACTTAGTATTTCTTGAGACATCGTGACAAAGCAAGCAAACTAGCGCACAAGCAAAGAAAAAGCAAACGAAAAGACAAATGGAAAGAATGCAAATAAAAAGGCAAATATTTTTTCTTTTTCTGAAAATGTTTTAGAAGTGGGGGAGAGAAAAATGAGAGGCAAATGGAGACTAATGTAAGTGTAGGATATGATAGTTTATGATAGGTACTTGGTAGGCTTGATGTAGATCCTCCCTGATAACGGCGTCAGAAATTCTTTCTGCTACTTCTTGAGCTTGCATTGATTTTTTTCCCTTGAAGAGGAAAGGGTGATGCAACAAAATAGAGATAAGTATTTCCCTCACTTAAGAACTAAGGTATCAATCCAGTAGGAGAAACACACAAGTACCCAACGATTGCACTTACACAAACAAACAAATACTTGCACCAACGCGAAAAAGGGGTTGTCAATCCCTTCACGGTTACTTGAAAGGATGAGATCTGATAGAGATATCTATAAAAAATAAGTAAAAGTGCAAAATAAAGTAAAGATAAATAAATTGCATCAAGGTATTTTTGTGTTTTTTGATTTTATAGATCTAAAAATAATATGATAAAAATAGACCCGGGGCCCATAGTTTTCACTAGAGGCTTCTCTCTTGAAAGGAAGCATACGGCGGGTAAACAAATAACTGTTGAGCAATTGATTGAAAAGTGCAAAGTTATGATGATATCTAAGGCAATGATCATGAATATAGGCATCACGTCCGTGAAAAGTAGACTGACTCCTGCCTTCATCTACTACTATTACTCCACACATCGACCGCTATCTAACATGCATCTAGTGTATTAAGTTAACAAGAACAAAATAACGCCTTAAGCAAGATGACATGATGTAGAGGGATAGATCCAACCAATATGAATAAACCCCACCTTTTTATCCTTAGTGGCAATAATACAAATACGTGTCATGTCCCTTCTGTCACTAGGTATTGTCGGATTTCGGGTTCCGCAAACCCTTGAGAGGTTCAAACTCTGGGATGCATGCGAAGAACTCAACCTCCCCAGTCTGCCTGCTCGCCAATCTCACAGCCTAGCTCGACGAACTCGAAGGAAAGGGGACACGATAGTTTACCCAGGTTCGCGCCACCTTGCGGTGTAAAACCCTACTTCTGCTTTGTGGTGGATTTGCCTCGAAGGGCCGAGGATGAACTAGTACAGAGGAGAACAACCTCAGGAGGTGCGTTCTTGAGCTCAAGCGAGCTGGTGAGGGTGGAATTGATTCGATCCTCTCCTATGGTGGTGGCTAGGTCCTATTTATAGTGGCCTTGGTCCTCTTCCCAAACGAAGGCGGGAAGGGATCCCACAACGGCCAAATTTGAAGGGAGACAACTAGTACATCTTATCCTGAGGAAAGTGGTCTTCGCATGTAAAAGCTTCTGGTCATGATGCCGCGGTGGGCTTGGCGAGGACCTCCATCCTGCCGTCCTGGCGATCTTGGCCTTGTTGCACGGGAATGGAAACCTTTGGCTGATTCCTCGGGACTCCGTGCATGCGCTTGTCTTGGCACCAAAGAGGAAACTGGTACACTGCGCCCGCTGGCGCCCACCTGGCCTTGGTCATCATGGCTCACGTCACCCGAACCTCGCAAGGTGAGCCTTGCATAGAAATCTCCGCTTCTCGGGAGCCATCCTGAGGAGGCTGCTCCCTTGGAGGTCCTGGTGTTGTTCGCCTCGCGTGGCTTGGCCCCTCGTGAGGGTCTTGAGTCGTCGAAGTCGAGGCTGGGCCTATCAGGACCCCGATCCTAAGTCACACTGATCTAGCATGTAACACATCATATCACTTTACGGCCTCACGCACGGTATTCCCACAGGTGCCACCTTACCTGGCCCGGGACCGTTTGCGCCTTTTGGCTCACGTATATGACAGTGCTGCTAGCATCCATATGACAAAAAACCCGGGTCGACATGACTAGTCATAAACCCAAGGTGGCGCTAACTTACAGGGACATGCATACATGACCCAGCAACGAACGTGTCGATCAACAACGTATGAACCCAAGTTGTAGCAAGCTACATGGACTTAAAGGAACAACGCGTGACATTTCCCCGAAGAGACAGACATAGGAACGAAGAAGGACACATGCCGGCCAACCTAAGGGTTCCGGAGCAGTAGCAAGCTACCATGGCTCAGTGGAAGCACTAGGAGACATTTCCCGGTAAGAGAGGCTACCAATAATAAACAACTAGGTTGTCGGATCCCACACATACCAAGCATTTTAATGACATACACACAATATGCTCGATATGTGCAAATACAACATGACATCACAACAAAACTCTACGACTCAAAGTATTTATTTAATAGGATCCAAGGAGCCAAGTATTACAATCATGGGTATCATGACTCAACATTCAGAGCATACAAACCAAAAGCACATGCAGAAGCTTAACATGTCTGAGTACAAACAACTACAAATGAAAAGGGCTGAGAAGCCTGACTATCTACAAGACCCCCCAAAGGGCACAAGATCGTAGCTGAGGTAACAAGCTAAATGTCGAAGTCCACGCAAAACTACTCGTGAGACTGGAGTCTCTCTACAAAAACATAAATTAAGCAAACGTGAGTACAAATGTACCCGACAAGACTTACATTAGAACTATCTACACATGCATCAATATCAACAAAAAGGATGGTGGGGTTTAACTACAGCAAGCCAACTTTGACTCAGTGGCTATCTTGAACTACGACTGCAAGTAACTCTTTTGAGGTGGCGCACATGAGTCCACATATTCACCATATCAATACACCACTATGGATCCGCTCCCGTCTCCCTACGAGAACGCCATCCATAGCACTCACGCTTCTCTTGCGTATTTTAGAGTATCCATTTTCACTTGTCTATGAACTATATAGGCAACCCATAGGTCCTTTACCGTGGAGGCGGCTATTCGAATAGATCGTTTATAACCCTGCAGGGGTGTACTTCTTCACACACGCTCTCACCACTTACTACCATGTACACGTCATGTATCTCGGCGATCTTCAAGCGAAAGCCTGGCGAGGGTGTCGGCCACGATCTGAATAACCACACAAGTCCCTAGTCCAGGTTTATCGCATATTCAGGTTCCATCCATAGGGAGTCCGGCCGAGGTTTCCACATACGGCCCCGAACGATGTGTGCAGGGTTCCTAGGTCACCAAACGGGCAACTCGGTACACCGGGCCACATGCCTACCGCATCACAGCCCACCCCTCGGGTTAGCACTGCGCACGGCCTCCAGCATACTACAAACACCATAAACTAGTTGCAACTCCCGCATAGAGGACAGGGGCGGTTAATAAGTCGAGAGGGTCCATTGGTTTCAGGCCCATCGCGTGGTAGTAGCTGTTCATGGGTCACAAACACAGAACTCAGTTCCTGAGGACGGTTTCAATGAGACAACCCACCACGTACTCCTACATGGCCTCTCACCGCTACTTTTACCAAATCGTGTTCACACACTTAGCTCACACACAGTAGGACATGTTCATCACCATTCCAATTCATCCCCGATGAATCAGACCTGACTCAACTCTAAGCAGTAGCAGACATGACAAGCAAGCATGAATGAGTAGGCACATCAGGGCTCAAACAACTCCTACTCATGCTAGTGGGTTTCATCTATTTACTGTGGCAATGACAGGTCATGCAGAGGAAAGGGGTTAAACTACCACATCAAGTAACAGATGAATCCTTGTTGTCCTAATGCAGTAAAAGAGAGCAGGAGTGAGAGAGTGGGTTTGTATCGGAATGAACAAGGGAGTTTTTTCTTGCCTGACACTTCTGAAGATAGTATAGTTCTTCATGGGTGTCATCGATCACATCGTCGGAACATTGTCTACAGAGAGGGGACAAATACCGGCAAACAAGGAAGAACACAATCAATGCAATGCATAATATGATGCATGATCATGACATGGAAATATGCTGTGATTGAGCTAATGCAACTAAAACCAGAAGGGTTTGAGCTATTTTGAACCCAAGGTTCAAGTTCAAAGTCAAACTAAGAATTTATAAAGTGCATTATCATGTTTTGATCTAACAGCAAGGTTAAGTTGTTTAAACATGCATGAAACTAGTACAGATGGATAGATTGGATTTTTTTGATCATTTTTCATATATAAAACTTTTCATTCCGAGTTATGGTTGAATTTATATGATTTTTAGAAGTTTAAAGAATTTTCTAGAATTTCTAAATCTTTTCTGATTTATTTTAATTCCAGAAAGGCTTTACCGCGTCAGCATTGCGTCATCATGATGTCAGCGAGTCAACAGGGTGTCCTGGTCAAACCTGACGTGTGAGTCCACACGTCAGTGACTAACTAACTAACCTAAATTAATTAGTGTTAAACTAATACTAACTGAAAGTATCAATGGAGTTAATTAAACTTAATTAAAAACTAAACTAGGATTAGCAGGGGCCAGGGCCCACTCATTAGCGACCCAGGGGAGGTCAAACCCCTAGTCAGCGGGGTCAAACCCGCCGGCGAGGCCGAACGCAGCGGAGGCTTCGGGTTCACTGCTCCGGCGACCAAACGGCCGGCGGAGAGCATCTACGCGGAGTTGGCGGGGTGGTGCATCCAGTGGTGGCGGTGGCTGAAGCTAGGGTGGTCGGAGCCGACGACGGCGAGTTCTAAGGCGGCGACCGAAGTTCGAGCAAGCTCGGGTTCGGGGCTACAGTGTGCAAAAGGACGAACCAAAGCGACCGCGAGGCTCTACGTGTTGCTGCGAAGCGTTTGGACGCACTGGCGCGACCAAATGGTCGCCGGAGCTACACCGGCGACGAGCTCCTGTGGCGGAGCATCTCGGCTCAGAAGGAGGAGGCGGCTAGAGGACAAAATGAGCTCAGGGAGGAGGGGGAAAGACGGCGGAGCTCACAACGAGTGCAACGGTGGCCTCGGCGAGCTCGGGGAGGTGCTGGAGCGAGCGGGGCGGCAAGGGGGGGTCTCTGGTGGCCGACGATGAAGATGAAGACAACGGCGTCGCTTCAGGCATCCCACGGGCGCGTGCTTCGTCTTGGTGCTCCGTGGCATCGAGGTGGAGCCTCTGGACAGCACGGAGAGGCAGGGTGGTGGCGCTGTCCACGATAACAACGAGCGGCAGCGACAACGACGCTCGGACGGTGCAGGGGACAGAACAAGAGGAGGGGAGAGAGATCCAGGGGGAGTGAGGGGCGGTCGGGGAGGTGCTTGGCAAAGCGAGGGAGTTCCAGGGGGTCGAGGGGGCAGCCAGGCAGGGAGGAGGTGGCCGCACGGTAGTGTGCGCGCGTCGGGCACGCGTCCGTCCTCCTGGCAGGGAGGAAGACGACAGGAGGGGGTGGCCAGGCGGGCTGGGCCGCCAGCTGGGCTGCCAAGTAAGGCCCAGGTGGGTTTCCCTCTCTCTCTGCTTTTTCTTCCGTTTTCTATTTTCTGTACTTGTTTTGGCTTTATTAAAAATGCCAGAGCATTTCCAAAAATCATGAGACTGCTTGTGGCCACTGTTTGGATTATTTCCAACAGTAAACATGTTCATGAATATTTGTACATTTAAAATAATATATAGAAATTAAATGCCCAAATGCAAATAAGGTATGATTTAATTTAGTGACCCAATGTTGTCCTAGAAAAATGTGAACCATTTTTTTCAAAGGTTCTAGACCAAGGCAAAGATGATGAACATTTTTGAAGGGCATTTCAGGTTCATTGAAAAACTATTTTAGTAACCCTAGTTGGATTAAGTGGTGCTGGGGGTTTCTGTCATCCCCATTTCCAAGTTTTTGAGGAATTTAAACATGATGCAACACTCTAATGCATGCACTGACTAGGGTTGTGACAACTCACCCCCATTAAACAAGGATCTCGTCCCGAGATTCAAGCGTAGGGTAAGATGAAGGGGGGACACAAACTAACACAATCTTCACGATCCAGGTTGCACTTCATAAGAACATTGATTCGATCACCATCTTTGTCTCGATGTCTTGCTCTGAGAACTCCAACCAACATGACAACGAGAGGAAAGGGAAAACTCTAGAAGGATCGATCTTCTCGAAGATCGAACAACTCAGGATCAACTCACGGAGTGAGACATTGAAACATCTCTCAAGCTGAGACACGAAGCATACATCCAAAGGGATGGAGTGAAACAGATGATGAAGGTTCACTAGGTAGGTAACAATTCCACACCTAAGAAGATGGTGGACGAAGTCAGAGTAGCAAGGAGTTAATTGCTATGATTCCATAACAGGGCACCTCAAGGAAGGTGACTCGTAGAATCATTCCTTAAGTGGCAAAAAGAATTACTTTTGATTCAGAGAACATTGAAATTCTCTATACCAGCCTAAGGCAAATCACGGTCGATCATTTGAAGAAGTCCAAAAGAATGACATACTCGGACTAGGATGGGTGAGGTGGACTACCTTGTTGATGACAATGCAATGGATGATTTTTTTATCATCAAAAATGGATGGAACCCATGGTAGGACCACTTTTGAAGATGATTCTGAATAACAACCACTGGAAGGGTAGACCATAGTGAGATGGCACACTGGCGGTGCAAGATGGGAACAAGATGAAAATGCTGGGAATGATTCTAGTAACTGGGGAGAAACCCAACAGTAGAGAGTGAGTCCACTGTTTGAAAGGTTATAGCATAACCGAGGAAACTGAGAGCACTATGCAATTAATGCCGACAAAAAACCTAGTGCTTGCGCGTGCTCTCAAGAACTTGAGCATTTCCATATTCATCAAGGTTTTACCAACATCTGCCAGATCTTGGTGACACCTTGTACTACCATGATGAATAGTGATGGAAGGTGCAGATGCAAGGGAAGATAACATCTTCTCAGATTTCACCTTAGTGAGGCCAAGGACACAAAATCTAGATGATCGACCGAGAGACATTTAGCATTCCGCTTCTAATGTTCTCCTTGATGTACTGGCGTAACCCATTTATAGATATGGTTTGGTATCTTGAACATCAAGTAAAAGGTCGGACTTTGGGAGCTCAAGAATCCATAAGGAATAACTATGGAAGTAAATCCTACGAAATCCTTATGGGGAGGTGGCCAACTGCCTCAATCAAAATACTACAATAACAGCTCTTCTGGCTGGGTGTGTTGGCCACGACATCCACTTTAACGGTTACAAAGAGACCAATATTATAGTTCTTGGAAAACGTTCTAACCATCATATCTGCCTGAGATTCAGATCTCGTTGGTGTCAGGATATTATAGACCCATCAAGTCTAGAGAGAAAAATGAAAGTTTGCAACACAAATTGATGAGACGGTGTTGCGAGATTCTCGGGGAATGAACTGCGACAGCAAGCTCCAAAACATGAGCTGGTTCTGCTACACATATGTGAACACGCTGTCCCAGACAAGCATGACCACATAGTAGTCTTATAATAAAACACTACCGAGTTCAGGTGGGGAACCATCATTGCGGATAACGAAGTCCTTGATTAAGCCCGGGTTAGCTCTTAAAAGGAACTCCTTCTCCTGGAACAAATCAGTCAGTGGCTTGGTGTGCTTGGGATACATATGGAGTGAAGGTTGCAAGTCTCCAAACCACAGAATACTTCACACGTATGCATGACCGATTTGGGATGATTCCAGAGGAAGCAACGTTGACTTTCTCGAATTCACGGCGGCAACTTGCATCAAATGCACATGAATGGGAGAAAATCACTTATTACATCTGAACATATGCTTCATGAGCGGGACATGAAGGTAATGCTTATAAAAGTTTCCAACACTAGCTGGATGTTCAACACAAATCATGGAGAGGATAAAATGCTACTGATGAGCTCAACAACAAGTCATCGAGATTCCCATGGAGATGGAATTCCACAATTATGTGAACAAGGTGATAGCATTGGTCAGACCCAAAAGATATAATGGTGTATGCTCGAGGAAACAATCACGAGTAAGACAACATTACGAATATCGTTGGTACTGATTTGATTTGACGATAGCCTATACTTAAATCAAAGATTCAGGTAAGATAATATGTCCAATAATTGATCAGGAAGACCAATCAATGGAGATATCATCTTTCTTCAACACACATACACAAAAATATCCCTTTATAATGAACTAAGTTAGGCAAGCTTTTATCTTCCAACTCTCCAAGTTGTTGTCTAGCTTAACCAACTAGCTCAGGGGTGTGCAACACAGATTCTTGGAGAAGGGGTGGTTACAAGAAACCAACTTGATCACGAGCTCAACATAACAGTCAGGGGACAACTTGGTGATACTTCCAAGAAGATATTTGAAAAATCCCAAACCACCGATATGTTGTTAATCTCGAGAACAATCTTGCTTTTCAGGGCAAGACGAGATGATCAAATAAGCAAGGGATTGACATAATCCTAACTCATTGATCGAAGAGTGCACCGAAAATAAGGACCAGGTAGCACAATCTATCTTAGAATGATGATTCAAGAACCAACACACTAGGAATGAAGTTATTGTCCTTTAACTACCAAGCAACAAGGTTGCTAGGGGTATTGATTTCACACATCATAGTTCACCTGTCGGTATTCCGGTTGCAACAATATAGGAACTGATAAATGAATAATGAGGACGAGAAGTATCACTGTATCAAGAGTTCATTGGATGGTGTGCAATTCCCATGATATTCTTGATATAAAGATGGTAATACTCCAAGGTAGAACAGAACAAAAGCTGGATTGGCATTTTGATCTACGGAATACAACTGCTTTGACCCAATCCTGGATATGGATGAGGTACTGGAGTTTGTTTCTCCTAGTCCTTCCGAATAGAATGGCTTGA
This sequence comes from Triticum dicoccoides, assembly GCF_002162155.2. NCBI lineage: Eukaryota > Viridiplantae > Streptophyta > Magnoliopsida > Poales > Poaceae > Triticum > Triticum dicoccoides. The sequence continues at coordinate 541,957,317 of NC_041383.1, forward strand.
TGGACCACAAGAATAATAGGCATCGATAACACGAATGCATAACTACTCCTGACTATGAATTGATAGACAAGGGTCAGAAGACAACTAAAGAGGGACAACTCAAAGGAACATACGATATTCTGAGTTGTGGATGCATAGATTAGTATGTCGAATGAGTTCAATATATTTCTTACGGATAACCCATGCAGAAAAGTAGGACTGGCAGAGTCATAATATGGAATGGGAAACTCATCGAGAGCACTCTTATTGTGATCTTTTGGTTTAAAGAACTTCTGCCATAAGCAGTTCATGGTATTTGGAAGAACGATATACCACGAACCTCAAAGACTATTGCAAAGGTTACTAATATCCTAAAGTAACTAGAAAACACTATCAACATGAAGTAAGTAGGTGAATCTTGGGTTCAAGAACCCAGGAATAGAATGCATACTAACTAAATGGCATCACGGGATGCTTTCGAGAGTAATGACCAGAATCATCACACTGGGAACACAAAACATGGCTAGATTACTAGGTGATACTCTAGACACCTAGGGTCATAATAATAGCTTCAACATATATGCCGAGGCAACGGAGTACCTCAACACACTAGTTAGTGTGGTTGATCTGGCACACAGGAACTTTGGAACGGTAAGAAGGGAGTTACAAATGCATCAGACTATTTTAGAAACCTTGGATGACTCGGACAACATAACGGCTGTAAATGCTCAAAATGATTTGAGACTTCCTGCAAAATGGTGGCATAACCACTCAACATCACAATACCAAGGTTCTGAGGCCAGCTATGAACACACGGAAGTAGTAGAGACTGAACTGAGGCTTAAATCCATCTGTCACGGCCCGACTGATTGCCGCGCAGGTTGTAGTTGTGGTTGGTAGGAGGACGAGGGCGAGGCCCTCGCTTTCCTATGGTTGGAGAAGGGGGTGAGGAGGGGCACCGTGGCGCAGGAGCAAGGGAGGAGAGGTTGTAGGATATTCTTCTTGCATTTATTGATCCAAGGGCTGGCTATATATAGCCTAATTACAAGACCAGACTAAGACTCCTATTACAATTGGGTGTTGGGAGGGTAACCTTCTTCGGGACTAAACCTTTCCAACTAATACCCATACTCCTAATCTAAAAAGACTGTAATTAAACTAGGACATATCTTTAGGCAGGTGCAGGGCCGGCTTGTGAAGGTCCCTTATGCCTATAGGGCTGGCCCCACATGACATCTCCCCCCTCCATTCTGAAATAGCCCGTCCTCGAGCTGGAAGCTTGGATAATGTTCGCGGAAGGTTGTAACATCCTCCCATGAAGCAGCAGACGTCGGCTGGCCCTCCCAGTGAATGAGCACCTGCTAGATACCATGGGCAATACAAGCACGCAATGCTTGGACAGGGGTTGGATGTACTCGACCCTGAAACAGAGGTGGATGCATCGGCCGAACTTCCGACGGTGGGCGATGGTACTTCTTCAGGACCCCGGCATGGAAAACATTGTGAATGCGGACGCGTGGGGGCACCTCCAAATGGTAAGCAACCGTATTGATTTTAGCGAGGACTTTGAAAGGCCCATAATATTTGGGAGCCAATTTCCCTTTGGTGCCTACTCCAAGGAATGCCGCCGGCCGTTGCTGAAGATGGAGCCAAACCCACTCTCCAACATCAAAAGAAAGGGCCCGATGCTTATCATCATAGTAATGCTTGTACTGTTGTGCTGCCTGAAGGAGACGCTCACGGATGTCGTGTAATAACTGATCGCGGTCGACAATCTGTCGTTCCACCGCCTGATTGTGAATCTCGCCCGACGTATAGTCCCGGAATGAGGGGGGATCCCGTCCATAAACCACCCTGAAAGGCGTGTACTTCAACGCTGAGTGGTACGAAGTGTTGTAGCAGTACTCCGCCCAAGGCAACCATTGGAGCCACTGCCGTGGGCGATCCCCAGTTATGCAACAGAGGTACATGGTGATGACGCAATTGACAGCCTCAGATTGCCCATCAGACTGCGGATGGAAGGCCGAACTCATGTGCAAGCGTGTCCCTGCGGCAGCAAATAGAGCCTTCCAAAAGCTCGAAGTGAAAACCACATTCCTGTCCGGAATGATGGATGTGGGAAACCCATGAAGTCGGACAATGTTGGAGAAGAAGGCTTTAGCAATAGACTCCGCAGTGTACGGATGCGCCAAGGGGATGAAATGCGCATACTTGGAGAAACGGTCCACAACAGTCAGTAGCACACTTTTGCCGCCCACCTTAGGAAGTGCCTCAATGAAATCCATGGAGATGTCTTCCCAGACACGAGAGGGCACTGTCAAGGGCTGCAATAAGCTGGCTGGATGAAGCTGCTCCGTCTTATTGCATTGACAAACCTGGCAAGCACAAATATACTGCTGAAGTGCTGCCCTTGCTTGCGGTAGATGGAAATCCCGACGAAGACGATGAAGTGACTTTTGGATACCTTCATGGTCTGCATCATGGGCTGCAGCCAAGACCTCCCCGAGAAGCGGCGACGCGAGTGGCACATAAGCCCTCTGTTGGAAGGTAACAACACCATCAACAAGAGCCCAAGGCTGTCCTAACTCACCAGATTCTAGTTGTTCCCGGAAAGTGATAAGCGCCGGGTCCGTGTGTGTAGCCTGACGGAGAGCTTCAAACAGATCAAAAGAAGGCTCGGATATGGCGAGTGCCTGGCTGGCAGGAGCATCACGGTGAGAAAGAGCATCGGCGATGATATTTTGGCGACCCGGTTTATATTCCACAGTGAAGTCGAACCCCAACAGTTTGCCCACCCAATGATGCTGTGGAATGGTAGCGAGGCGTTGGTCCAGCAAAAACTTTAGGCTGTAGTGGTCAGTTTTGACGACGAATGCATGTCCCCAAAGATAGAGCCGCCAGTGGCGCACGGCGTGCACCAGACCAATGAGCTCCCGCTCATAAGCGGCGAGAGAAGCATGACGCGGAGCGATGGTTTTGCTGAAATAGGCAATGGGGCCGCCACCTTGATGCATGACTGCCCCGAAACCAGATCCAGATGCATCACACTCCACAATGAATGAAACAGCAAAATCCGGTAGCTGAAGCACATGGGCTGTGGTAAGAGCTTTTTTGAGGGCTTCAAAGGCAATAGTTGCTGCAGGCGTCCAAAGAAATCCGTCTTTCTTGAGGAGTGCCATGAGGGGAGCTGCAATGGTGCCAAAATCCCGGATGAACTTGTGGTAGTATCCTGCCAGTCCTAAGAAACCACGCACAGCGCGGACGGTGCGTGGAACCGGCCAGTCTACCACGGCAAGAACCTTGTCGCTGTCCATGGCAACACCTGCAGCAGAGATGACGTGTCCCAGATAAGCCATGGTTTCCTCCCCAAAGGAACACTTGGAGCGCTTGAGAAACAGTTGATGTGTGTGCATAGCCTCCAAAACGAGCTTGACATGACGTAGGTGATCCGACCAGGACGAGCTGTAGATCAAGATATCATCGAAGAACACAAGCACAAACCAACGAAGGTAGGGATGGAGGACATCGTTCATGAGTGCTTGGAACATCGGTGGGGCATTTGTCAAACCAAAGGCCATTACTACAAACTCAAAGAGGCCCTCATGTGTGCGGAAGGCCGTCATGTGGATATCCTCAGGGGCCATCCGAACCTGGTGGTAACCCGACCGGAGATCCAGTTTGGTGAAAAAGCGGGCGCCCTTGAGTTCATCCAGAAGTTCATCGACAACAGGAATTGGAAACTTGTCCTTGATAGTGACAAGGTTGAGACCACGGTAGTCGATACAGAAACGCCAAGTCCCGTCAGCCTTTCTGACGAGTAGAACGGGGGATGAAAATGCAGAAGAACTAGGACGGATCAGACCGTGAGCCAGCATCTCTGAACATTGGCGCTCTAGTTCATCTTTTTGAATTGTTGGATAGCGGTAGGGACGGACAGCAACCGGTGGTGTCCCGGGAATAAGATGAATATGATGGTCATGTGTGCGCTACGGCAGCAGGCCCTGTGGGTCGGCGAAAACATCGGTGAAAGTGGCTAGCAGGCTGTCCAGAAGTTCCTTGCCTTTGCACGCGTGTAGGTGGGCAGGACGTCCGAGGGAGCCGAGGCCCGACCACTCCACACGATGATCCGAGTGCCAAAACGACATCCACTACATAGTGAAATCCCAGAGAATTGGCCCAAGAGTTTTGAGAAATCGTGTACCGAGGACGATGTCGAACCCGCCCAATGGAATGGCATGCAGATCAACAATGAAACGCTCCTTGTCAATGGTGATCGCAGCCTGCTGAAGGAGTCCCCGACAGGTCACCTTATCGCCATTAGCGACCGTGACTCCCAAACAACGATTGGAGGAGAAAGGCAGCCCGACGATGGTGGCCAACTCTTTGTGGATGAAGTTATGAGTGCTGCCTGAATCAAGCAAGGCGACCAAGTCACGGTCCCTGATGCGAAGAGTGACCTGCATTGTGTCGCTGGTGGGAATTCTGGTAATAGCCAAGAGTGAGATTTGTGCTTCCTGGAAATCCTCAAACTGCTCCGCTTCAGCGTCGGCGGATTGAATATAGAACAGTCGTTTGCAGCGATGGCCCCGCACGAACTTCTCGTCACAATTGAAGTAGAGACCCTTAGCGCGCTGTTCATCCATCTCGGCGGGCGTTAGTCTTTTAAAGACGAGCGCAGGCGTGGGGTTGGAGGAGTCCGGCAAGGCCGGAGTAGGTGCAACCATGGGGCGGAGTGGACGGCTGGGCCGGCCCGGAGTGGTCGCGGTGCTTGTGACAGTATTGAGGTGCTCAAAGGAGATTGCTAAGTCCATAGCTACGTCCAAAGTCGCCGGTTTTAGCATCTCAACCTGAGTTTTCATAGGCTCGCCCAAGTTGTTGGTGAAGATATCCCGCTCATCGTTGTCAGCAATGGGACGCACCCGAGAGAGATTCTCAAGAAAGCGCTTGGAGTATTCTACCACGATGCTGGAGCGGCGGGTGGAGATCAGCTCGCCAAAGGGGTTGGTGCGGGTCGGCGGTCCGAAGTGGTTGGCGATCAATTTTTGAAACTCGGTCCAGGACGGCCGCTAGCCCAGCTTAGTCTCGAGGTGGCCATACCATAATGCGGCAACATCGGTGAGGTGGTATGAGGCGAGCCAAGTCTTATCTGACTCCGACGTTTGCTGCCCAAGGAAGAAGAGATTGCAATGTGTCAGCCACGGTTGTGGATCGCTGGCCCCATCAAAGAGGGGAAAATCAATCTTGTAGAGGCACCGAGCGCTATCCCCTGGATCGGTCGGGGCCCCGGTGTGGGATGGTGCATCTAGGGGCCTGAGGAGCCCGGTACCACCCAATTGAGGCGTGCCCTTGCCTTCCAGCCGAAGGAGGGCCAGGTTCTGCGTGCGCTGCTGCTGTGACGTGTCCGCCAGCTGGTCCTGGAGGTTTTTGAGTGTCGCGGCGATGGACTAGAGGGTGGCGCGGTCCTCAGCATGCTCTGTCCAAGCAGTGTGGTTCTCCTCCGAGAGGCTGTTCAAAGTGGCGACCACGGCCTCATGATCCTCGTGCTGTTTGGTCGGGAGGTCTGCTAGGGTTTGCGGTAGAGGCACCGATAGCGGTGGCGGAGACATGGCCGCTGGGATCCACGAGGTGGCTAATACCAAGTTGTCACGGCCCGGCTGATTGCCGCGCAGGTTGTGTAGTCGTGGTTGGTAGGAGGACGAGGGCGAGGCCCTCGCTTGCCTATGGTTGGAGAAGGGGGTGAGGACGGGCGCTGTGGCGCAGGAGCAAGGGAGGAGAGGTTGTAGGATATTCTGCTTGCGTTTATTGATCCAAGGGCTGTCTATATATAGCCTAATTACAAGACCAGACTAAGACTCCTATTACAATTGGGTGTTGGCAGGGTAACCTTCTTCCGGACTAAACCTTTCCAACTAATACCCAGATTCCTAATCTAAAAAGACTGTAATTAAACTAGGACATATCTTTAGGCAGGTGCAGGGCCGGGCCGTGAAGGTCCCTTACGCCTATAGGGCTGGCCCCACATGACACCATCAATCCTATAAGTCTACAGATTAGTAACACGTGATCTTGATACAAAGAAGAGGAAGCCTAGTTTGTCGGCGTTCTAGATACGGGGGTACCCAGACTTGCCTGCCTGCGGCCCACTGCGCGGCTCCATCGGCGGCCTGGTATGGCCCAACTTCAACATCGACAGCTCAAGACCCTCGCGAGGGGCCAAGCCTCGTGAGGCGGACAACGCCAAGACGGAATCAGCCTCCTCAGGTTGGCTCTCGAGGGGCGGGGAGTTCTATGCAAGGTGCACCTCACGAGACTCAGCTGACATGAGCCATGAAGACCAAGGCCAGGTAGGCGCCAGCAGGCGCAGAGCGCCAGTTTCCCCTTTGGTGCAAAGGAGGCAAGCAACAAGGGCCAGCCCTGAGGGGGGGGGGGGGCAGGGGGGCGGCCGCCCTGGGCCCCCAAGGTGGAGGGGCCCCAAGTATGTATTTCCTTGTATTTGGCCCATTTGGCTGCAGTAAAAAAAGTTCAGTGTGCCTGGCAAGCAGCTACGTATCATAGATGGAGGTTCTTAAAAAAACGTACATATATGGAGAGTCTGATATATCGCCATAACTCACGCATCAACTCCCAACCCACGCATGCATCGCCAATTCGCCATCATGCACGTAACAGCCTCCGCCTTTCCGCCATAAAAAACATACGTAGTGAACCAGAAGAGCAGTATAGGATGAGATCCAGATCCCAAGGGGCGCGGTGCACATGATCTCACGCGCGCACATGATCTATGGCGCTGATCTCCGGCGCCGGAGTGTCATCTACAGAGGTGAGTATTACCGGCAGGTCAACATCTTTCACTGTTTGTACAATTAACCGTTCTGGTTCTGCAGTTCAATATTGATGTTCACTCAATAGATCTCAAAGAGATCGAGCGTAGAACGAGGATCTGGATTCTCTCATGGCAGTTGGTTGAATTGAGCGATGAGATGATGTCATAATTGGGTAATTAACTCTTAATTTAATCATTTGCACAACTCACTAAATGTGAGTAACTTTGCATATGTGGCACCATATATTTACTTTTTAAATATACGAAGGTATTTAACTTTTGAAGATACGAAGAAATATTTTCCACACCATTCGTATGAATTTCGATCATCTATCTAATTTCTCAGATACTCCTATTTGTAGTAATAGTCATACCATAGTCATTCCAAGAACTCAAAAATGTGAATCCAACTATGCAATTTGGACGCAAATTCTTTTTGGACTATTCGTGGAGGCTTCTGTTGTTTTGGTTCAGTGTCTAAAATAATGTACTCCCATAGTTGAAGTTCAAGCATGACATTAAACAAGACTTTGCATCGTGCATCGTTGTCTATTTTCTCTATAACACATTATTTCGATGCTTAAATCAAGGGCCCCTGGGTTTTAGTTTCGCCCCGGGCCTCCGAAATCTCAGGACTGGCCCTGCAAGCAGCAGGTGCGGAGTCCCGAGGAACCAACCAAAGGTTTCCATTCTGGTGCAACCAGACCAAGACTGCCAGATGGCAGGACGGAGGTCATCACCGAGCCCACCGCAGCGTCACGACCAGAGGCTTTTCGCAGGCGAAGACCACTTTAGTCAGGATAGGATGTAGTACTTGTCCCCCTTCAAATCTGGCCGTTGTGGGGTCCCTTCCTGCCAACATTTGGGAAGAGGACCAAGGCCACTATAAATAGGACTTAGCCTCCACCAAAGGGGAGGACGGACATATCAGATCCCTTCTCATCCAGCCACCTTACCAGCTCTCGTGAGCTCAAGAACACCTCACCTCCTGAGGCCAGTTCATCCACTATACTAGTTCATCCTCAGCCCTTCGAGGCAATCCACCAAAATGTTGGAGTAGGGTATTACACCGCAAGGTGGCCCGAACCAGGATAAACTGCTGCATCTCCTTGTCTCTTTGAGCTCGATGCGCTAGGCTTAGGAGGATCGCGAGTAGGCAGGCTGGGTAGGTTGAGATCTCCGCACGCACCCCAGAGTTTGAACCTACCAAGGGTTTGCTGAACCCGTAATCCAACATTTGGCACGCCAGGTCAGGGTGCGTCGGAGATCCGCTGCTCCGTCCGTCACGTCGCGCCTCCGTCTTTGATGGCGGGAGCTCCTTCGTCGACTCGACCGTCGCGCGCCTTTGATGGGGGCGAGGGGCTCCGTGCTTTCAGCCCCTCCTTGTGATGGGTGGATTGGCCACCTAAGTTCAAGCCAGAGATGTCGCCTTGCTACGACGACACGACGGACCCGGCTGGCTTCCTCCAGGTATACGAGGAGGCGATCTGGGCGACCAGCAGAAACGATAAGGTGAAGGCCAACTGGCTCCCCATGGCCCTCGTGGGTGCACCGTGCGCCTGGCTGCTCAACCTGCCGGCGTCCTTCGTGGCCTCCTGGGAGGAGCTGCGCAGCCTCTTCATCGCGTGCTTCGCGGCGCCGGCGCCTCCCATTGTTGTAGCTCTCCTAGGTGGCTCGCAGGCACCACCCTCTGACTGGCACATCAAGCAGTTCTACCGCCAAGTGAGCACTGCCAAAGTGAGCCCTGGGGCCCCTCTGGGCTGGGCAGCGCCTATGGCTGACCTCACCTTCGGACCAGAATATCATCCAGCAACTATGGTAGGAGCAGGCGCGCTCTCGATGCTCTGCACCCCCACCATCTCCAACGTGGCGGTCACCAAGACCCTCATCGATGGCGGAGCCGGCCTCAACGTGCTCTCCGCAGAGGCATTCGACCTGCTGCACGTGCCCCCCAACCGACTTCGCCCCACCAAGCCTTTCTCCAGAGTTGGCAGTGGCTTCACCAACCCCTTGGGGCAGATCCGCCTCCCCGTCACCTTCGGGACCCCGGACAACTACCACACCGAGCTCATCGACTTCGACATCGCCAGGATCGACCTGCCATACAACGCCATCCTAGGGTACCCCGCTCTGGCCAAGTTCATGGCGGCAACCCATCTAGCCTACAACCTCATGAAGATGCCAAGAAGCAACGGTGTCCTCACGGTGGCAGGGGACACCAAGGACGCACTGCAGGCCCTCAAGCTCGCTCTTAGGTCTGCGGCGTCTGCACTGCCTAGCGAGAAAGGGGGCCCTGAGGCCCCAGGGGCAGCGCCAGCCAAGAAGAAGTAGCTGTTCTCCCAAGACCGAGCCGAGATGAAGCAAGTGGTGGTCAATGAAGACGGGGCGTCAAGCGCCACCTTTACCATAGGAGCTGGCCTCCCTCATGGCCAAGAGAAAGTGTTGATCGACTTCTCGCGCGCCAACAAGGACGTGTTCGCATGGGAGCCCAAAGACCTGGTCGGGGTTCCAAGGGGAATAATCGAGCACCACCTGAAGGTATGCCCAAACGTGCATCCAGTGAAGCAGAAGGCCCGCCGCCAGTCCACCGAGAAGCAGGCATTCATTGTCCAAGAAACCTGCAAGCTGCAGGATGCTAGGGTCATCAAGGAGGTACGGTACCCGGAATGGCTGGCAAACCTAGTTGTCGTCCCCAAGAAAGGAGGGAAGAAACTCATGTGCGTCGACTTCACCAACCTCAACAAGGCTTGCCCTCAGGATCCCTTCCCGCTTCCTCGCATCGACCAGATCATTGACTCCACCGCCGAGTGTGACCTATTATGCTTTTTGGACGCCTTCTCAGGCTTCCACCAGATCAAGATGACCATGAAAGATGTGGAGAAGACGGCGTTCCTGACACACTACAGAGTGTACTGCTACACCTACATGCCCTTTGGGCTGCGCAATGCCGGGGCTACCTTCCAGCGGCTAATGCACATCGCCCTGGGTGGGCAGCTTGGGAGAAATGTTGAGGCATATGTTGACGACATAGTGGTGAAGTCTCGGGAGGCAAGGACCTTGATTGAGGATCTGGAGGAGACGTCTGCCAGCCTGCGCAAGGTGGACCTATGGCTCAATCCCGAGAAGTGCATATTCGGAGTTCCCTTTGGCAAGCTGTTGGGCTTCCTAGTATCGCACAGAGGGATCGAGGCAAATCCGGAGAAGGTCAAGGAAATAGAAGACATGAGCCCTCCTGAGGAAGTCCTGGATTAAGGGGTCCTCGGACAGCCGGACTATATACTTTGGGCGGACTGTTGGACTATGAAGATATAAGATTGAAGACTTCGTCCCATGTCCGGGTGGGACTCTCCTTTGCGTGGAAGGCAAGCTTGGCAATCCGGATATGTAGATCTCCTTCTCTGTAACCGACTCTGTGTAACCCTAGCCCCCCCGGTGTCTATATAAACCGGAGGGTTTAGTCTGTAGGACAACAACAATCATAATCATAGGCTAGCTTCTAGGGTTTAGCCTCTATGATCTCGTGGTAGATCAACTCTTGTAATACTCATATCATCAAGATCAATCAAGCAGGAAGTAGGGTATTACCTCCATCGAGAGGGCCCGAACCTGGGTAAGCATTGTGTCCCCCGCCTCTTGTTACCATCAGCCTTAGACGCACAGTTCAGGACCCCCTACCCGAGATCCGCCGGTTTTGACACCGACATTGGTGCTTTCATTGAGAGTTCCACTATGTCGTCACGATAAGGCTTGATGGCTCCTTCAATCATCTGCAACGATGTAGTCCAAGGTGAGGTTTTCCTCCCCGGACAGATCTTCGTATTCGGTGGCTTCGTATTGCGGGCCAACTCGCTTGGCCATCTAGAGCAGATCGACAGCTACGCCCCTGGCCATCAGGTCAGGTTTGGAAACTTGAACTACACTGCCGACATCCGCGGAGACTTGATCTTCGACGGATTCGAGCCCATGTCAGGAGCGCCGAACAGTCACGACGGGCATGACTTAGATCTGCCATCTGACGGTGTTCGGGAGATCGCACCTGCGGCTGCCCTGGCCCTTAATCTAGAGCAGATCACGCCATCCGAGGACGGGTGGATCGACCCCGCCATGGAGGCCGCACATTCATCAGCGCTAGAGCCGAACACAGACTTCACCTCCAAACAGATCTGTGTCTTCGGACCCTCGGACTCGTCTCCGGCCATAGGTTCCGAACCGCGTGCATCCGTGCCTATCGAATCTGATTGGGCAATGATCATGGAGTTTACCTCCATGGATATCTTTCAGCACTCACCCTTGGGTGACGTGCTAAATTCATTGAGGTCTCTCTCTCTATCAAGAGACTCTTGGCCGAACTATGTCCGGCTTGAGTGGGAAGCGGACGACGAAGGAATTCGTTCCCCACCCACCACCCACTTAATAGCCACTGTCGATGACTTAACCGACGTGCTTGACTTCGACTCCGAAGACATCGACGGTATGGACGATGATGCAGGAGAAGAACAAGAACCACCGCCCACAGGGCGCTGGACATCCACCTCATCATATGATATACTATACATGGTGGACACCCCCAAAGAAAGGAACGGCGATGAGGCAACGAAGGATAATCCCTTGGAGAAGCAATCTAAGCACCGGCGTCATCGGCGCCACTCTAAGCCCCGCCATAGCAAAAATAGCGATACCGGCACAAGAGATGATAGCAATCCGGATGGTGCCGAAGACGAAATCAATCCCGCCCAACCAGGCTTCGAGCAGGCCGAGCGGGAGGATGGGCAAGCTAGCCCTAAGGAACAGGCAACAGATGGAGAGTCAGAGGATGACAATTACATGCCCCTCTCCAAAGACGAAGTGAGCCTTGGCGACGAAGAATTCATCGTGCTTGAGGACCCCTCGAGCAGGAGCGCTTCAAGCGCCGACTTATAGCCACTGCAAAAAGCCTGAAGAAGAAACAACAACAACTTCAAGCTGATCAAGATCTGCTAACTGATAGATGGACTGAGGTCCTGGCGGACGAGGAATACGGACTCGAGCGCCCAACCAAAACTTACCCAAAGCGCAGGTTGCTACCTCAACTCGAGGAGGAGGCATTAGAGCCCACACTACCAGCGCACGATGTGGCTGACCGGCCACCTCGTGCCCGAGACAAAGCAACGTATCAGCCCGCACCCTGTCGCCAATTAAGCAAAAAACACAAAGGACCGGGGCTCCATGCATGACCTACGAGACAAATTGAAAAACAAAGCAGGACAGTCAAGATCGATCTACAGATCAAGGGGGCGTGCTCCAACGCGTGACGATGACCGTCACGCCGGATATACTAAAAGCAATTCTGGCTGGGCCGAATACAACAGACCAGACTCATTTGAACTGCGTCATGATGTAGCCCAGCATAGAGGCGCCGCACACCCCTTATGCTTCACGGATGAAGTAACGGATCATGAATTCCCAGAAGGGTTTAAGCCCGTAAATATCGAGCCTTATGACGGGACTACAGACCCCGCGGTATGGATAGAAGATTTCTTTCTCCACATTCACATGGCCCGCGGGGATGATCTACATGCCATCAAGTACCTCCCACTAAAACTTAAGGGACCGGCTCGGCATTGGCCGAGTAGCTTGCCGGCAAACTCCATCGGAAGTTGGGAGAACCTGGCAACCGCATTCCTGGATAACTTCTAGGGCACGTATGTGCGACCACCGGACGCTGAATATTTAAGTCACATAACCCAATAGCCCGAAGAGTCAGCTAGGAAATTCTGGACCTTGTTCCTAACTAAAAAAAACCAAATTATCGACTGTCCGGATGCCGAAGCCCTAGCGGCCTTTAAGCATAATATCCGTGACGAGTGGCTTGCCCGACATCTCGGCCAAGAAAAACCGAAGTCCATGGCAGCCCTCACAACACTCATGACCCGCTTTTGTGCGGGCGAGGATAGCTGGTTGGCTCGTAGCAACAACACAGCAAGCAACCCTGGCACATCAGAGGCCAGGGATAGCAACGGCAAGCCCCAATGCAACAAACACAAGCGTCGCAAAAATGGGGATAACACCAAAGACACGGCAGTCAATGCGAGATTCAGTGGCTCTAAGTCCGGTCAGCGGAAAAACCCATTACAAAAGAACAATCTGGGCCCGTCCAGTCTGGACCACATACTCGATCGTCCATGACAAATTCATGGCACCCTAGAAACACCAGCCAATCATACCAACAGAGAATGCTGGGTCTTCAAACAAGCCAGCAGGTCAGGTGCCGCAAACAAGGAGAAAGGGTATCAAAGCGATGACGACGATGAGGAGCCCCGATCACCAAATAAAGGAGGACAAAGGAGATTTCCCCCGCAAATCAAAACGGTGAATATGATAAACGTCATCCACATCCCCAAACGGGAACGGGGGTGCACTTTGAGGGATGTCGACCTAACGGAGTCAGTCACCCCACAATACAAACCATGGCCGATCACTTTCGATCATATGGATCGTCCGACCAATACCAATCATGGTAATTCAGCCGCACTTGTCCTCGACCCAATAATTGATGGGTTCCACCTCACACGAGTCCTTATGGACGGAGGCAGCAGTCTAAACCTGCTGTATCAGGACACAGTGCGCAAGATGGGTATTGATCATTCGATGATCAAATCCCCTAAAACCACCTTTAAAGGTGTTATACCAGGTGTGGAGGCCAGTTTTACACGCTCCATCACTCTGGAGGTAGTCTTCGGATCACCAAACAATTACCGTACCAAAGAGTTAGTCTTCGACATCGTCCCTTTCCACAGTAATTACCATGCATTGCTCGGACGAACCGCGTTTGCTCGATTTAACGCAGTGCCACACTACGCCTACCGTAAACTCAAGATGCTTGGTCTGCGTGGCGTCATAATTGTTAATGGCAAGGCCGAACTCCACCTCGGCGCCGAAGAGTATACCACCGCTTTAACAGTAGAAGCAACAAGTGGCACCTTCCAATCGAACCTCGAGTCAATGGACAAGCTCCTGGACACCGCCAAAGGAGTCCGAACTACTTCGCAACAGGATAGCCCGGCTCGTCCGGAGCTCAATTAAACACTCCGGCAAAAGCTAGGAAAGTCCACATACTGCGGCTCAACCTCTCTGTGGCACACAAATATTTCTCGCATTTTCTTTGCAGATTCACTTTTGCGCAGGCCAGGACTAGCGACATGGAAACAGCTCGAACGCGCAAGGGCATCCTTGGATATTCCCCTAGAAGACCATCCGACTATACTCCGGATCCGCACACAGCTTCTTCCCGCCTGGTCTCAGCAGGTTCTGCAGTCATATTTCTTTTTATCACATTACCTGTACCCATATGCATCGACGTATTACTCAAATACAACATGTAGATTTATATGACGCTTATCTGCTATTGATTTTTACTGACACCCTTCATCAAAACAGCATCCGTACATCGTGATACGCCTTAATATGCCAGGGGCTTCATTGTACCCATAATACGACAATAAAGTCCGGACACCTTCGTGGACGTTCGACACCCTGAACTTATAGCATTATATGCATCAGCTCCGAAGCATGTCTTGGGTCAATAGTTGGGTTTGCCCAGCTCCTACGTTTTGCTGCCTTAGTTCCGCTATATCGGCTAGGGAAGCATAGGGAGAACTACTGCGATTGTGTCCCGGTTCTTCCGGACGAGCACCTTAGTAGAGAAAGCCGAAAACTGACTGTCATGATACAACGAGAGCTGGTCAGCTGTTCGAGAGGTTGTAAAATCTTTAAGGATTTCTTCCGCATAATGCCATAACCAATGCAGCATGCGATGGATCGGCTTTTCTTCCGATCAAGCGCTTATAGAGCCCCTCGTGCGGTCTTCCGAACACCAGGGGCTGCGCCTACCTTCCTTTTGTCAAACTCCTATGGCTAAGTGAGAGTGATAAAGCCCTATAGTCCGATTGCCTAGTTTGTTGTGCTGAACACCTCCTTCAAGGACCCAAAACTGGGATAAAGAGTGCTCAGGTTTATCCCGAACACCCCCGTACTTCCTACGTGGGGGCAGAAGCTGACGACTGGCCAACTCTCAGGATTAATATATAAAACGACCGCACAGGAGGAAAAACTTTCAAATAACAGGCAATAAATAATAGAAATGACCTTGTTCAATATTACAAAGGACAGCATGACTGTATTCATGGAAATATAATGTCCTTGGTGCATCGCTCCGCCGCAAGGCGGGCTCCTTTCAGGATGCTATCATAATATAATTCGGGCTATTGGTGCTCCTTCCCCTCAGGTGGTCCCTCGGTCATCAGCTTTTCCGCATCCATCTTCCCCCAGTGCACCGTTGCGCGGGCGAAGGCCATTCCCGCACCCTCCATACACACCAACCGCTTGATGACTTCGAGTTGAGGGCAGGCACTCACAAGCCGCTTCACGAGCCCGAAGTAACTGCTTGGTATCGGCTCGGCGGGCCATAGCCGAATAATCAAATCCTTCATGGCTAGTTCGGCCGCCTTATGCAGCTCGATCAGCTGCTTCAGCTGATCGACAAATGGCATCGAATAATTCGGCGCCAAATACTACAACCAGAAGAGCTTATCCGTAGTGTTCCTTTCTTCGGCTCGATAGAATTGGGCGGCATCAGATATGCTGCGTGGCAGCTCCGCAAATACCCCTGGGGAAATCCGAACTCATAATTAGAAATATGATTTTGTCCTCAAATACTTGCTTTACATAGAAAAAGCCTTACCCGCCGCAATCTTCCTCGCCTCTTGGATCTCCTACAGGGCGCCTTGGGTTTCCCCCCGGGCATCACGCACGGCCTGATGAGCCTTGGTGAGTTCGGATTCTTTCTCCGTTAAACTCTGCTCCAAGGTCTCACATTTCTTCACGGCCTCTTGAAGCTCTTGCTCAGCTTCAATAACCCTGGCCTCATGCTTCTCACGAAGAGCCCACTCTGCAGCTGCCCTCTTTTCAGCCTCGGCCACAGCCTTCTTAAGAGCCTCGACTTCGGTCTCCGCCCCTAGAGCAAATCAGGAAACATATTTTTATCATACTAAAAATTCGTTCATACTGAACACGAGCAAGGTTTGTGCATACCTTGTTTATCCTCCAATTGCCTTTTTAACTGGCCAAGTTCTTCTTTGGCCCGCTCCAGACTTTGATTCAGTCCGGAGACCTCCGCAGTATGAAAGGCGGCAGTCGCTATAGACGCCTGCTTATAAAAGAAGGGAGTTAGATGTCATCAAGTGAGTCTCCTACGAACATAAATTTGATCCTCTGTCCGGTTCTTTCTTTCACCGAGCAGTGTATCAGGGGCTACTATCTATATTATGACACTCTTTGATACCTCATAAAACATACCTCAAAGCCTCTTATAAGGTTGATGCAGGCTTCATCCAGTCCACTCTCAGCGGACTGAATCTTCTCAATCACCACACCCATAAGGGCACGGTGTTCATCGACGATGGAGGCGCTTTTTAGCACCGCTGATAAAGTATCCGACACCTCTGGTTGGACAGAGGTTGCCAGTAGAGCAGACCCACCCCCTCCAGCAGAGGGAGGCCGCCTGCCTGATTCTGGAGCCGTAGTGGTCTCCGGGATTGCGTCTGGCTGGGGGCCGAATTCAAGATCGCCCCCGTCGTCGACGTCCATGGGAGCCTTCTCTCCCATGTGTCCGGCCCCTGAAGTTTGATCTCCTGGCGCCGCCTTTACGATCTCCCCCCCTCCTTGGTCTGGGTCCTTCTAGGATGAAACCTCGGTTTCATTCACATGTTTGGGGGTAGGGGCCTTCGGGGGTGTCCCACTCTCCATAGCATCCAAACCCAGCAAATCCTCTGATGAGGATTGTTCGGTGCGGGACCTCACCGGATGATGTCTACTACACAACCTTCTTCTTGTAGACGTTATTGGGCCTCCAAGTGCAGAGGTTTGTAGGACAGTAGCAAATTTCCCTCAAGTGGATGACCTAAGGTTTATCAATCCGTAGGAGGCGTAGGATGAAGATAGTCTCTCTCAAACAACCCTGCAACCAAATAACAAAGAGTCTCTTGTGTCCCCAACACACCCAATACAATGGTAAATTGTATAGGTGCACTAGTTCGGCGAAGAGATGGTGATACAAGTGCAATATGTATGGTAGATATAGGTTTTTGTAATCTGAAAATATAAAAACAGCAAGGTAACTAATGATAAAAGTGAGCGTAAACGGTATTGCAATGGTAGGAAACAAGGCATAGGGTTCATACTTTCACTAGTGCAAGTTCTCTCAACAATAATAACATAATTGGATCATATAACTATCCCTCAACATGCAATGAAGAGTCACTCCAAAGCCACTAATAGCGGAGAACAAACAAAGAGATTATGGTAGGGTACGAAACCACCTCAAAGTTATTCTTTCGGATCACTCTATTCAAGAGTTCGTACTAGAATAACACCTTAAGACACAAATCAACCAAAACCCTAATGTCACCTAGATACTCCATTGTCACCTCAAGTATCCGTGGGCATGATTATACGATATGCATCACACAATCTCAGATTCATCTATCCAACCAACACAAAGTACTTCAAAGAGTGCCACAAAGTTTCTACCATCGAGTCAAGACGAAAACGTGTGCCAACCCCTATGCATATGTTCATGGGCAGAACCCGCAAGTTGATCACCAAAACATACATCAAGTGGATCATGTGATATCCCATTGTCACCACAGATAAGCGCGGCAAGACATACATCAAGTGTTCTCAAATCCTTAAAGACTCAATCCGATAAGATAACTTCAAAGGGAAAACTCAATCCATTACAAGAGAGTAGAGGGGGATAAACATCATAAGATCCAACTATAATAGCAAAGCTCGCGATACATCAAGATCGTGCGGAGTCAAGAACACGAGAGAGAGAGAGAGAGATCAAACACATAGCTACTGGTACATACCCTCAGCCCCGAGGGTGAACTACTCCCTCCTCGTCATGGAGAGCACCGGGATGATGAAGATGGCCACCGGTGATGGATTCCCCCTCCGACAGGGTGCCGGAACAGGCTCCCGAGAGGTTTTTGGTGGCTACAGAGGCTTGCGGCGGCGGAACCCCTGATCTATTGTGTCCTTCAATGTTTTTAGGGTATATGGGAATATATAGGCAAAAGAAGTCGGTCGGGGGAGTCTCGAGGGGCCCACGAGACAGGGGGCGCGCCCAGTAGGGGGGGGGGCGCCCCCACCCTTGTGGCCACCTCGAAGCTTCCTTTACTTCAACTCCAAGTCTCTTGGTTCACGTTCGTTCCAAAAATCACGCTCCCGAAGGTTTCATTCCGTTTGGACTCCGTTTGATATTCCTTTTCTTTGAAATACTGAAATAGGCAAGAAAACATCAATATGGGCTGGGCCTCCGGTAAATAGGTTAGTCCCAAAAATAATATAAAAGTGTATAATAAAGCCCGTAAACAACCAAAACAGATAATAATATAGCATGAATGCTTCATAAATTATAGATACGTTGGAGACGTATCAGCATCCCCAAGCTTAATTCCTGCTCGTCCTCGAGTAGGTAAATGATAAAGAAAGAATTTATGAAGTGTGAATGCTAGCAGGTGCACAAGTTTGATCAATGATAATTTCAATCACCTTTTCTAGCATGATTATATGTCATAACTGTAGTTCATATGATAAAACTTCTCAAGATCAAGTAACAAGCTATTCACATGTTAAAGCATAGACCATAAACTTTCTTGAAAACTAGCAAACTTCATTCTTAGTCATCAAACAATTACAATTCATCTTATTTTCAGGAAGGGTCTATGTCAGAGCTTTGATTTAGCAAACTCCACATACTCAACTATCATACAGTCTTCCATGATTGCTAACACTCACGCAATACTAATGGTTATGGAGTTTTAATCGGACACTGGGAAAGATATGGGCTTATAGTGTTGCCTCCCAACGTATTCACCTTTGGGTGATGTCAACAATAATAGTTCATGCTAACTTACATCCAATTGGATATATATAACCAGGATCTTTCCAACACGAGGTGATTGCCAAAGGATAAAATGAAAAAGGGAAAGGTGAAGATCACCTTGACTCTTGCATAAAGTAAAAGACATAAAGTAAAAGATAGGCCCTTCGCAGAGGGAAGCAGAGGTTGTCATGCGCTTTTATGGTTGGATGCACAAAATCTTAATGCAAAGGAACGTCACTTTATATTGCCACTTGTATATGGACCTTTATTATGCAGTCCGTTGCTTTTATTGCTTCCATAACAAGATCGTATAAAGCTTATTTTCTTCACACTAATAGATCATACATATTTAGAGAGCAATTTTTATTGCTTGCACCAATGACAACTTACTTGAAGGATCTTACTAAATCCATAGGTAGGTATAGTGGACTCTCATGGCAAAACTGGGTTTAAGGACATATGGAAGCACAAGTAGTATCTCTACTTGGTGGAAGGAATTTGGCTAGCATGAGGGGGAAAGGCAAGCTCAACATGTTTGAATGATCCATGACAATATACTTTAACTGAGATGTGAGAAAACAAAACCCATTACGTTGTCTCCCTTGTCCTAGCATGTCATACTTAATGAGTGCTCACAATTATAAAAGATGTCTAGGATAGTATATTTATATGTGAAATCTCTCTTCCTTCAATATTCTTTCATGAATTGTTCAAATGACCAATACAATGCTTGCTAACCTTCAATAAATTTACAACCTCTACTTTTTAGATGTGAAGCCATTACTCCCCATGGGATAAGCAAATGAAACATATATATTTCAGATTTATGACATTCAACTCATTCAACCATTTACTCATAGGATATAAGTGAAGCTCACGAGTAAATGACAAACTACTCCAAAAAAGATAAAAGTGAAGATCAACGAGTAGCTAAATAATTATATAACTATGTGAAGACTCTCTCTCATTTAAGAATTTCAGATCTTGGTATTTAATTCAAACAACAAGCGAAACAAAATAAAATAACATTGCAAGGATAGCACAACTCATGTGAAGAAGCAAAAACTTAGGTTCAACCGATACTAACCGATAGTTGTTGAAGAAGAAAGGTGGGATGCCTACCGGGGCATCCCCAAGGTTAGATGCTTGAGAATTATTGAAATATTATCTTGGGGTGCCTTGGGCATCCCCAAGCTTGAGCTTTTATGTCTCCTTAATTCCTCTCATATCATGGTTTCTCTTCTTATCAAAAGCTTCATCCCACCAAACTCAATAAAAACTCGTGAGATAGGTTAGTATAAACCAATGCAAAACCTTATCATTTTCTACTGTAACAAATCACTAAAATTATTATTCAACATTTCATACTAAATTCCTCTGCATATTTAATACTCCTATCCTCAAATAGAATCATTAAACAAGCAAACTTATGCAAACAATGCAAACATAATAGCAATCTGCCAAAACAGTATAGTCTGTAAAGAATGCAAGATTCATCATACTTACCTAACTCCAAAAATTATTATAGAAATACCTTACTGTAGAAGATTTATGATAGCTCAATATGCAAAAAGTTTCAACATTATATCATTCTCTGACTTTTCTAGGGAATTTTTGCAACAGCGGTAAACTTTCTGTTTTCAAACAACAACATGTATACTAGCAAAATAAGCATGGTAAAGGCTATCCTTGACATTTTTGTTGAAAATATAGATGCAAAACATTATTATAAATAACAGCAATCAAATACTAACAAAATAAATTGATGGTCCAAGCAAAACACATATCACGTGGTGAATAAAAATATAGCTCCAAGTAAAGTACCGATGAACGAAGACGAAAGAGGGGATGCCATCCGGGGCATCCCCAAGCTTAGGATCTTGGTTGTCCTTGAATATTACCTTGGGGTGCCTTGGGAATACCCAAGCTTAGGTTATTGACACTCCTTATTCCATAGTCCATCGAATCTTTACCCAAAACTTGAAAACTTCACAACACAAAACTCGACAGAAAAACTCGTAAGCCCTGTTAGTATAAGAAAAGAAAACCACCACTTAGGTACTATTGTGAACTCATTCTAAATTCATATTGGTGTAATATCTACTGTATTCCAACTTATATATGGTTCATACCCTCCGATACTAATCATAGATTTATCAAAATAAGCAAACAACACATAGAAAACAGAATCTGTCAAAAACAGAACAGTCTGTAGTAAGCTGAATCAAACGTATACTTCTGGAACTCTAAAAATCCTACCAAATTAGGAAGTCCTAAGACATTTGTGTACCAATCCATAGCAAACAAAATCAGATCCGAAACACATTTCTGTGAATTATCAAAACTAATTTACTGGGTGCAAAAGTTTCTGATTTTCAGCAGGATCAACACAACTATCACCGTAAGCTATCCTAAAGGTCTTACTTGGCACTTTATTGAAACAAAAGTGATAAAACATGATTACTACAGTAGCATAATCATGTGTACACACAAAAACAGTAAGGGTAAATATTGGGTTGTCTCCCAACAAGCGCTTTTTTTAATGCCTTTCTAGCTAGGCATGATGATGACAATGATGCTCACATAAAAGATAAGAATTGAAACATAACGGGAGCATCATGAAGCATATGACTAGAACATTTAAGTCTAACCCTCTTCCTATGCATAGGGATTTTGTGAGCAAACAACTTATGGGAACAATAATCAACTAGTATAGGAAGGCAAAACAAGCATAGCTTCAAAATTTTAAGCACATAGAGAGGAAACTTGATATTATTGCAATTCCTACAAGCATATGTTCCTCCATCATAATAATTCTCAGTAGCATCATGAATGAATTCAACAATATAACCAGCACCTAAAGCATTCTTTTCATGATCTACTTGCATAGAAAATTTACTACTCTCCACATAAGCAAAATTCTTCTCATTCGGAATAGTGGGAGCAAACTCAACAAAATAATTATCATGTGAGGCATAATCCAATTGAAAACTAAAATCATGATGACAAGTTTCATGGTTATAATTATTCTTAATAGCATACAAGTCATCACAATAATCATCATAGATAGCAACTTTGTTCTCATAATCAATTGGAACCTCTTCCGAAATAGTGGAATCATCACTAAATAAAGTCATGATCTCACCAAATCCACTTTCATATTCATTACAATAAGATTCAACATCCTCCAAAATAGTGGGATCACTACTTCCTAAAGTTGACACTCTTCCAAACCCACTTTCATCAATATAATCATTATAAATAGGAGGCATGCTTTCATCATAATAAATTTGCTCATCAAAACTTGGGGGACAAAAAAATATCATATTAATCAAACATAGCTTCCCCAAGCTTGTGGCTTTGCATATCATTAGCATCATGGATATTCAAGGAATTCATACTAGAAACATTGCAATCATGCTCATCATACAAAGATCTAGTACCAATCATTTTAATGCATTCTTCTTCTAGCAATTGAGCACAATTTTCCTTACCATCATTCTCACGAAAGATATTAAAAAGATGAAGCGTATGAGGCAAACTCAATTCCATTTTTTTGTAATTTTCTTTTATAAACTAAACTAGTGATAAAACAAGAAACAAAAAGATTTGATTGCAAGATCTAAAGATATACCTTCAAGCACTCACCTCCCCGGCAACGGCGCCAGAAAAGAGCTTGATGTCTACTACACAACCTTCTTCTTGTAGACGTTGTTGGGCCTCCAAGTGCAGAGGTTTGTAGGACAGTAGCAAATTTACCTCAAGTGGATGACCTAAGGTTTATCAATCCGTAGGAGGCATAGGATGAAGATGGTCTCTCTCAAACAACCCTGCAACCAAATAACAAAGAGTCTCTTGTGTCCCCAACACACCCAATACAATGTAAATTGTATAGGTGCACTAGTTCGGCGAAGAGATGGTGATACAAGTGCAATATGTATGGTAGATATAGGTTTTTGTAATCTGAAAATATAAAAACAGCAAGGTAACTAATGATAAAAGTGAGCGTAAACGGTATTGCAATGGTAGGAAACAAGGCATAGGGTTCATGCTTTCACTAGTGCAAGTTCTCTCAACAATAATAACATAATTGGATCATATAACTATCCCTCAACATGCAACAAAGAGTCACTCCAAAGCCACTAATAGCGGAGAACAAATGAAGATATTATGGTAGGGTACGAAACCACCTCAAAGTTATTCTTTTGGATCAATCTATTCAAGAGTTCGTACTAGAATAACACCTTAAGACACAAATCAACCAAAACCCTAATGTCACCTAGATACTCCATTGTCACCTCAAGTATCCATGGGCATGATTATACGATATGCATCACACAATCTCAGATTCATCTATCCAACCAACAGAAAGTACTTCAAAGAGTGCCCCCAAGTTTCTACCGGAGAGTCAAGACAAAAACATGTTCCAACCCCTATGCATAGGTTCATGGGCGGAACCCGCAAGTTGATCACCAAAACATACATCAAGTGGATCACATGATATCCCATTGTCACCACAGATAAGCATGGCAAGGCATACATCAAATGTTCTCAAATCCTTAAAGTCTCAATCCAATAAGATAACTTCAAAGGGAAAACTCAATCCATTACAAGAGAGTAGAGGGGGAGAAACATCATAAGATCCAACTATAATAGCAAAGCTCGCGATACATTAAGATCGTGTGAAGTCAAGAACACGAGAGAGAGCAAGATCAAACACATAGCTACTGGTACATACCCTCAGCCCCGAGGGTTAACTACTCCCTCCTCGTCATGGAGAGCGCCGGGATGATGAAGATGGCCACCGGTGATGGATTCCCCCTCTGGCAGGGTGCCAGAACGGGCTCTCGAGAGGTTTTTGGTGGCTACAGAGGCTTGCGGTGGCGGAACTCCTAATCTATTATGTCCTTCGATGTTTTTAGGATATATAGGAATATATAGGCAAAAGAAGTCGGTCGGGGGAGTCTCGAGGGGCCCACGAGACAGGGGGGCGCGCCCAGTAGGGGGGCACGCCCCCACCCTTGTGGCCACCTTGAAGCTTCCTTTACTTCAACTCCAAGTCTCCTGGATCACGTTCGTTCCAAAAATCACGCTCCCGAAGGTTTCATTCTGTTTGGACTCCGTTTGATATTCCTTTTCTTCGAAATACTGAAATAGGGAAGAAAACAACAATATGGGCTGGATCTCCGGTTAATAGGTTAGTCCCAAAAATAATATAAAAGTGTATAATAAATCCCGTAAACAACCAAAACAGATAATAATATAGCATGAATGCTTCATAAATTATAGATACATTGGAGAAGTATCACCGGACTGCAAAAAAGTATGGCTCAGATTAAAATATTATGCCATGACAAGCCTGAACGCATAAGCATGTTCGGATTTTATATACTCACGAGTTCACCAAGGGCTGGGCCCTGGGATCCCACTCCGGGATGCTATCGGCGGCGGCGGTGGACTCCTCTGGAAGAGGAGTTTTTCCCCTCTTAGGCGACTCGGCCTCCAAGGATGTGGAGGCCGTCCTTTTCCTTCTTCCCCCCGCGGGGGATTCGTCTTCCTCCTCCTCCTCATCCTCTTCGGAGGAAGAACGACCATTGGAGTCTTCGAATTTTGTGTCCGAAGCGCCGCGGCGACGGAGGCCGCCCCTGGTGTTCTTGGCCTCCTTCTCGGCATTCTTCTTCGGCGCCTTGTAAGGCGCCGGGACCAACATCTTCGTCAGATGTGGGCTGACCGGTTCTTCTGGCAGTGGGGCCGAACAGTAGATCCGCCCCGCCTTCTTCATCCAGCCCTAGGAGAGTTGTGTAAAACACATTAAGCATTTTCCTCCGGATATGCGAATAAAGCATACGAATTGCCAACATAACAGTGACTTACCGAACTTGCAGGGCGGGACAGTTGGTACCCATGGTCCTCGGCGGAGTCCGGCCACGATTTGCTGGACTTAAAAAGCACCTTCCATATGTCCTTGTGTGAGGAGCCAAAGAGCACCAGTAGGGTCTGGTGCTTGGCCGGGTCAAATTCGCATAAATTGCAAGCCCGGTGTTGACAAGGAAGAATCCGGTGAACTAACATCACCTGGACTACATCAACAAGTTTGATATTATTGTCCTCCATGTCCTTGACGCACGCCTGGAGCACCGACAGTTCGTCGGAAGAAGACCAGTTCAGGCCCTTCTTGGGCCAGGACATAAGCCGCAGGGGGGCTCCGGATCGGAATTCGGGAGCAACGGCCCATTCCATGCCGTGCGGCTCAGTGATATAAAACCACTGCTGCTGCCACTCCTTGACGGAATCATTGAAAGTACCTGTTGGCCACATGACGTTGGGCATCTTGCTCACCATGACGCCTCCGCACTCGGCGTGCTTGCCGCTCACTACCTTGGGCTTCACATTAAAAACCTTCAGCCATAAGCCGAAGTGTGGCGAGATGCAGAGAAAGGCCTCGCACACGACGATGAATGTCGATGTGTTGAGGAAGGAATTGGGGGATAGATCATGAAAATCGATCCCGTAATAATACATGATGCCGCGAATGAATGGGTGGAGGGGAAACCCTAGACCGCGGACAAAATGAGGGAGGAATACAACCCTCTCGTGGGGTTCCAAAGTAGGGACGATCTGTCCCTCTGTCGGAAGATGGTGGCCGATCTTCTTGGCCAGTTACCCAGCCTCCCGAAGCTTTTTAATATCCTTCTCCCGGACGGTAGAGTCCATCCACTTGCCTCCTGCTCCGGATTCGGACATTTTCAGACGACCTTTTTGGGCAGAGGAGACGAACGCTTGGGCGCTAGGCCTTGAGCGAGGGGGAATAAATGAGCAGAGGAAGAAGAAGGCGTGGGTGAAAAAGGGAGTCCTTATCCCCTTATAAAGGCAGCCGGGATCCTACGCCTCCCCACTTGCCCGATAAACTCGCTTATTCTCCAAGCACCGCGTTGATGGCGCGGTTGGGTTACCCACACCCGTATTGATGAGAATCCTGCAATAAGGGGACACGATCTCTGCTTCGACAAGACGTGCCGATAAAACCGCCTCACGATATGTGCGATGGCATATTGGAAAAAACGGTTCGCAGAATGACCGGGCCGCGGCGTGATGTCACGCTATGAAAAGTTGTCAGCACATTAGATGTAACGCCTCGGATTCGTTGCGCCAGATGTCCGCCAGTTATTCGCCGTAGTTGCCTTGTCATTTGCTTGCGTGTTGCATTTTATGATGTCATCTTGTGCATTTCATTTTGCATACGTGTTTGTTTCTTGCATCCGAGCATTTTCACCGTTGTCCATTTTGCAATCCGGCACTCCTATGTCCTCCGACACCCCCTTTTGTCTCTTGTTGTGAGCGGGTGTTAAACTTTCTCGGAATGGCCCGAGGTTTGCCAAGCGGACTTTGTATACCACCGATAGACCGCCTGTCAAGTTTCGTGCCATTTGGAGTCCGTTTGATACTCCAACGGTTAACCGGGTAACCGTAAAAGCCCCTTTTGTCTTGCAGCCCTACACCCCTCCAAAGTGGCCCAAAACCCATCCAAAACCCATCCATGCTCTCGATCGTTCGATCACGATCATGCGGGCGAAAACCGTTCCTCATTTGGACTCTCCTAGCTCCCAGAATCTATATATAGGCCCTCTCCCCCGAAATTCGCGGATGAATCCACTCCTAACCCTAGTCTTCTTCCACCTTCACCCGTCGGACATGTCCGATCCGCGCTGGACACGTCCGCCGCCGCCCCCGCGCCCAATCCATCGCCGCCACCTGTCCCCGCGCCGCCCACGTCTGCCGCGGCCCGCCCAGGCCCAGGGCGTGCCCGCCGAAGCCCATCGGGGCCCGGGTCGACCCCGTGCCTGCGCCTCGCCTGCCCGCCCGTCGGTGCGCCTCCCGAGCTCCGCCTGCCGGCGCCGCCCTCCGGCGCCCGAGCCCCGTCGCCGCGCGCCTCGGATCCTCCGCCCCCGCCGCCTGCTCTCCGCCTCGGGAGCCGATCCCGCCGTCCTCCAGCTTCACCACCGGCGCCCTGCGCGCCCGCGCTCCGATCTGTGTCGTCGGGCCTAGCTCGCCCGTTGACCTCGCCGCTCCGCCCCGCGAGCCCTCGCCGGATCCGCCACCAACCGTCGCTCCCGACCCCGCCGGCCACCGCGATTCCACCGACCCCCCTCCCCTCGCCGGAGTGCGCCAGGGTTGCCGTCGCCGACCTGCGTCGGGCACGGGGACGACCCGCTGACTCCGTTATGGACAGATTGTTGTTATGCTTTGTATAGAGTGTATGTGTTGAACCGTTGCTCCGTTTTGAGTGTGCTCTATATGAAACTTGCTTGATTTTGCATGTAGTTCCATATTATCATGTTGCATCCTTGTTTTGAGGTGTTTGCTTGATGTTTGTATGCATTTTGCATCAATGCCATGTTTAACTTGTTTTGCTCATATCTTCTAGGCCGTAGCTCCGAATTAAATGAACTTTATATGTAACTTGACTAGAATCTTGTGTAGATCATCTTGGTGCATCTTAACTTGCTGTTTAGCAACTTGAACATAAGGTTTATTCAGTTCTGGACCAACTTCTAAATTTGCATATGAGGACTTACCAGAATTGTCATATGTTGTTCCCGGCCTCATTTAAACTTGTTTTGATGTGTTGCTCTTGTTTGCATCGTCTCTTGCCATGAGTAGCTTCATGTAGCTTAGTCATGCATCATGCTTGTTGTGCATCATGTCTTGTCTATGTGTGGTGTGTTTACTATGTTGTGTGCTTCTTCTCGATAGTTCCCGTTTTGTTGCGATCGTGAGGATTCATTCGTCTACGCTTGGTTCGTCTTCGTGGCTTCATCTTCTTCATGGACTCGTTCTTCTTCCTTGCGGGATTTCAGGCAAGATGACCGCTACCCTGGATCTCACTACTATCATTGCTATGCTAGTTGCTTCGTTCTATCACTTTGCTGCGCTACCTATCATTTGCTCTTCAAGCCTCCCAATTTGCCATGTCAGCCTCTAACCTTTTGCACCCTTCCTAGAAAACCATTGCTTGGCTATGTTACCGCTTTGCTCAGCCCCTCTTATAGCATTGTTAGTTGCAGGTGAAGTTGAAGATTGCTCCATGGTGGACAGGATTTTGTTAGGATATATTTGGTAAAGGGTGGAAGGCTCGGCCTTATGCCTGGTGTTTTGTTCCACTCTTTCCACCCTAGTTTCCGTTATACCGGTGTTATGTTCCCGGATTTTGCGTTCCTTACGCGGTTGGGTGATTTATGGGACCCCCTTGACAGTTTGCTTTGAATAAAACTCCTCCAGCAAGGCCAACCTTGGTTTTACCATTTGCCTCACCACCACCTACTTTTCCCTTGGGAGTAATTAACCCAGGGGTCCTCTTTATTATAGCCCCCCCCGGGCCAGTGCTTCTCTAAGTGTTGGTCCGAAACGAGCAGCCTGCGGGGCCACCTCGGGGAAACTTGAGGGTTGGATTTACTCGTAGCTTGAGTTATCCGGTGTTGCCCTGAGAACGAGATATGTGCAGCTCCTATCGGGATTGTCGGCGCATCGGGCGGCTTTGCTGGTCTTGTTTTACCATTGTCGAAATGTCTTGTAAACCGGGATTCCGAGACTAATCGGGTCTTCCTGGGAGAAGGAATATCCTTCGTTGATCGCGAGAGCTTATCATGCGCTAAGTTGGGACACCCCTGCAGGGTTTTATATTTCGAAAGCCATGCCCGCGGTTATGTGGCAGATAGGAATTTGTTAATGTCTGGTTGTAGATAACTTAACACCAGATCCGAATTAAAACGCATCAACCGCGTGTGTAGCCGTGATGGTCCCTTCTCGGCGGAGTCCGGGAAGTGAACACGGTTTTGAGTTATGTTTGACGTAAGTAGGAGTTCAGGATCACCTCTTGATCATTACTAGTTGACGACCGTTCCTTTGCTTCTCTTCTCGCTCTTATATGCGTATGTTAGCCACCATATATGCTTAGTCGCTGCTGCAACCTCACCACTTTACCCCTTCCTTTCCCTTTAAGCTTTGCTAGTCTTGATACCCATGGTAATGGGATTGCTGAGTCCTCGTGGCTCACAGATTACTACAACAACAGTTGCAGGTACAGGTTATGCGATGATCATGACGCGAGAGCGATGTTTGCTTGTTTTGGAGTTCTTCTTCTGCTTCTTCTTTGATGAGGGGATAGGTTCCAGGTCGGCAGCCTGGGCTAGCAGGGTGGATGTCGTTTGAGCTTCTGTTTGTGTTTCATCCGTAGTCGGATGTTGCTCTTATGTATGATGTGATGTTGTATTCGTGTGGCATTGTATGCCTCTTGTATGTCTCCCCACCTATTATGTAATGTTGATGTAATGATATCCACCTTGCAAAAGCGTTTCAATATGCGGTTCTATCCTTGGTGGGACCATTGAGTCTCTTTAGGATAGTATCGCATATTGGGCGTGACAAGTTGGTATCAGAGCCTCGACCGACCCTAGGAGCCCCCTTGTTTGATCGTGTAGTTTGGCCGTTGTTGAGTCTAGAAGAAAACTATTTTCGGAGTCTCGTTATATCAGAGAGTAGGAATTCTTTTTACTCCTCTGCCCTTTCGTCGCTCTGGTATGGAATCTTGACGTAGGTGTTTTAAATTACTTCTATTCCCTTTCAATTTTTCTTTAGGATCACGCAGTTGGTTTTCCGATCGTTGGTTCTCAGCTCTTTCCATCCGGTGCATTTCTCGTCAAGTTGACTCGAGACTCTTCTTCTTCGCCAAGTTCAATCCTCAGTTGTTTTCTTTTCCCACCCGCCCACCCTTCTTCCTCTCGGAACCGGAGTCCGTAATCGAGTATCCATCCTACTCGTGCGAAGTCTTTGCTTTCTTTCCTCAATTATTTCAACCGGTGTTTTCTCTTCAAGATATTGGGCGGTTCCCCTTCCAGTTGCCTGTGTTTTTCCCGCCCTCCCACCCCTTTTCTTCCCGGAGTCCGAGCATCTATTCGAGAAGCTATTTCATTCGTGCGGAACCTCTTCAGGTTTTTCCCTCAATTATCTCAACCGATGAATTCTCGTCTCGTTCGTCATTCTTCATCTCTTTTTCTTTTCCGATGGACTCAATTCAAGTTTTTCGGTAGTGATTATATTCTTTTCCTCGAATCAAGTGTTTTCCCTGCTCGTTCGCCTCTCGCCAGTTTATCCATCCGGAGTGTTCAAGACATCTCAGGAGATTCATCTGTGTTCCAATTAATTCGAGGTTGTCACCTCATTCAAATATTTTAATTGTTCCGGTGCATCATCTATCTTTTCAACAAGCCTTTTCAACGGTGTTATATCTTCAGTGGGCCCTAACCCACAGGTCTTTTTCCAGGATCTTACCTGGCTCTTCTAATTATTCCGGAGCCATTCCAAATTCAACTCAATTATGACGTAAGAATGGATCCCATCAGTCACATGCCTTCTCCAAGTTCTCTTTCATATTCTTTTCATTGTCGGCTCAACCTCTTTGCTTTTCATTCTCCCGGAGTATCTCAGTAATTTTGGTGGTGTTTCTCGTCGTCATTTGAAGATTGAAGAAGAGTTTTTCCTCTAAATCTTGCTCGTTTGTCGAAGTTTCGTGGTTCTAACTTCATGTTATCCTCGCGAATTATTCCATTTGTCAGATGTTCTTTTCTTACCCATCCGGAGTATGTCAGGAGTTGATTTCTGTTTCTTTTCATCGGAGACCACCAGTCCAGAAGAATTCTTTGTCCTCACATTTCCGCCAACGTTATCCATGTATCCCGGTGTTTCGCTCAAGTGTTCTTTATCAGCTCATGATCTCTTTGTTCTTTTGCATCTAAATCCCCTCTAGCATATTTGTCTTCTAATTCTTCCCGGTGATTCATTCTCTTTCATCAGTCATTTTTGAATTCTTACGGTGGTTCGTTCAAGATTCTTTTTCTTTGATTATCATATTAATTCATTCATTCTTCCCAATCCTACCGGTGGTTCATGAAGACTTTCTCAAGTTTTGTGCTATACTCCCCTCTTAATCCTTTTCAAGAAGAATAAGTAGTATGAAAAATCCTTTCCTTGTCACTAATTTAATTTGATGAAGGATAAGCATACAATAAATCTTACTCTTATTTCATCCAAGTGGGTAATTCCTTCCTTCGGAGTTTGTTCCTGATGGATAAATTCTAGGTCCAAGTGTTTTCATCTTTTCTTTTCCGGAGTTCAAATTTCCTCGGCCATATCGTCGGAACCTCCATCTAAATCATCGCAAGGCTCATCTTATTCTTTCATCCTTCATTTCTATCTCATCCTCCTTTTGTCACCGGAGTTCTTCATGGTGGTTCTTCATGATTTAATTCATTCTGCAAGAGTTCATCAAGTATCATTCCATCCTCTCAAGTTCATGTTCTTTTCCTTCCATCTTAAGTCGGAGCGCTGTCTAAATCCTTTTAGTCTTATTCGTTTCTTATCTCGTTCTAACCGGAGTGGTTTCATAGTCTACCTGATTCCGTGAGCTTTCGATTCTCGCATTCTCGTCGTTCCTCTCTTCTTCTCGAGTGCTCTCGATTCTTTGCTTTTTCTCTTGAGTTTTTGTTTCACCCCATCCCTTTTCCCTTCCGTCTCGGTCCTAAGATCTCGGAACGAGATCTCTTGTTAGTGGAGGAGTGTTGTAATGCCCCGGATTCGTTGCGCCAGGTGTCCTCCAGTTATTCGCCATAGTTGCCTTGTCATTTGCTTGCGTGTTGCATTTTATCATGTCATCTTGTGCATTTCATTTTGCATACGTGTTCGTTTCTTGCATCCGAGCATTTTCCCCGTTGTCCGTTTTGCAATCCGGCACTCCTATGTCCTCCGGCGCCCCCCTTTTGTCTCTTGTTGTGAGCGGGTGTTAAACTTTCTCGGAATGGCCCGAGGTTTGCCAAGCGGACTTTGTATACCACCGATAGACCGCCTGTCAAGTTTCGTGCCATTTGGAGTCCGTTTGATACTCCAATGGTTAACCGGGTAACCGTAAAAGCCCCTTTTGTCTTGCAGCCCAACACCCATCCAAAGTGGCCCAAAACCCATTCAAACCCCCTCCATGCTCTCGGCCGTTCGATCACGATCGTGCAGGCGAAAACCGTGCCTCATTTGGACTCTCCTAGCTCCCAGAATCTATATATAGGCTCTCTCCCCCGAAATTCGCGGATGAATCCACTCCTAACCCTAGTCTTCTTCCATCTTCACCCGCCGGACACGTCCGATCCGCGTTGGACACGTCCGCCGCCGCCCCCACGCCCAATCCGCCGCCGCCACCTGTCCTCGTGCCACCCACGTCCGCCGAGGCCCGCCCAGGCCCGGGGCGTGCCCGCCGAACCCATCGG
>NC_041383.1:541989956-542007236 GCF_002162155.2 Triticum dicoccoides
CCGAGCCTCGTCGCCACGCGCCTCGGCTCCTCCGCCCCCGCCGCCCGCTCTCCGCCTCGGGAGCTGATCCCGCCGCCCTCCAGCTTCGCCGTCGGCGCCCTGCGCGCCCGCGCTGCGATCTGCGCCGTCGGGCCTAGCTCGCCCGTTAACCTCGCCGCTCCGCCCCGCGAACCCTCGCCGGATCCGCCACCAATCTTCGCTCCCAAACCTGCCGGCCACCGCGACTCCACCGACCCCCCCTCCCCTCGCCGGAGTGCGCCAGTGTGGGGACCGATTCTCCGGTTATTAATTCCCAGAAAGTGGCCCTTGTGGTCACCAGCCCCAGGATAACTGTTAGCTGATGAGGCACCAACTTGATACAGAAATTCCAAGCAAAATACAAAATATGTAGTACAAGACCATTCTGGCTTGTGAGTACAACAAATGGTTTCTAGTGGTTGATGGCGGAAGCGGTTTGTGGATCCTCAATGTCTATGGGACTCCATGTTTCCACAGGAACAGCTGTCCAGGTTAACTCCTATCTTCGTGAGACTGCTATCACCGTTGCTTAAGTTCCGGGACTGTCCGCTTGGTCGCTCCTCTCCGCGCAAGAAAATCTGGCCAAGACAATAGCCAGGGACAAGCCAGTGAGTACTTTGAATATACTCGCAAACATTATGAACACAGGCATAATATGACAGCGATGTGCTGAAAATATTATAAGAACATGACGTTAGTCACCAATGATAAATAAAACTCTGATGCGTACGAGCATGTTAAATATGAATATGCAATAACACAGCAATATTAAAAATATGAAATAAATAATAAACATGCCACAGTCGGGCGTCTGAGCGACACCACATAAAGGGCTTTTAAAAGAAATGCCACAGTCGGGCGTGTGAGCGACACCACATACAGGGCTTTAAAAGAAATGCCACAGTCGGGCGTCTGAGCGACACCACATACAGGGCTTTAAAAGAAATGCCTCAGTCGGGCGTCTGAGCGACACCACATACAGGGCTTTAAAAGAAATGCCATAGTCGGGCGTCTGAGCGACACCACATACAGGGCTTTAAAAGAAATACCACAGTCAGGCGTCTGAGCGACACCACATACAGGGCTTTACAAGAAACAATCATAGTGAATATCCCGGAGGTAGAACCATCCCAGAGATACTCGATAATAACAATAATAACATGGGTTAGTCAACAATAATAATGATCATAATTATCACAAGTCACAGGTAGTAATTCCAGTTCTGGTTTAACAGTTTCACCTCCGAAGACCGACACTAAGACCGACACTTGACCCATCCTAGACTGTAGTCCTTAACCATGGAAACGGCTATTCGAATAGGTTTTAATCTCTGCAGAGGGTGTAGTCTTTACCCACGAGTAACGGATTCCATTAGTCCATCGGGACTAATTCCGTCTACGGTCTTTTTGTTGAAAACACACCTAACTTGCACACACCAGCTTAACTCACCTGTGTTTGGAATCACCCACGACACCTGTCAAGTAAAACTCTAAGTGGGGAGGCTACAACCTCGACGTAACATGGGATCACAAAATTTATACCGCGCGCAAGACTGGGGAAGCTACCCCCTTCGGCTACAACCGAAACACCCATGCTCCCGGACCCGGTGGCATGACTACCGGATGCCTCCAGTATCTTCCACCACGGCCTCTCTGTATGGTGTGTGCTAGGAAAGGGGTTGACAACTTACTGAACCGTACCCTACTTATTGTAGAGACGAGTGGTAGTATGAAGCAAGTATGGGGGTTACTGGCACAAGACTCGATCTACGATCGACTCAGGAGGTTGTAATATTTCCTGCATGATTAGCATAACAATGCATATATCTCAAACAACAGCTGGGCACATCACACGACATACCCCTCATGCCATACCGGTCACGACTGTCTCGACGGAGGGCTAGGGACAAGACCGTGTCTACCCAAGACAGAGGCCTTCCCGGCTTCCCTTCCGGTATGTATGAAAAACGTATGACGGTGATTCCCATTACAAATCATGTCAACTTCATTAGCATAAACTCATTAATATGCACCCATGAATAGGATCACATCCTCACATGAAATGACGCACGCACGTGCCGGGGTGGGGTTGTCACCGAGTCAAACAACACACACAAAAAAATTACACCAGGGTTCAGAATGCTTGCCTTCAGGTCATGGAAAAGAAGGGTGCATCCAAAACATCTTGAAATCTTCAAAAATCCTATTTAAAGAATATATAAACATTAACACACGAAAACAAAATAGCACAAAAACTTGTCTTGAATTTTTTTCAAATAAATCTTAAAATAAACGAGACAATATTTGAAAGTGGTAGGAAAAAGAATTAATTCATTTGGAGCTGTATTTAAAAAGATACAGCTGGTCAAAGTTTGGTAAAAAAAATCTGTTATTTAAAATAAAACGGAAAAGAAAAACGTTTCGAAAATACGTACACGTCGAAGGCGCATTCTTGAAATGCGCTTCCACTTATCCAGCGTGGACTAAGCCTGAGTCACTGACAGTGGGCCCGCCTGGCCCACTGGTCAGGTTTGACTAGCCCACCTCCCTCCTCTTCCTCCGCCCGAGAGAGGGGGCGGGACTCCGGCGACGCTCGCCGGCGAACGGTGGCACCGTTCAACAAACGGAGGTCACCCGCAGGCTCAGGGGGTCGAGGCGGTTACTCCGGTGGTGGTTTCGTCCTCTAGGGTGGACGGAGTTGCCGGCGGCGAGCTCCGCGGCGGACGGTGGTTGTCGAAAAAAGTGAAATATCGCCCGCGGCGAGTCCCGATCAAGATTGAGTAGGGGGACGGGCTCACGGGAGGATGAGGGGGTTCCTGGTGGAGAGAGTGGAGAGGGGGAGGTCTGGCGCCGGAATGGCCTGGTTAGTGACGGCGGCTGGAGTTGCCGGAGAGGAAGGAGACGACCCTCTCCCATCGATTGACGGCTAAGGGGGCACGAGTGGGACGGTGTGAGGCTGCCTGCATGCGAGTTTGAGCTCGGGCCTCTTTATATAGGCGGTGGAGGTCAATTTGCGGCGGCCGGGGATAAGCTTGCCGGCGACCGCCGTTCTGTAGCTAGGGCGACGTGGCGGCGACGCGCGCTAGAGGACGGAGCTGTGGATGAGCACGCATTTCTCCAGGAGGCAGGTGGCAAGCGCTGGTGGCTTGGGCGGCGCCGACACGGCCGGGGCTGCAAGCGTCCACCAGCTAGCCGCCACGACCGTCCTGACGGTGGCGCTGTGGAGTGCCAGGTTGGTCGGGGTGGTGTGGCGGTGCAGGGGAACATGGAGTGTTGGCTGGGACCGGTCACGGGCCGGATTTGGGTGCGGGGTGCGACGAGGCGTCTCGGGCGCACGGGTGCCAAACGCACGCTCTAGGCGCGCCCAGAGCACGCCCAGGACATGCTCGACGAAATGCTAGGGCATCCTAGAGGCTGCGGTTGAGGCTGGCAATTAACAGGACTAGTCTAGGCTTAGCAAGGGGACTGAGGGACATGGTGGATTGGTCAGGGGCTCAAGTTCACCATGAAAACTTGGATTCATGCCAAATCTGGCTGTGCACTCAGAGTGTTTGACAAAATGCCAAGGGCACCTAGGTAGTTCTTGGAGTGGCCAAAATCTCCAGATCTGTGTCTCTATGGGTGCAAGAGAGGGTGGTGAAGTTGGTTTGCAAAAAGGAGAAACTTGTTAGTGCAAGTTTTGCAAAACCACACTTCTGGACAGGGAGTAGATGGCATCATTACATGGACCAATAATGTTCCAAAGAGGGCATGCTCCTGGACTTAGGGGTTTTGCAGGGTTGACTACAAGCATGAGAAAGCACCAGATCAATAGAGTAAGAAATAATAGGGTTGCAGTAGAAAACACAAGTCTGGTCCAGAATGAAAAAGAGGTTGATGCACTCAAATTTTCCAAAGAACATCACTATGTTTTTGCATAAAGTTGGATGGCATGCTACTACTGATATCCCATAATTTTGGTGGAGGCTCTAGGGAAATATTTAATTGGATTGCAGTGCAAAAATACCCACTGGACCAGAGAAGAAAAACATGTGCAACACTCAGAATAAGCAATGAAATAATTTTATTATTACACAAAAGTGATCTAGGTGCATCATATGACATCTCCAAATTTTAGTTGGAATATTAGTTAAAGTTATCAACAGGTTGCAGTACAAACAGAGCTCCAAAATTCAAACAAGTCATTTTAATGATTAAAGCTCAGGGTGAAATAAATTAATATATAAATCTACTGATTTAGAAATTGTTTTAATGAGATGGCGTAGAAGTCCAATTTTTTTTGGAAAGCTCCACTTGGGAAAAATAAAACTCATTAACGTAAAAAGAAGAGTTTTCTTTCTGAAACCCACAGAAAAGTCCAGAATGCAAAAAATTTAAAACTCCTGGAAAAATTTTAATACCAAAAACTTGGTTAAATTTTTGGGGTGTTACAAATACTAACCCCCTTAAGAAAAATCTCGTCCTCGAGATTTGCTAAGGGTTGCAAAACGAAAATACTATTACCAGATCAAAAGATCATTTACATAAGCGGTAAAAAGGAGGCTACAGTGAGAGGGCATTAAGTGGCGAATAACTACAGTGTGGCACTAGTGTCGTGCGGAGAAGTTCCACGCTTAGAAAAATGAGCGATTTCTATGCTGGACGTAGTGAATTTAGAATAAATTCTAAATTCAACAATACGCTGGTCGTACCCGAGAGCACAGTGCTCCTTCTGGCTGACAGGTGGGACCAGGGCCCATTGTCAGTCTCTCCTTCTTCCTCTGGCTCTCTCTTGTACCTCTCTCCCGCGCGTTCTCCTAGCTTTCTCCACCGGCGATGACTAGCGCGTAGGGAATCTAGGCCATACTGCGGTATGCGCGGCGTGCTTGCTGCCGGTGCAGTGTGCACTCACGTCGCGGGCCAGTGCACTATCGGCACTGCTCGCGGATTCGCCTCCGAACACCGGCGATCGGGCGACGAGCAGCGCTGGTGGACCTCGTCCACCGTACACCGATCCCGAGCTATAAAACGACCGTGGTTCTCCTACTTCAACTTCGCACCCGGCCTCGCTTCTCTTTCTTCTTCTCCTCGATTCCTGTTCACCGGAGCTCGAGACGAGGCTCCAATGGTGGAGATGGTGCCGGACTGGTACATGATCCTGGTGTGTGGAGGGCTAGCGGCAGTGCTGGGGCTCTCTGTGCTCCTGTGCGCGATGATCTATGATGATCGTTGTGATGCTGCCACTCGGGTGTTGGCTCTCCGCGGTGGTGGTGATCACGAGGATTAGGCATAATCCCGAGTGTTTTACCGCTACCGATGTGTTGGAGGTGGATGGTGTCCGGATGACTATCCGCTAATCTCTCCCTTGGATGCATGTGGAGCACTTAGGGGGTGGTTGGGTGAGATGCAACATGGTTGCATGTATTTCAGGTAGTGTAAGAGTCCGAGTGGTTGTGGGTCTGCTGCCGTGGTGCTGCGTGAAATAAAACAAATAATCCATGCAGCGGGGGAAATAAAAGATGCAACAATTTTTGGAAAAAGAAAATCTCATTCCAGGATTTTTCGCGGTTACACAGGCTACTCACGAAGAAAACCACTCACAAACGTAGAAACTAAATACTCGACTTGCCGCACAAATTCGAGGTACCATGCATAAGTTACAACATAATAGTAAATGCTGAAATAACAAATGTAGCAGTGACGTCTAAAATGAGAATGGTAACTGGACAGGGTCTCGAGGAAAAGTCTCTGGTAGTGGAACGCTCTCCTCTTCTATCGGAGGAAATGGATTGATCAGTCGATGTATGCGTCTCTCCGGATCAGGCCTCAGTGGTCTGCCAATGGCAATCTGAGGATTCAGATCAGTGAGATTCTGGAGATAATCCATCACTCACTGGTTCAAATGCTCTTGAGTGATGATGTACTGGATGAGGTTGGCTAGTACTGGGTCTCTCTCAATCCGCCCAGATGTTACTCCCTCGGGCGTTGCACGGCTCAGGAAGTAATAATATCCTCGCTCGCGGGCATAGGGCACTATGGATCGAAGACGAGCAATTGCTTCATTTGCAGCAGCCTCTATGGCCAAACGTGGGGTTGGCATAGATTTCCCCATGAAGGAAACCTTCGTTGGATCTTGGTTGGGGTCTACGGAAGGAATGTGTACTGCTGCCCAATATTCCGAGGTGGAAGGGGTGATTCTCGATTTGAACAGCTCGTACTGGGGTGGCTGGGTAGAACCCATGGTACTGCAGGTAAAGTCCCACAATATTTTGACAAAGCTACCTGGGGTTGCATCTGGGGTTCTCCGATAAATACTAGGGCTCGTCATGGTAAGAAATGGTCGTGGGAGTGGTGCACGAGGTGAGGGTTGCTGAGTAAGGTCACAAGGTGGCCTTCTTATATAGCATCTGGCTGGTTTTATTTACCATGGTGAAAGGTAATAAATCTGCCAGATTAGCTCCAAAGGTCGTGGTCAGTGTCAGAGATACACATATCTCATAAAGAGACGTGTTACTGTGGGTGTCATCGGGTCTGGTTTTGG
Organism: Triticum dicoccoides; assembly: GCF_002162155.2. NCBI lineage: Eukaryota > Viridiplantae > Streptophyta > Magnoliopsida > Poales > Poaceae > Triticum > Triticum dicoccoides. The sequence continues at coordinate 541,996,494 of NC_041383.1, forward strand.
TAGCTGTGCCCGGAAACATGCAACTATGCGCTGACAAACTATGCAAGGCTACTATAAAAACAGAGGCACAACGACAGGCTGCGATAATACACAAGATTACATGATTACAAAGCGGGGATACACTGAGACTCGACACTACTCGTACAACTTAGTCTACCTTGTTTACGACTAAACGGGCGTGTCTGGTGGATGTCGAGGCTTCTCCACGTGTCTCACTGCTGGGATTGGTCGGAGATGGCGGAGGAACCGCAGGGTCGGGGTAGCGATGATGACCGTCGCGAGGATTGTTGGCCACAATCCCGTTGGAGTGTGCTCCCAAAAGGTGACGAAGCACTTCTGGGGTCACCAAGACACCTTGGCTGCTGGTTGGAGCTAACCTCAGGGTCTCGATCGGGTGTCGAAACAGGACGACTGGGTTGTCGGCGTCGGACTCGGCTTCCCTGCTTGCCGGGGCTCGGCGAACCAGCTCTCCTCGAGCTGCGATCAGATCAATAGTGATTTGATCAAACAATGCCTCTAGTGCACTTACATAGCGCACTAGGTGCAACAATGCGGGATCCGTCTCGTGATCTCCGTTGGCAACTTGGGGTGGTCTACCATACCCTTCACGCCTGGGGTAGTAGTAGAACGAGCGACAGTTAACTCTGGACGACAACTGCCGGAGTTGAACTATAGCTTCTCGAGCGACTAGCTGGATGGCTTGTGGCTCGAAGGAAGTTGTTCTTCCGGTGAACCTGTAGGGGCGTTCTGGCGACAAACCCCTACCGTAGATGTGCACAGTGGCCCAGAATTGGCGGTCTTCACCGCTCATGGGTCCTTGGTACACAACATATTCTGGGGGTTTTTCTAATGCGTAGGCACGACGGGTGAGGTTTGCGAGTATGGTCACGAAACCTCCAAGACTGGTTGCTGTGGTCTCATTGTGCACTATGGGACCAGGCATTGTGGCTAGGTTGGGGAAGAGGCTGTGCTGTGTTGTGTTGAGGCTAGCGTGCCCTTTTATAGAAAAGGGAATGGAGTCTTCCTTCGCACGCTTGCGAATGAGACATTTTGGCCATCGGTCACTGGTGTGGGATTGATAGGCTAGGCTGATAGGTTGGGCACCGACTGCCAAAAGTGTCGGGATCACTGTGTGGCTATCTTGCATGGGAAGCTTGGCTGAGGTTTTGGTTAGGGTCTGGTAGGTTGTTTTTCCTAAGTTATCCGACCTGGCTAAGATATGATTAGCCAATGGTCAGCCTGGCTCTGGTACCAAGTCTATGGGGACCGATTCTCCGGGTATTAATTTCCAGAAAATGGCCCTTGTGCTCACCAGCCCCAGGATAACTGTTAGCTGATGAGGCACCAACTTGATACAGAAATTCCAAGCAAAATACAAAATATGTAGTACAAGACCATTCTGGCCTGTGAGTACAACAAATGGTTTCTAGTGGTTGATGGCGGAAGCGGTTTGTGGATCATCAATGTCTATGGGACTCCATGTTTCCACAGGAACAGCTGACCAGGTTAACTCCTATCTTCGCGAGACTGCTATCACCGTTGCTTAAGTTCTAGGACTGTCCACTTGGTCGCTCCTCTCCGCGCAAGAAAATTTGGCCAAGACAATAGCCAGGGACAAGCCAGTGAGTACTTTGAATGTACTTGCAAACATTATGAACACAGGCATAATATGACAGCGATGTGCTGAAAATATTATAAGAACATGACGTCAGTCACCAATGATAAATAAAACTCTGATGCGTACGAGCATGTTAAATATGAATATGCAATAACATAGCAATATTAAAATTATGAAATAAATAATAAACGTGCCATAGTCGAGCGTCTGAGCGACACCACATAAAGGGCTTTTAAAAGAAATGCCACAGTTGGGCGTCTGAGCGACACCACATACAGGGCTTTAAAATAAATGCCACAGTTGGGCGTCTGAGCGACACCACATACCGGGCTTTAAAAGAAATGCCACAGTCGGGCGTCTGAGCGACACCACATACAGGGCTTTAACAGAAATGCCCCAGTCAGGCATCTGAGCAACAACACATACAGGGCTTTAAAAGAAATGCCACAGTCGGGCGTCTGAGCGACACCACATACAGGGCTTTAAAAGAAATACCACAGTCGGGCGTCTGAGCGACACCACATACAGGGCTTTACAAGAAACAATCATAGTGAATATCCCGGAGGTAGAACCATCCCAGAGATACTCGATAATAACAATAATAACACGGGTTAGTCAACAATAATAATGATCATAATTATCACAAGTCACAGGTAGTAATTCCAGTTCTGGTTTAACAGTTTCACCTCCGAAGACCGACACTAAGATCGACACTTGACCCATCCCAGACTGTAGTCCTTAACCATGGACACGGCTATTCAAATAGGTTTTAATCTCTACAGAGGGTGTACTCTTTACCCATGAGTAACGGATTCCACTAGTCCATCGGGACTAATTCCGTCTACGGTCTTTTTGTTGAAAACACACCTAACTTGCACACAGCAGCTTAACTCACATGTGTCTGGAATCACCCACGACACCTATCAAGCAAAACTCTAAGTGGGGAGGCTACAACCTCGACGTAACATGGGATCACAAAATTTATATCGCGCGCAAGACTGGGGAAGCTACCCCCTTCGGCTATAACCGAAACACCCATGCTCCCGGACCCGGTGGCATGACTACCGGATGCCTCCAGTATCTTCCACCATGGCCTCTCTATACGGTGTGTGCTAGGAAAGGGGTTGACAACTTACTGAACCGTACCCTACTTATTGTAGAGACGAGTGGTAGTACGAAGCAAGTATGGGGGTTACTGGCACAAGACTCGATCTACGGTCGACTCAGGAGGTTGTAATATTTCCTGCATGATTAGCATAACAATGCATATATCTCAAACAACAGCTGGGCACATCACATGACATACCCCTCATGCCATACCGGTCACGACCGTCTCGATGGAGGGCTAGGGACAAGACCGTGTCTACCCAAGACAGAGGCCTTCCCGACTTCCCTTCCGGTATGTATGAAAAACGTATGACGGTGATTCCCATTACAAATCATGTCAACTTCATTAGCATAAACTCATTAATATGCACCCATGAATAGGATCACATCCTCACATGAAATGACGCACGCACGTGCCGGGGTGGGGTTGTCACCGAGTCAAACAACACACACAAAAAAATTACACCAGGGTTCAGAATGCTTGCCTTCAGGTCATGGAAAAGAAGGGTGCATCCAAAACATCTTGAAATCTTCAAAAATCCTATTTAAAGAATATATAAACATTAACACACGAAAACAAAATAGCACAAAAAGTTGTCTTGAAATTTTTTCAAATAAATCTTAAAATAAACTAGACAATATTTGAAAGTGGTAGGAAAAAGAATTAATTCATTTGGAGCTGTATTTGAAAAGATATAGCTGGTCAAAGTTTGGTCAAAAAATCTGTTATTTAAAATAAAACGGAAAAGAAAAACGTTTCGAAAATACGTACACGTCGAAGGCGCATTCTTGAAATGCGCTTCCACTTATCCAGCGTGGACTGAGCCTGAGTCACTGACAGTGGGCCAGCCTGGCCCACTGGTCAGGTTTGACTAGCCCACCTCCCTCCTCTTCCTCCGCCCGAGAGAGGGGGCGGGACTCCGGCGACGCTCGCCGGCGAACGGTGGCACCGTTCAACAAACGGAGGTCACCTGCGGGCTCAGGGGGTCGAGGCGGTTACTCCGGTGGTGGTTTCGTCCTCTAGGGTGGATGGAGTTGCCGGCGGCGAGCTCCGCGGCGGACGGTGGTTGCCGGAAAAAGTGAAATATCGCCCGCGGCGAGTCCCGATCAAGATTGAGTAGGGGGACGGGCTCACGGGAGGATGAGGGGGTTCCTGGTGGAGAGAGTGGAGAGGGGGAGGTCCTGGTGGTGCCGGAATGGCCTGGTTAGTGACGGCGGCTGGAGTTGCCGAAGAGGAAGGAGACGACCCTCTCCCATCGATTGACGGCTAAGGGGGCACGAGTGGGACGGTGTGAGGCTGCCTGCGTGCGAGTTTGAGCTTGGGGCCTCTTTATATAGGCGGTGGAGGTCGGTTTGCGGCGGCCGGGGATAAGCTTGCCGGAGACCGCCGTTCTGAAGCTAGGGCGATGTGGCGGCGACGCGCGCTAGAGGACGGAGCTGTGGATGAGCACGCATTGCTCCAGGAGGCAGGTGGCAAGCGCTGGTGGCTTGGGCAGCGCCGACACGACCGGGGCTGCAAGCGTCCGCCAGCTAGCCGCCACGACCATCCTGACGGTGGCGCTGTGGGGTGCCAGGTTGGTCGGGGTGGTGTGGCGGTGCAGGGGAACACGGAGTGTTGGCTAGGACCGGTCACGGGCCGGATTTGGGTGCGGGGTGCGACGCGGCGTCTTGGGCGCACGGGTGCCAAACGCACGCTCTGTGCGCGCCCAGAGCACGCCCGGGACATGCTCGACAAAATGCTAGGGCATCCTAGAGGCTGCGGTTGAGGCTGGCAATTAACAGGACTAGTCTAGGCTTAGCAAGGGGACTGAGGGACATGGTGGATTGGTCAGGGGCTCAAGTTCACCATGAAAACTTGGATTCATGCCAAATCTTGCTGTGCACTCAGAGTGTTTGACAAAATGCCAAGGGCACCTAGGTAGTTCTTGGAGTGGCCAAAATCTCTAGATCTATGTCTCTATGGGTGCAAGAGAGGGTGGTGAAGTTGGTTTGCAAAAAGGAGAAACTTGTTAGTGCAAGTTTTGCAAAACCACACTTCTGGACAGGGAGTAGATGGCATCATTACATGGACCAATAATGTTCCAAAGAGGGCATGCTCCTGGACTTAGGGGTTTTGCAGGGTTGACTACAAGCATGAGAAAGCACCAGATCAATAGAGTAAGAAATAACAGGGTTGCAGTAGAAAACACAAGTCTGGTCCAGAATGAAAAAGAGGTTGATGCACTCAAATTTTCCAAAGAACATCACTATGTTTTTGCATAAAGTTGGATGGCATGCTACTACTGATATCCCATAATTTTGGTGGAGGCTCTAGGGAAATATTTAATTGGGTTGCAGTGCAAAAATGCCCACTGGACCAGAGAAGAAAAACATGTGCAACACTCAGAATAAGCAATGAAATAATTTTATTATTACACAAAAGTGATCTAGGTGCATCATATGACATCTCCAAATTTTAGTTGGAATATTAGTTAAAGTTATCAACAGGTTGCAGTACAAACAGAGCTCCAAAATTCAAACAAGTCATTTTAATGATTAAAGCTGAGGGTGAAATAATTTAATATATAAATCTACTGATTTATAAATTGTTTTAGTGAGATGGCATAGAAGTCCAAATTTTTTTGGAAAGCTCCACTTGGGAAAAATAAAACTCATTAACGTAAAAAGAAGAGTTTTCTTTCTGAAATCCACAGAAAAGTCCAGAATGCAAAAAATTTAAAACTCCTGGCAAAATTTTAATACCAAAAACTTGGTTAAATTTTTTGGGGTGTGACAGCCAGGGCCACCGTCACCGACCTGCGTCGGGCACGGGGACGACCCGCTGACTCCGTTATGGACAGGTTGTTGTTATGCTTTGTATAGAGTGTTTGTGTTGAACTGTTGCTCCGTTTTGAGTGTGCTCTATATGAAACTTGCTTGATTTTGCATGTAGTTCCATATTATCATGTTGCATCCTTGTTTTGAGGTGTTTTCTTGATGTTTGTATGCATTTTGCATCAATGCCATGTTGAACTTGTTTTGCTCATATCTTCTAGGCCGTAGCTCCGAATTAAATGAACTTTATATGTAACTTGACTAGAATCTTGTGTAGATCATCTTGGTGCATCTTAACTTGCTATTTAACAACTTGAACATAAGGTTTATTCAGTTCTGGACCAACTTCTAAATTTGCACATGAGGACTTACCGGAATTGTCATATGTTGTTCCCGGCCTCATTTAAACTTGTTTTGATGTGTTGCTCTTGTTTGCATCGTCTCTTGCCATGAGTAGCTTCATGTAGCTTTGTCATGCATCATGCTTGTTGTGCATCATGTCTTGTCTATGTGTGGTGTGTTTACTATGTTTTGTGCTTCTTCTCGATAGTTCCCGTTTCGTTGCGATCGTGAGGATTCGTTCGTCTACGCTTGGTTCGTCTTCGTGGCTTCATCTTTTTCATGGACTCATTCTTCTTCCTTGCGGGATTTCAGGCAAGATGACCGCTACCTTGGATCTCACTACTATCATTGCTATGCTAGTTGCTTCATTCTATCGCTTTGCTGCGCTACCTATCATTTGCTCTTCAAGCCTCCCAATTTTCCATGTCAGCCTCTAACCTTTTGCACCCTTCCTAGCAAACCATTGCTTGGCTATGTTACCGCTTTGCTCAGCCCCTCTTATAGTATTGTTAGTTGTAGGTGAAGTTAAAGATTGCTCCATGGTGTACATGATTTTGTTAGGATATCACAATATCTCTTATTTAATTAATGCATCTATATATTTGGTAAAGGGTGGAAGGCTCGGCCTTATGCCTGGTGTTTTGTTCCACTCTTGCCGCTCTAGTTTCCGTCATACCGGTGTTATGTTCCCAGATTTTGCGTTCCTTACGCGGTTGGGTGATTTATGGGACCCCTTGACAGTTCGCTTTGAATAAAACTCCTCCAGCAAGGCCCAACCTTGGTTTTACCATTTGCCTCACCACCACCTACTTTTCCCTTGGGAGTAATTAACCCAAGGGTCATCTTTATTATAGCCCCCCCGGGCCAGTGCTTCTCTAAGTGTTGGTCCAAAACGAGCAGCCTGCGGGGCCACCTCGGGGAAACTTGAGGGTTGGTTTTACTCGTAGCTTGACTTATCCGGTGTTGCGCTGAGAACGAGATATGTACAGCTCCTATTGGGATTGTCGGCGCATCGGGCGGCTTTGCTGGTCTTGTTTTACCATTGTCGAAATGTCTTGTAAACCGGGATTCCGAGACTGATCTGGTCTTCCTGGGAGAAGGAATATCCTTTGTTGATCGCGAGAGCTTATCATGGGCTAAGTTGGGACACCCCTGCAGGGTATTATCTTTCGAAAGCCATGCCCGCGGTTATGTGGCAGATGGGAATTTGTTAATGTCTGGTTGTAGATAACTTGACACCAGATCCGAATTAAAACGCATCAACCGCGTGTGTAGCCGTGATGGTCTCTTCTCGGCGGGGTCCAGGAAGTGAACACTGTTTTGGGTTATGTTTGACGTAAGTAGGAGTTCAGGATCACCTCTTGATCATTACTAGTTGACGACCGTTCCTTTGCTTCTCTTCTCGCTCTTATTTGCGTATGTTAGCCACCATATATGCTTAGTCGCTGCTGCAACCTCACCACTTTACCCCTTCCTTTCCCTTTAAGCTTTGCTAGTCTTGATACCCATGGTAATGGGATTGCTGAGTCCTCGTGGCTCATAGATTACTACAACAACAGTTGCAGGTACAGGTTATGCAACGATCATGACGCGAGAGCGATGTTTGCTTGTTTTGGAGTTCTTCTTCTGCTTCTTCTTCGATGAGGGGATAGGTTCCAGGTGGCAGCCTGGGCTAGCAGGTGGATGTCATTTGAGCTTCTGTTTTTGTTTCATCCGTAGTCGGATGTTGCTCTTATGTATGATGTGATGTTGTATTCGTGTGGCATTGTATGCCTCTTGTATGTATCCCCACCTATTATGTAATGTTGATGTAATGATATCCACCTTGCAAAAGCGTTTCAATATGCGGTTCTATCCTTGGTGGGACCATTGAGTCTCTTTAGGATAGTATCGCATATTGGGCGTGACAAGTTGGTATCAGAGCCTCGACCGACCCTAGGAGCCCCCTTGTTTGATCATGTAGTTTGGCCGTTGTTGAGTCTAGAAGAAAACTGTTTTTGGAGTCTAGGTATATCGGAGAGTAGGAATTCTTTTTACTCCTCTGCCCTTTCGTCGCTTTGGTAAGGAATCTTGACGTAGGTGTTTTAAATTACTTCTCTTCCCTTTCAAATTTTCTTTAGGATCACGCAGTTGGTTTTCCGATCGTTGGTTCTCAGCTCTTTCCATCCGGTGCATTTCCCGTCAAGTTGACTCGAGCCTCTTCTTCTTCGCCAAGTTCAATCCTTAGTTGTTTTCTTTTCCCACCTGCCCACCCTTCTTCCTCTCAGAACTGGAGTCCGTAATCGAGTATCCATCCTACTCGTGCGAAGTCTTTGCTTTCTTTCCTCAATTATTTCAACCGGTGTTTTCTCTTCAAGATATTTGGCGGTTCCCCTTCCAGTTGCCTGTGTTTTTCCTGCCCTCCCACCCCTTTTCTTCCCGGAGTCTGAGCATCTATTCGAGAAGCTATTTCATTCGTGCGGAACCTCTTCAGGTTTTTCCCTCAATTATCTCAACTGATGAATTCTCGTCTCGTTCATCATTCTTCATCTCTTTTTCTTTTCCGGTGGACTCAATTCAAGTTTTTCGGTAGTGATTATATTCTTTTCCTCGGATCAAGTGTTTTCCCTGCTCGTTCGCCTCTCGCCAGTTTATCCTTCCGGAGTGTTCAAGACATCTCAGGAGATTCATCTGTGTTCCAATTAATTCGAGGTTGTCACCTCATTCAAAAATTTTAATTGTTCCGGTGCATCATCTATCTTTTCAACAATCCTTTTCAACGGTGTTATATCTTCAGTGGGCCCTAACCCACAGGTCTTTTTCCAGGATCTTACCTGGCTCTTCTAATTATTCCGGAGCCATTCCAAATTCAATTCAATTGTGACGTAAGAATGGATCCCATCAGTCACATGCCTTCTCCAAGTTCTCTTTCAAATTCTTTTCATCGTCGGCTCAACCTCTTTGCTTTTCATTCTCCCGGAGTATCTCAGTAATTTTGGTGGTGTTTCTCGTCGTCATTTGAAGATTAAAGAAGAGTTTTCCCTCTAAATCTTGCTCGTTCTTCGAAGTTTTGTGGTTCTAACTTCATGTTATCCTCGCGAATTATTCCATTTGTCAGATGTTCTTTTCTTACCCATCCGGAGTATGTCAGGAGTTGATTTCTGTTTCTTTTCACCGGAGACCACCAGTCCAGAAGAATTCTTTGTCCTCACATTTCTGCCAACGTTATCCATGTATCCCGGTGTTTCGCTCAAGTGTTCTTTATCAGCTCATGATATCTTTGTTCTTTTGCATCTAAATCCCCTCTAGCATATTTGTCTTCTAATTCTTCCCAGTGATTCATTCTCTTTCATCAGTCATTTTTGAATTCTTACGCTGGTTCGTTGAAGATTCTTTTTCTTTGATTATCATATTAATTCATTCGTTCTTCCCAATCCTACCGATGGTTCATGAAGACTTTCTCAAGGTTTGTGCTATACCCCCCTCTTAATCCTTTTCAAGAAGAATAAGTAGTATGAAAAATCCTTTCCTTGTCACCCATTTAATTTGATGAAGGATAAGCATACAATAAATCTTATTCTTATTTCATCCAAGTGGGTAATCCCTTCCTTCGGAGTTTGTTCCTGATGGATAAATTCTAGGTCCAAGTGTTTTCATCTTTTCTTTTCCGGAGTTCAAATTTCCTCGGCCATCTCGTTGGAACCTCCATCTAAATCATCGCAAGGCTCATCTTATTCTTTCATCCTTCATTTCTATCTCATCATCCTTTTGTCACCGGAGTTCTTCATGGTTGTTCTTCATGATTTAATTCATTCTGCAAGAGTTCATCAAGTATCATTCCATCCTCTCAAGTTCATGTTCTTTTCCTTCCATCTTCAGTCGGAGCGCTGTCTAAATCCTTTCAGTCTTATTCGTTTCTTATCTCGTTCTAACCGGAGTGGTTTCATAGTCTATCTGATTCTGTGAGCTTTCGATTCTCGTCATTCTCGTCGTTCCTCTCTTCTTCTCGAGTGCTCTCGATTCTTTGCTTCTTCTCTTGAGTTTTTGTTTCACCCCATCCCTTTTCCCTTCCGTCTCAGTCCTAAGATCTCGGGACGAGATCTCTTGTTAGTGGAGGAGTGTTGTAACGCCCCGGATTCATTGCGCCAGGTGTCCGCCAGTTATTCGCCATAGTAGCCTTGTCATTTGCTTGCGTGTTGCATTTTATCATGTCATCTTGTGCATTTCATTTTGCATACATGTTCGTTTCTTGCATCCGAGCATTTTCCCCGTTGTTCGTTTTGCAATCCGGCACTCCTATGTCCTCCGGCGCCCCCCTTTTGTCGCTTGTTCTGAGCGGGTATTAAACTTTCTCGGAATGGCCCGAGGTTTGCCAAGCGGACTTTGTATACCACCGATAGACCGTCTGTCAAGTTTCGTGCCATTTGGAGTCCGTTTGATACTCCAACGGTTAACCGGGTAACCGTAAAAGCCCCTTTTGTCTTGCAGCTCAACACCCCTCCAAAGTGGCCCAAAACCCATCCAAACCCCTCCATGCTCTCGGTCGTTCGATCGATCGTGCAGGCGAAAACCGTGCCTCATTTGGACTCTCCTAGCTCCCAGAATCTATATATAGGCCCTCTCCCTCGAAATTCGCGGATGAATCCACTCCTAACCCTAGTCTTCTTCGATCTTCACCCACCGGACACGTCCGATCCGCGCTGGACATGTCCGCCGCCGCCCCCGCGCCCAATCCGCCGCTGCAACCTGTCCCCGCGCCGCCCACGTCCGCCGCGGCCCGCCCAAGCCCGGGACGTGCCCGCCGAAGCCCATCGGGCCCTGGGTCGACCCCGAGCCGCCGCCTCGCCTGCCCGCCCGCTGGTGCGCCTCCCGAGCTCCGCCTG
>NC_041383.1:542007552-542018188 GCF_002162155.2 Triticum dicoccoides
CTCCGCCTGCTGGCGCCGCCCTCCGGCGCCCGAGCCCCGTTGCCGCGCGCCTCGGCTCCTCCGTCCCCGTCACCCGCTCTCCGTCTCGCGAGCCGATCCCACCGCCCTCCAGCTTCGCCGCCGGTGCCCTGCGCGCCCGCGCTCCGATCTGCGCCGTCGGGCCTAGCTCGCTCGTTGACCTTGCCGCTCCGCCCCGCGAAACCTCGCCGGATCCGCCACCAACCGTCGCTCCCGACCCCGTCGGCCACCACGACTCCACCGACCCCCCCTCCCCTCGCCGGAGTGCTCCAGGGCCGCCGTCGCCGACCTGCGTCGGGCATGGGGACGACCCGCTGACTCCGTCGTAGGCCTCGACCCTGCGCATAGGGCCCAACCTGCCAGTTCCTCCAGCCGGCCCACGGGCCGCTAGGTGAGCACCACCGCCCTATTCCTCGCTCAGTGCACACTTTAGACTCGGGGCTCACTCTGTTCAAATTTGTACTAAGTCCGAGTAATTTTGCATCATGTGTGCACCTTTGCCATGCCATATGTCTTTGGATACTGCTTCATTTCGTGCATGTAATATGTCAAATTGTTTGTTGTGAGATGCTCTTCATTTAATTTCATTGTACCATGTTCATTTGAGCTCATCTAGAGTCCCTAATCATCGTTGCAAGAGTGCTATATGATGTTAATCTGCTGAAAGTGTTATAAGTTGATGATTTGTCTTTTTTGTTGCATTTTGTGTGTGGATCCTATGAGGTTGATGTCTAAATGTGTATTGAACTATGTCATGCCATCTTTACAGGGTTGCCATCCATGTATTTTTGTGAGTCTTGTAATGAGTGCATCAAGCTTGCTAATTAGGGTACTTGCTATTACTGTTTTGCTAGGCTGAATCTGTTATTTTGTTATGCTATGTAAACCTGCTGCTACAAGTCATTCTATGCATAATCTGGAGATGTTCACTAAGTGTGATTTGTTATACATGTCATACTCTATCCATTCGTGCCCTGGTTGCATTTATAGCTTGCTGTAACATGGTGTTATCTTGCTCCAAAGTTGCTAAATATTGTTGCTATCAGCCTGTTAACATTAAGTTCAATGTTGCCATGATTGTTACTAGTGATCCATGCACCCTATGAACTTGTTCTTGCCATGCTTAGCTTCATAAACATGTCTTCCTACTGCTGGTTGCCTTGCCTTTCCCTGTATTGCTCTGTGGTGAGTGGTTCAAGCTCACCAACATGCCTACTTATCGTTGTTCCTGCCATGTTTGAATCTGTCATATAACTTGCCATGTTTACATGGGTGCCATTATATTTTCTGTGCCCTTTTGGCTCTTGGTCATTAAGGGTCTTTTGTTCTATGCAATTAGTAGATCCATACCATGCCTTTGTTTGCCATGTTAAGTTCCTGTAACATGTTGTTTGATAGCTCTAAACATTGCAACCTGATGTTATTCCTGTTAAGTCTGAAACTGTTATTATTTGCAATCTTGCGATGTCCTTTTGAGCATGTTCTAGTGATTTCTGGAGATAGCTCAGTGTTCATGTTTTGTTATGCTTTACCTGTACTTCATGCCCATGCCTTTTTTTATTACGTTGAGATGCTGTAGCTTGTTGGTTTGATGCTTGCAAGATGCCTAGTTGCTGTTATGGACAGATTGTTATGCTTTGTATAGAGTGTATGTGTTGAACCGTTGCTCCGTTTTGAGTGTGCTCTATATGAAACTTGCTTGATTTTGCATGTAGTTCCATATTATCATGTTGCATCCTTGTTTTGAGGTGTTAGCTTGATGTTTGTATGCATTTTGCATCAATGCCATGTTTAACTTGTTTTCCTCATATCTTCTAGGCCGTAGCTCCGAATTAAATGAACTTTATATGTAACTTGACTAGAATATCGTGTAGATCATCTTGGTGCATCTTAACTTGCTGTTTAACAACTTGAACATAAGGTTTATTCAGTTCTGGACCAACTTCTACATTTGCATATGAGGACTTACCGGAATTGTCATATGTTGTTCCCGGCCTCATTTAAACTTGCTTTGATGTGTTGCTCTTGTTTGCATCGTCTCTTGCCATGAGTAGCTTCATGTAGCTTAGTCATGCATCATGCTTGTTGTGCATCATGTCTTGTCTATGTGTGGTGTGTTTACTATGTTGTGTGCTTCTTCTCGATAGTTCCCGTTTCGTTGCGATCGTGAGGATTCGTTCGTCTACGCTTGGTTCGTCTTCGTGGCTTCATCTTCTTCATGGACTCGTTCTTCTTCCTTGCGGGATTTCATGCAAGATGACCGCTACCTTGGATCTCACTACTATCATTGCTATGCTAGTTGCTTCGTTCTATCGCTTTGCTGCGCTACCTATCATTTGCTCTTCAAGCCTCCCAATTTGCCATGTCAGCCTCTAACCTTTTGCGCCCTTCCTAGCAAACCATTGCTTGGCTATGTTACAGCTTTGCTCAGCCCCTCTTATAGCGTTGTTAGTTGCAGGTGAAGTTGAGGATTGCTCCATGGTGGACAGGATTTTGTTGGGATATCACAATATCTCTTATTTAATTAATGCATCTATATATTTGGTAAAGGGTGGAAGGCTCGGCCTTATGCCTGGTGTTTTGTTCCACTCTTGCCGCCCTAGTTTCCGTCATACCGGTGTTATGTTCCCGGATTTTGCATTCCTTACGCGGTTGGGTGATTTATGGGACCCCCTTGACAGTTTGCTTTGAATAAAACTCCTCCAGCAAGACCCAACCTTGGTTCTACCATTTGCCTCACCACCACCTACTTTTCCCTTGGGAGTAATTAACCCAAGGGTCATCTTTATTATAGCCCCCCCGGGCCAGTGCTTCTCTAAGTGTTGGTCCGAAATGAGCAGCCTGCGGGGCCACCTCGGGGAAACTTGAGGGTTGGTTTTACTCGTAGCTTGACTTATCCGGTGTTGCCCTGAGAATGAGATATGTGCAGCTCCTATCGGGATTGTCGGTGCATCAGGCGGCTTTGCTGGTCTTGTTTTACCATTGTCGAAATGTCTTGTAAACCGGGATTCCGAGACTGATCGGGTCTTCCTGGGAGAAGGAATATCCTTCGTTGATCACGAGAGCTTATCATGGGCTAAGTTGGGACACCCCTGCAGGGTATTATCTTTCGAAAGCCGTGCCCGCGGTTATGTGGCAGATGGGAATTTGTTAATGTCCAGTTGTAGATAACTTGACACCCGATCCAAATTAAAACGCATCAACCGCGTGTGTAGCCGTGATGGTCTCTTCTCGGCGGAGTCCGGGAAGTGAACACGGTTTTGGGTTATGTTTGACGTAAGTAGGAGTTCAGGATCACCTCTTGATCATTACTAGTTGACGACCGTTCCTTTGCTTCTCTTCTCGCTCTTATTTGCGTAGGTTAGCCACCATATATGCTTAGTCACTGCTACAACCTCACCACTTTACCGCTTCCTTTCCCTTTAAGCTTTGCTAGTCTAGATACCCATGGTAATGGGATTGCTGAGTCCTCGTGGCTCACAGATTACTACAACAATAGTTGCAGGTACAGGTTATGCGATGATCATGACGCGAGAGTGATGTTTGTTTGTTTTGGAGTTCTTCTTTTGCTTCTTCTTTGATCAGGGGATAGGTTCCAGGTCGGCAGCCTGGGCTAGCAGGGTGGATGTCGTTTGAGCTTCTGTTTGTGTTTCATCCGTAGTCGGATGTTGCTCTTATGTATGATGTGATGTTGTATTCGTGTGGCATTGTATGCCTCTTGTATGTATCCCCACCTATTACGTAATGTTGATGTAATGATATCCACCTTGCAAAAGTGTTTCAATATGCGGTTCTATCCTTGGTGGGACCATCGAGTCTCTTTAGGATAGTATCGCATATTGGGCGTGACATTAGATTTGTGAAATATTGTACTCTCTACGGTGGTATGTGGAATTTGTTTTGCAGAGCTGGACACGATCCTCATATTTAAGATCTTCTATGGGGTATTCGGAGAAGGAAGCCGCCTTGCAATGCCGAAGACAATCTGCGCACCGGACTCATCGTCATTGAAGCCTGGTTCAGGGGCTACTAAGGGAGTCCTGGATTAAGGGGTCCTCGGACAGCCGGACTATATACTTTGGCCGGACTGTTGGACTATGAAGATATAAGATTGAAGACTTCGTCCCATGTCCGGGTGGGACTCTCCTTTGCGTGGAAGGCAAGCTTGGCAATCCAGATATGTAGATCTCCTTCTCTATAACCGACTCTGTGTAACCCTAGCCCCCCCGATGTCTATATAAACCGGAGGGTTTAGTCCGTAGGACAACAACAATCATAATCATAGGCTAGCTTCTAGGGTTTAGCCTCTACGATCTCATGGTAGATCAACTCTTGTAATACTCATATCATCAAGATCAATCAAGCAGGAAGTAGGGTATTACCTCCATCGAGAGGGCCCGAACCTGGGTAAACATTGTGTCCCCCGCCTCTTGTTACCATCAGCCTTAGACGCACAGTTCGGGACCCCCTACCCGAGATCCACCAGTTTTGACACCGACACCCCCGTAGACTCTGAAGGAGATGCAAAAGCTGGCGGGCTGCGTGACCTCGCTGGGGCGTTCCATCTCCAAGTTGGGAGAACGCGCCCTACCGTTCTTCAAGCCGATGAAAAAGAAAGGGGCGTTTGAGTGGACCCCTGAGGCTGATGCAGCCTTTCAAGACCTCAAGAGATACTTGACCAGCCCGCCGGTAATGGTGGCGCTGCGCCCTCTTGAGCCCCTGGTACTCTATCTGGCAGCCACCCCTCACTCTGCCAGCGCTGCTCTGGTGGCGCTAAGGGAGGAACACTCGTTCAAGGGCCCTTGGTAGGGCGCTCGATCACCAAGCAAAATGCAACAGCCTCAGGACAACGCTCCTGAGGCCTCGGCCGACCCGACGACCGACATTCCTCCCAAGGCTGCAACCGACCCCTTGGCTAGGGGGCTCCTGAGGCCGGCCCTCGCGAGATCGCGCTTGGCATGGCGAAAGGCAGGACCGCTGAAGGCCCGCATCCTCAAGAAGAACAAGACGCCGCCAACACCTCTTCCCTTGACAAGCACCCAGTCTACTTCGTCAGCAAGGTGCTACGGGAGGCACGTGCACGTTACCTGCTACCTCTTGAGCACTGCGTTGGTTTTCCCTTAAAGAGGAAATGGTGATGCAGCAAAGTAGCATAAGTATTTCACTCAGTTTTTGAGAACCAAGGTATCAATCCAGTAGGAGGCTCCTCAAAAGTCCCTTGTACCTACACAAACAAACAAGAACCTCGCAACCAATGCGATAAAGGGGTTGTCAATCCGTTCACGGTAACTTGCGAAAGTGAGATCTGATAGAGATAAATAAGATAAGATAAATATTTTTGGTATTTTTATGATATAGATTGGAAAGTAAAGATTGCAAAATAAAGTAAATTGGAAACTTATATGATAAAAGATAGACCCGGGGGCCATAGGTTTCACTAGTGGCTTCTCTCAAGATAGCACAAGTATTACGATGGGTGAACAACTTACTATCGAGCAATTGATAGAAAAGTGCATAGTTATGAGATTATCTAGGCATGATCATGTATATATGCACCACGTCCGCAACAAGTAGATCGAAACGATTCTGCATCTACTACTATTACTCCACACATCGACCGACTCCTGCCTACATCTAGAGTATTAAGTTCATAAGAACAGAGTAACACATTAAGAAAGATGACATGATGTAGAGGGATAAACTCAAGCAATATGATTTAAACCCCATCTTTTTAGCTTTGATGGAAACAATACAATACGTTCCTTGATGCCCCTGCCGTCACTGGGAAAGGACACCGCAAGATTGAATCCAAAGCTAAGCACTTCTTCTATTGCAAGAAACATCAATCTAGTAGGCCAAACCAAACTGATAATTTGAAGAGACTTGCAAAGATAACTAATCACACATAAAAGAATTCAGAGGAAATTCAAATATTTCTCATAGATAAACTTGATCATAAACCCACAATTCATCGGATCTCAACAAACACACCGCCAAAAGAGTTACATCGAATAGAACTCCAAGAAGATCGAGGAAAACTTTGTATTGAGATTCAAAGAGAGAGAATAAGCCATCTGACTAATAACTATGGACCCAAAGGTCTGTGGTAAACTACTCACAACTCATCGGAGAGGCCTTGGAGATGATGTAGAGGCCCTCCATGGTCGAATCCCCCTCTGGCAGAGCGCCGGTGAAGGCTCCAAGATGGGATCTCGCGGATACAGAAGGTTGCAGCGGTGGAATTAGGTTTTCGTCGTGCTCCTGGATGTTCTTGGGGTATGTGGATATATATAGGAGAAAGAAGTGTTGGGGAACGTAGTAAATTCAAAAATTTTACTACGCACACGCAAAATCATGGTCATGCATAGCAACGAGAGGGGAGAGTGTTGTCCACGTACCTTCGTAGACCGAAAGCGGAAGCGTTAGCACAACGCGGTTGATGTAGTCGTACGTCTTCAGATCCGACCGATCAAGTACCAAACGTACGACACCTCCGAGTTCAGCACACGTTCAGCTCGATGACGTCCCACGAACTCCGATCCAGCAGAGCTTTGCGAGGAGTTCCGTTAGCACGACGGTGTGATGACGGTGTTGATGATGCTACCGACGTAGGGCTTCGCCTAAGCACTGCTAGATATTACCA
The DNA here is from genome assembly GCF_002162155.2 of Triticum dicoccoides. NCBI lineage: Eukaryota > Viridiplantae > Streptophyta > Magnoliopsida > Poales > Poaceae > Triticum > Triticum dicoccoides. The sequence continues at coordinate 542,014,214 of NC_041383.1, forward strand.
AGGTGGAATATGGTGGAGGGGGGCACCGCACACGGCTAAGAGATCAAGAGATCAATTGTTGTGTCTAGAAGTGCCCCCTGCCCCCATATATAAAGGACCAAGGGGGAGCGGGCGGCCGGCCAGGGGAGGGCGCGCCAGGGAGGAGTCCTACTCCCACCGGGAGTAGGACTCCCTCCTTTCCTAGTCCAAGTAGGGAGGGGAAGGAAGGAAGAGAGGAGAGGAAGGAAAGGGGGGGGGGGAGGGGGCACAACCCCCCTCCTTGTCCTATTCAGACTAGAGGGGGAGGGGGGCGCGGCCTGCCTGGGCCGCCCCTCCTCTTCTCCACTTAGGGCCCATGAGGCCCATTAACCCCCTGGGGGTTCCGGTAAGCCCTTGGTACTCTGGTATATGCCTGAAACCACCCGAAACTATTCCGGTGTCCGAACATAGTCATCCAATATATTGATCATTATGTCTTGACCATTTCGAGACTCCTCGTCATGTCCGTGATCATATCCAGGACTCCAAACTACCTTCGGTACATCAAAACACAAAAACTCATAATACCGATCGTCACCGAACTTTAAGCGTGCGGACCCTACAGGTTCGAGAACTATGTAGACATGACCGAGACACGTCTCTAGTCAATAACCAATAGCGGAACCTGGATGCCCATATTGGCTCCTACATATTCTATGAAGATCTTTATCGGTCAAACCGCATAACAACATACGTTGTTCCCTTTGTCATCGATATGTTACTTGCCCGAGATTCGATCGTCGGTATCTCAATACCTAGTTCAATCTCGTTACCGGCAAGTCTCTTTGCTCGTTATGTAATGTATCATCCCGCAACTAACTCATTAGCTACATTGCTTGCAAGGCTTATAGTGATGTACATTACCGAGAGGGCCCAGAGATACCTCTCCGACAAACGGAGTGACAAATCCTAATCTCGAAATACGCCAACTCAACATGTACCTCCTTTATAATCACCCAGTTACGTTGTGACATTTGGTAGAACACAAAGTGTTCCTTCAGTAAACGGGAGTTGAATAATCTCATAGTTGTAGGAACATGTATAAGTCATGAAGAAAGCAATAGCAACATACTAAACGATCAAGTGCTAAGCTAACGAAATGGGTCAAGTCAATCACATCATTCTCCTAATGATGTGATCCTGTTAATCAAATGACAACTCATGTCTATGGTTAGGAAACACAACCATCTTTGATCAATGAGCTAGTTAAGTAGAGGCATACCAGTGACATTATGTTTGTCTATGTATTCACACATGTATTATGTTTCCGGTTAATACAATTCTAGCATGAATAATAAACATTTATCATGATATAAGGAAATAAATACAAACTTTATTATTGCCTCTAGGGCATATTTGCTTCAGTCTCCCACTTGCACTAGAGTCAATAATCTAGATTACACAGTAATGATTCTAACACCCATGGAGCCTTGGTGCTGATCATGTTTTGCTCGTGGAAGAGGCTTAGTCAACGGGTCTGCAACATTCAGATCCGTATGTATCTTGCAAATCTGTATGTCTCCCACCTGGACTTGGTCCCGGATGGAATTGAAGCCTCTCTTGATGTGATTGGTTCTCTTGTGAAATCTGGATTCCTTTGCCAAGGCAATTGCACCAGTATTGTCACAAAAGAATTTCATTGGACCCGATGCACTAGGTATGACACCTAGATCTGATATGAACTCCTTCATCCAGACTCCTTCATTTGCTGCTTTCGAAGCAGCTATGTACTCTACTTCACATGTAGATCCCGCCACGATGCTTTGTTTAGAACTGCACCAACTGACGGCTCCACCATTCAATATAAACACGTATCTGGTTTGCGATTTAGAATCGTCCGGATCAGTGTCAAAGCTTGCATCGACGTAACCATTTACGACTAGCTCTTTGTCACCTCCATAAACGAGAAACATATCCTTAGTACTTTTCAGGTATTTCAGGATATTCTTGACCGTTGTCCAGTGATCTGATGACCCACAAGTATAGGGGATATATCATAGTCCTTTCGATAAGTAAGAGTGTCGAACCCAATGAGGATCAGAAGGAAATGATAAGCGGTTTTCAGCAAGGTATTCTCTGCAAGTACTGAAATAAGTGGTAACAGATAGTTTTGTGATAGGATAAATTGTGACGAGCAACAAGTAACAAAAGTAAATAAAGTGCAGCAAGGTGGCCCAATCCTTTTTGTAGCAAAGGACAAGCCTAGACAAACTCATATAATAGGAAAAGCGCTCCCGAGGACACATGGCAATATCGTCAAGCTAGTTTCAATCACGCTCATATGATTCACGTTCGGTACTTTGACAATTTGATATGTGGGTGGACCGGTGCTTGGGTACTGCCCTTACTTGGACAAGCATCCCACTTATGATTAACATCTATTGCAAGCATCCGCAACTACAACAAAAGTATTAAGGTAAACCTAACCATAGCATGAAACATATGGATCCAAATTAGCCCCTTACGAAGCAACACATAAACTAGGGTTTAAGCTTCTGTCACTCTAGCAACCCATCATCTACTTATTACTTCCCAATGCCTTCCTCTAGGCCCAAATAATGGTGAAGTGTTATGTAGTCGATGTTCACATAACACCACTAGAGGTTAGACAACATACATCTTATCAAAATATCGAACGAATACCAAATTCACATGACTACTAATAGCAAGACTTCTCCCTTGTCCTCAGGAACAAACGTAACTACTCACAGAGCATATTCATGTTCATAATCAGAGGGGTAATATTGTGCATAAAGGATCTGAACATATGATCTTCCACCAAATAAACCAACTAGCATCAACTACAAGGAGTAATCAACACTACTAGCAACCTATTAGCACCAATCTCGGACTTGGAGACAAGAATTGGATACAAGAGATGAACTAGGGTTTGGAGATGAGATGGTGCTGGTGAAGATGTTGATGGGGATTTCCCTCTCCCGATGAGAGGAGCGTTGGTGATGACGATGGTGATGATTTCCCCCTCCCGGAGGGAAGTGTCCCCCGCAGAACAGCTCCGCCGGAGCCCTAGATTGGTTCCGCCAAGGTTCCGCCTTGTGGCGGCAGAGTCTCGTCCCGAAAGCTTCTCTTCTATTTTTTTCTCATCGAAAGACTTCATATGGGAGAAGATGGGCGTCGAAGAGCCACCAGAGGGGCCATGAGGTAGGGGGCGCGCCCAGGGGGGCCCACCCTCGTGAGCAGGGTGTGGGCCCCCTGGCCTTCATCTTTGGCGACGATTTTTCTTTATTTATTCTAAGATATTCCGTGGAGTTTCAGGACTTTTGGAGTTGCGCAGAATAGTCCTTCAATATTTGCTCCCTTTTCATCCCAGAATTCCAGCTGCCGGCATTCTCCCTCTTCATGTAAACCTTGTAAAATAAGAGAGAATAGCCATAAGTATTGTGACATAACGTGAAATAACAGCCCATAATGCAATAAATATTGACATAAAAGCATGATGCAAAATGGACGTATCAACTCCCCCAAGCTTAGATCTCGCTTGTCCTTAAGCGAAAAGCCGATAACAATAAATATGTCCTCATGTTTAGAGGTAGAGGCGTTGATAAAAATAAAATACGGACATGAAGGCATCATGATTACTTCGTAACAACAACATATATAAATTTTGTCATAAGATTACTTATGTTCTAGTGATGATCTTTTCACAAAGCCAAAATATGAATCAGAAACTTTATTGGGCACCAACAATTATAATCTCAGTCACTGAAGCAATTGCAATTTATCATAACATCGGAAAGAGTGTATGTCAGAGCTTAAAAGAAAGTCCACATACTCAACTATCACTTAGTCCTTCATAATTGCTAGCACTCACGTGATACTTTGTGGTTACGGAGTTTTAATCGGACACAGAGAAAGATAGGGGCTTATAGTTTTTGCCCCACAACCTTTTACCTCAAGGGTAATGTCAACAATAATAATTCACGCTCCCCCACATCC
>NC_041383.1:542018681-542050684 GCF_002162155.2 Triticum dicoccoides
GTTCTTTCCAACATGCTGAGCTTGCCAAAGGATAAAATGAAAAAGGAAGGTGAAGATCACCGTGACTCTTGCATTAGGTAGAGGATAATAATAAAAGATAGGCCCTTTGCAGAGGGAAGCATAGGTTGTCATGCGCGTTTAGGGTTGATGCACAAAATCTTAATGCAAAAGAACGTGACTTTATATTGCCCCTTGCATGTGAACCTTTATTATGCAGTCCGTCGCTTTTATTGCATCCACAACAAGTTCGTACAAAGCTTATTTCTCTGCACTAATAAGTCATGCATATTTAGAGAGCAATTTTTTATTGCTTGCACCGATGACAACTTACTTGAAGGATCTTACTCAATCCATAGGTAGATATGATGGACTCTCATGGCAAAACTGGTTTAAGGGTATTTGGAAGCACAAGTAGTATTTCTACTTAGTGCCGAGAATTGGCTAGCATGAGGGGGAAAGGCAAACTCAACATGGTAGAGGAACCATGACAACATACTTTATCTCAGATGTAAGAAAACTTAACTCATTATGTTGTCTTCCTTGTCCAACATCAACTCTTTAGCATGTCATATTTTAATGAGTGCTCCCAATCATAAAAGATGTCAATGATAATATATCTATATGTGATACCTCTCTTTCCTTATTACTTCATATTAATTGCAACGATGACCAAAGATATATTTGCCAACTCCCAACAACTTTAAATCATCATACTCTTTCTATGTGAAGTCATTACTTTCAATAAGATCAATATGAACTCTTGACTCTTTTTATTATTTTTCTTCTAATCACCCAAGATCATGGCAAAATACTCAAGCCCTTGACTCAACACTAATATTTATTATATAGCTCACGGACTCGATTACAAAGAAGGATCATAAAGCAAAACTCAAAACTAGATCATGCCATGACTTTATTCTACTAAATCAAAATACTACTAATAGGATCGAACTAAGAAAAACGGTAAATATAGGAGTTGTGATGGTGATACGATACCAGGGCACCTCCCCCAAGCTTGGCAGTTGCCAAGGGGAGTGCCCATACCCATGTGATTATGTCTCCTTCTTTGTTGTTGGCGTAATATTCTTAGCGATGATCCCCCTCAGAATACGGTTCTCCTCCTCGAGCTTATTGACCTGCTGCTTGAGGTCCATTATTTCCTTACGAGGCTTCCCTGTAACAGCTAAAGCTCCTTGCACCCAGGGGTGTTGCATAGCTGCGGGAGAACCAGAGATACTTCTCCTCATATTTTCATAGGAAAGAAATTTAACATGAGAAGGGATAACCGAGTTTGGAATAGCTGAGCTCTGTAGTTCCCCCATCGTAAACCCAGCTCAAAAGTGAGAGGTGACTTCTTGATCTTCCATAGCATCTACTCTCATCAGGTCAGCCTCCATCTCCTCCTTCGTTGCCGGCCCAAAGTGGTCAGCGTCGCTGTTTGCCCTTGGTTCCGGTGCCGGGTTAGATACCCGACTCTCCCCGACTGACTCTCTTGATAAGACATCTTGCTCTTATCTGCAGCAACAACAGCTCGAAACAAAAACAGAGGATAATTGCGTGATACGAGAGTCAAAACCTCCGGGAGTGTATATAATGATTTTTTACCGAACAAAATACGTAACATGCAAGGAAACGGAGTCCGGAGGGCACACGAGGTGCTCACGAGGTAGGGGGGCGTGCCGAGGGGGTAGGGCACGCCCTCCACCCTCGTGGAGGCCTCGTGTCCTCCCCGGACTGCTACTTATTTTTCTATTTTTCTAAATATTCCAAAACGGAGAAATATTGCCTTAAGAATTGTTTTGGAGTTGGTTTACTTACCGTACCACATACCTATTCCTTTTCGGAGTCTAGAACATTCTGGAAAGTGTCCCTTATGTACTCCTCCAGGGTTACAGTTTCAATAACATTAGTTTCAATATTTATAGGATTACCTGAAATATAGTGTTTGATCCTTTGACCGTTTACCACCTTCGGATTTGTGCCTGCGAAGTTATTGATTTTTAAGGCACCGAAACGATACACCTCCTCGATAACGTAGGGACCTTCCCATTTGGAGAGAAGTTTTCCTGCAAAAAATCTTAAACGAGAGTTGTATAGCAATACATAATCACCTACATTAAACTCACGCTTTTGTATCCTTTTGTCATGCCACCTTTTAACCTTTTCTTTAAACAACTTGGCATTTTCATAAGCTTGGGTTCTCCATTCATCAAGTGAGCTAATATCAAATAACCTCTTCTCACCGGCAAGTTTGAAATCATAGTTGAGCTCCTTAATAGCCCAATATGCCTTATGTTCTAGTTCGAGAGGTAAACGACATGCTTTTCCATAAACCATTTTATACGGAGACATACCCATAGGATTTTTATATGCAGTTCTATAGGCCCATAATGCATCATCAAGTTTTCTGGACCAATTCTTCCTGGACCTATTGACAGTCTTTTGCAAAATTAATTTGAGCTCTCTATTGCTCAATTCTACCTGACCACTAGACTGCGGGTGATATGGAGATGCAATCCTATGATTAACGTCGTATTTAGCAAGCATCTTACGGAAAGCACCATGAATAAAGTGTGAACCACCATCAGTCATTAAGTATCTAGGGACTCCAAACCTCGGAAAAATAACTTCCTTAAGCATTTTAATAGAAGTGTTATGATCAGCACTACTAGTTGGAATAGCTTCTACCCACTTAGTAACGTAATCAACAACAACTAGAATATGAGTGTAACCATTAGAAGCAGGAAAAGGTCCCATATAATCAAAGCCCCAAACATCAAATGGCTCAATAACAAGTGAATAATTCATAGGCATTTCTTGACGTCTACTAATATTGCCAATTCTTTGACATTCATCGCAAGATAAAACAAACTTATGGGCATCCTTGAAGAGAGTAGGCCAATAAACCGGATTGCAATACCTTATGTGCAGTTCTATCTCCAGCGTGGTGTCCTCCATAAGCTTCGGAGTGACACTTGCATAGGATCTGTTCCTGTTGATGCTCAGGTACACAATGTCTAATAACACCATCTACTCCTTTATAAAGATGTGGGTCATCCCAAAAGTAATGTCGCAAGTCATGAAAAACTTTTTCTTTTGTTGGTATGTGAAGCTAGGCGGTATAAATTTAACAACAATATAATTAGCATAATCAGCATACCATGGAGTGCTACGAGAAGTGCTTATGACATTTAACTGCTCTTCAGGAAAGCTATCATCAATAGGTAGTGGGTCATCAAGAACATTCTCTAGCCTAGACAAGTTGTCTGCAACGGGGTTCTCAGCTCCCTTTCTATCAACAATATGTAAATTAAATTCTTGAAGCAAGAGAACCCATCTAATAAGTATAGGTTTTGCATCTTTATTTTCCATAAGATATTTAATAGCAGCATGATCAGTGTGAATAGTAACTTTGGAATCAACAATATAGGGTCTGAATTTATCACAAGCAAATACAACCGCTAAAAGTTCCTTTTCGGTAGTAGCATAATTTCTTTGAGCATTGTCTAGAGTCTTACTAGCATAATGGATACCATTCAATTTCTTATCAACTCTTTGCCCTAGAACAACACCTACAACATAATCACTAGCATCACACATAATTTCAAAGGGTAAATTCCAATCAGGCGGCTGAACAACAGGTGCAGAGACTAATGCTTTCTTAAGTATTTCAAATGCTTCTACACAATCATCATCAAAGACAAATGATACATCTTTTTGTAATAAATTAGTTAGAGGCCGAGAGATTTTTTAGAAGTCCTTGATGAACCTCCTATAAAATCCGGCATGACCAAAGAAACTTCTTATACCTTTGATGTCCTTGGGACATGGCATCTTTTCAATAGCATCAACCTTGGCTTTATCAACTTCAATACCTCTTTCAGAAACTTTGTGCCCCAAGACAATACCTTTATTAACCATAAAGTGGCACTTTTCCCAATTCAAGACAAGATTAGTTTCTTCACATCTCTGCAAAACTCGAGTGATATTGCTCAAGCAATCATCAAAGGAGGAACCATAGACGGAAAAGTCATCCATGAAAACCTCACAAATTTTCTCACAAAAGTCAGAGAATATAGCCATCATGCATCTTTGAAAGGTAGCAGGTGCATTACATAAGCCAAAAGGCATGCGTCTATAAGCAAAAGTACCAAAAGGGCATGTAAAAGTAGTCTTTGATTGATCTTTAGCCAACACAGGTATTTGAGAAAAACCAGAATAACCATCTAGAAAGCAATAATGTGTATGTCTGCAAAGTCTTTCTAGCATTTGATCAATAAAAGGTAAGGGGTAATGATCTTTCTTAGTAGCCTTATTTAATTTGCGGAAATCAATTACCATCCTATAACCTGTGATAATTCTTTGCGGAATCAATTCATCTTTATCATTAGGGACGACAGTAATACCTCCCTTCATAGGGACATAATGGACAGGACTTACCCACTGACTATCAGCAACGGGATAAATTATACCTGCCTCCAGAAGCTTGAGTATTTCTTTTCTTACCACTTCTTTCATTTTAGGATTCAAACGTCATTAAGGATCACAAACTGGTTTGGCATCAGCTTCCAAATTTATTTTATGTTGACATAGAGTGGGACTGATGCCCTTAAGATCATCCAGAGTATATCCAATAGCGGCACGATGCTTCTTCAGAGTCTTCAATAATCTTTCTTCTTCATGCTCTGAGAGGTTAGCGCTAATAATAACATGATATATTTTCTTTTCATCAAGATAAGCATATTTAAGATTATCAGGCAACGGTTTAAGCTCAAACATGGGATCACCCTTGGGTGGAGGAGGATCCCCAAGGATTTCAATAGGCAAATTGTGTTGTAGAATAGGTTCCTGTTTAAAGAATACTTCATTGATTTCCCTTCTTTCATTCATGAACATATCATTTTCATGGTCTAGCAAATAGTGTTCTAAAGGATCACTAGGAGGTATAGCAATAGAAGCAAGACCAATAATTTCATCCTTAAAAGGCAATTCTTCCTCACGATGTTGTTTACTAAATTTAGAGAAATTAAACTCGTGGACCATATCGTCCAAGCCAACAGTAACAACATTCTTTTCACAATCTATTTTAGCATTAACAGTACACAAGAAGGGTCTACCAAATATAATGGGACAAAAGCTATCTTGTGGAGAACCAAGAACAAGAAAATCAACGGGATATTTTGTTTTCCCACACAAGACTTCAACATCTCTAACAATTCCCATTGGAGATATAGTATCTCTATTGGCAAGTTTGATTGTAACATCAATATCTTCTAACTCAGCAGGTGCAATATCATGCATAATTTCTTTGTATAAGTCAATGGGTATGACACTAGCACTAGCACCCATATCACATAAGCCATGATAACAATGATCTCCTATTTTAATAGAAATAACACGCACGCCTACCACAAGTCTATGTTTATCTCTATCACAGGGTTTAGCAATTCTAGCAGTTTCACCAGTGAATTGAATAACATGCCCATCAATATTATCAGACAAGAGATCTTTAACAATAGCAATATTGGGTTCCACTTTGACTTGCTCAGGAGGTGTATAAGTCCTAGTATTGCTTTTACGAACAACAGTTGAAGCTTTAGCATGATCCTTCATTCTAATAGGGAAAGGGGGTTTCTCAACATAAGAAGTAGGAACAATAGGATCATTATAAGTGACAATCCTTTCTTCAACTTTAATAAGTGCAGCTGCTTTTACTTCTATGGGAGGATGATATTTAAACCACTTCTCCTTGGGGAGATCAACATAAGTAGCAAAAGATTCACAGAAAGAAGCTACTATCTTAGAGTCAAGTCCATATTTAGTGCTAAACTTACGGAAAATATCGGTATTCATAAAAGATATAACACAATCAAACTTAGGTATCATACCTGACTCCTTACCTTCGTCGAGGTCCCAATCTTCAGAGTTGCATTTAATTCTATCCAATAAATTCCATCCAAATTCAATAGACTTCATCATAAAAGAGCTAGCACAAGAAGTATCGAGCATGGTGTGATTATTAGCAGAAAGCCGAGCATAAAAATTCTGGAGAATTGTCAATTTTGAGAGCTCATGATTGGGGCATGAATATAACATTGATTTAAGCCTCCCCCAAGCTTGAGCGATGCTTTCTCCTTCGCGAGGTCAAAAATTATATATATAATTGCGATCACGATGAATAAGATGCATAGGGTAATACTTTTGATGAAATTCCAATTTCAATCTTTTATAGTTCCATGATCTCGTATCATCACATAGCCTATACCATGTCAATGCGTCTCCCTCCAAAGATAAAGGGAAAGCCTTCCTCTTAACGGCATCATCGGGTATACCTGCAAGCTTAAATAGTCCACAAATATCATCCACAAAGCGTAGATGTTCGTCAGGATGCTTTGTTCCATCTCCTATGAAAGTGTTAGCTAGCAGTTTTTCCATCATACCCGAAGGAATCTGAAAAGCAGTTTCATTTTCAATAGATTCACTAGGTTCAGTAGGTTGAGGAGCAACTCTTGGCTCAACTGGACGGGGTGAAGATACCCTGAACCAGCCCCTCAAACAATTACTTTCCATAGTAACAAGTGACAGAAAATTTCAGCACACTAAATAAATTTTTCCTTACCAAATTCCACCTACCAAAGGCGCTTCACTCCCCGGCAATGGCACCAGAAAAGAGTCTTGATGACCCACAAGTATAGGGGATCTATCGTAGTCCTTTCAATAAGTAAGAGTGTCGAACCCAACGGGGAGCAGAAGGAAATGATAAGCGGTTTTCAGCAAGGTATTCTCTGCAAGTACTGAAATAAGTGCTAACAGATAGTTTTGTGATAGGATAAATTGTGATGAGCAACAAGTAACAAAAGTAAATAAAGTGCACCAAGGTGGCCCAATCCTTTTTGTAGAAAAGGACAAGCCTAGACAAACTCTTATAATAGGAAAAGCGCTCCCGAGGACACATGGGAATATCGTCAAGCTAGTTTTCATCACGCTCATATGATTCACGTTCGGTACTTTGATAATTTGATATGTGGGTGGACCGGTGCTTGGGTACTGCCCTTACTTGGACAAGCATCCCACTTATGATTAACCTTTATTGCAAGCATCCGCAACTACAACAAAAGTATTAAGGTAAACCTAACCATAGCATGAAACATATGGATCCAAATCAGCCCCTTACGAAGCAACGCATAAACTAGGGTTTAAGCTTCTATCACTCTAGCAACCCATCATCTACTTATTACTTCCCAATTCCTTCCTCTAGGCCCAAATAATGGTGAAATGTTATGTAGTCGACATTCACATAACACCACTAGAGGTTAGACAACATACATCTTATCAAAATATCGAACGAATACCAAATTCACATGACTACTAATAGCAAGACTTCTCCCTTGTCCTCAGGAACAAACATAACTACTCACAAAGCATATTCATGTTCATAATCAGAGGGGTAATATTGTGCATAAAGGATTCGAACATACGATCTTCCACCAAATAAACCAACTAGCATCAACTACAAGGAGTAATCAACACTACTAGCAACCTACTAGCACCAATCCCGGACTTGGAGACAAGAATTGGATACAAGAGATGAACTAGGGTTTGGAGATGAGATGGTGATGGTGAAGATGTTGATGTAGATTGCCCTCTCCCGATGAGAGGAGCGTTTGTGATGACGATGGTGATGATTTCCCCCTCCCGGAGGGAAGTGTCCCTGGCCGAACAGCTCTGCCGGAGCCCTAGATTGGTTCCGCCAAGGTTCCGCCTCGTGGCGGCGGAGTCTCGTCCCGAAAGGTTCTCTTCTATTTTTTTCTCATCGAAAGACTTCATATGGGAGAAGATGGGTGTCGGGAGAGCCACTAGGGGGCCCACAAGGTAGGGGGGCGCGCCCAAGGGGGCGCCCCCACCCTCGTGAGCAGGGTGTGGGCCCCCTGGCCTTCATCTTTAGCGATGATTTTTCTTTATTTATTCTAAGGTATTCTGTGGAGTTTCAGGACTTTTTGAGTTGCGCAGAATAGTCCTTCAATATTTGCTCCTTTTCTAGCCCAGAATTCCAGCTGCCGGCATTCTCCCTCTTCATGTAAACCTTGTAAAATAAGAGAGAATAGCCATAAGTATTGTGACATAACGTGAAATAACAGCCCATAATGCAATAAATATTGACATAAAAGCATGATGCAAAATGGACGTATCATGATCCACTCCTGGATTACTTTGGTACCTCCCTGCTAAACTTATTGCTAAGCATACATCAGTTCTGGTACATAACATTGCATACATGATAGAGCCTATGGCTGAAGCATAGGGAACATCTTCCATTTTCTCTCTATCTTCTGCTGTGGTCAGGCATTGAGTCTGACTCAACTTCACACCTTGTAATATAGGCAAGAACCCTTTCTTTGCTTGATCCATTTTGAACTTTTTCAAAACTTTATCAAGGTATGTGCCTTGTGAAAGTCCAATTAAGTGTCTTGATCTATCTCTATAGATCTTGATGCCTAATATATACGCAACTTCACCGAGGTCTTTCATTGAAAAACTTTTATTCAAATATCCTTTTATGCTATCCAGAAATTCTATATCATTTCCAATCAACAATATGTCGTCTACATATAATATCAGAAATGCTACAGAGCTCCCACTCACTTTCTTGTAAATACAAGCTTCTCCAAAAGTCTGTATAAAACCATATGCTTTGATCATACTGTCAAAGCATTTATTCCAACTCCGAGAGGCTTGCACCAGTCCATAAATGGATCGCTGGAGCTTCCACACTTCGCTAGTACCTTTTGGATCGACAAAACCTTCTGGTTGCATCATATACAACTCTTCTTCTAGAAATCCATTTAGGAATGCAGTTTTGACATCCATTTGCCATATTTCATAATCATCAAATGCGACAATTGCTAACATGATTCGGACAGACTTAAGCATCGCTACGGGTGAGAAAGTCTCATCATAGTCAACCCCTTGAACTTGTCAAAAACCTATCACAACAAGTCGAGCTTTGTAGACAGTAACATTACCATCAGCGTCAGTCTTCTTCTTGAACATCCATTTATTCTCGATGGCTTGCCGATCATCGGGCAAGTCAACCAAAGTCCATACTTTGTTCTCATACATGGATCCCATCTCAGATTTCATGGCCTCAAGCCATTTTGCGAAATCTGGGCTCATTATCACTTCCTCATAGTTCGTAGGTTCGCCATGGTCAAGTAACATGACCTCCAGAATAGTATTATCGTACCATTCTGGTGCGGATCTTACCCTGGTTGACCTACGAGGTTCGGTAGTAACTTGATCTGAAGTTGCATGATCATTTTCATTAGCTTCCTCACTAATTGGTGTAGTCGTCACAGGAACTGGTTTCTGTGATGAACTACTTTCCAATAAGGGAGCAGGTACAGTTACCTCATCAAGTTCTACTTTCCTCCCACTCACTTCTTTCGAGAGAAACTCCTTCTCTAGAAAGGATCCAAATTTAGCAACAAAAGTCTTGCCTTCATATCTATGATAGAAGGTGTACCCAATAGTCTCCTTTGGGTATCCTATGAAGACACATTTCTCCGATTTGGGTTCGAGCTTATCAGGTTGAAGTTTTTTCACATAAGCTTCACAACCCCAAACTTTAAGAAACGACAACTTTGGTTTCTAGCCAAACCACAGTTCATAAGGCGTCGTTGTCAGTGTCAAAACCGGCGGATCTTGGGTAGGGGGTCCCGATCTGTGCGTCTAAGTCTAATGGTAATAGGAGGCAAGGGACACAATGTTTTACCCAGGTTCGGGCCCTCTTGATGGAGGTAAAACCCTACTTCCTGCTTGACTGATATTGATGATATGAGTGTTACAAGAGTTGATCTACCACGAGATCGTAGAGGCTAAACCCTCGAAGCTAGCCTATGATGATTATGATTGTTCCTCTAAGGACTAAACCCTCCGATTTATATAGAAACCGGAGGGGGCTAGGGTTTACATGGAGTCGGTTACAAAGAAGGAAATATAATATCCGTATCGCCAAGCTTGTCTTCCACGCAAAGGAGAGTCCCATCCGGACACGTGACGAAGTCTTGAGTCTTGTATCTTCACGGTCCAATAGTCCGGCCAGAGTATATAGTCCGGCTGTCCGGATACGCCCTAATCCAGGACTCCCTCAGTAGCCCCTGAACCAGGCTTCAATGACGATGAGTTCGGCGTGCAGTTTTGTCTTCGGCATTGCAAGGCGGGTTCCATCTCCGAATACTCCGAAGTAATTACTGAACACTTAAATCGTGTCCGGATCTGCAAAACGATCTTCACATACCACCATAGAGAGAATGATATTTCTCAAATGTAATCTGCTGACGACTTTAGACAACATGACATGACACTACGGTCAGGTCATTATTTGAACCGTTCTCCCACAACCAGCCATAGCGCATATTGCGAGGCGGTTTCCTCAGCACGTCTTGTCAAAGCAGAGATCATGTCCCCTTATCACGGGATTCCCATCAATACGGGTATGGGTAACCCCACCGCACCATCAATTGTGGCGCTTGGGGAATAAGCGATTCTCAACAGGCAAGTGGGGAGGTGCACCGTCTTTATTGCCTCTATAAAGGGATAAGGATTTCCCCATTTTCACCCACGCCTTCTTCCTCCTCTGCTTATCCATTCTCGCACCCTCGAGCTCCAGCACCCTAGTTCATACCTTCCCCGCATAGACAAACATGTCCGGAGCAGGGGGCAAGTGGGTGGCCTCCACCGTGAAGGAGGAGCATATCACGAAGCTCCGGGCGGCCGGATACTTGGCCGTAGATATTGCGCACCGGCTACCGGACGCAGGGAAGATCATTCCGACTCTGGAACCCTATGAGAGGGTCATGTTCCTCGCCCACTTCATCCGCAGACTGGGATTTCCACTTCATCCCTTCATCCGCGGGCTCATGTTTTACTATGGGCTGGACATCCACGATCTAGCCCCAAACTTCGTCCTCAACATCTCGGCGTTCATCGTCGTGTGCGAGGCCTTCCTCCGCATCAAGCCTCACTCCGGCTTGTGGCTACGAATCTTCTTCGTGAATCCGAAGATCGTGAGCATCCAACAAGCGGAGTGCAGAGGCGCCATGGTGGGCAAGATGCCCAACATCACCTGGCTTGACGGCTCCTTTGAGGAGACCGTAAAAGGGTGGCAATCGGGGTGGTTCTACATCACTGAGCCGCGCGACGCCAACTGGGCGGCGGCCCCCGAATTCCGATTCGGAATCCCCCTGCGGCTCACCACCTGGGAGAAGAAGGGTCTGGCCTGGGGCAAGCCTGCGGAGCTGACCGGACTTCAGAACTGTATCAAGAACATGATTGACAAAAAAAATCAAACTTGTCAACATGGTTCAGGTCATGCTCGTCCGCCGAATTCTTCCATGCCAAAGACGGACTTTCAATCTGTGGGAGTTTGTCCCGGCCGAACACCAGATACTTCAAGAGCTCTACGGCACGACACTCAAGGACGCATGGAAGGTGATGTTTAGGGCCTCTGAAATACCCCCTCCCACATACGAGGACCGCGGACTTCACGCTGCGCGGTCCCCCCGTCCGGTGAGTTTTTTAACCATCACCAGATGTAGTTTTCTCAGCATACTCATAGGAGGATCTTAAGTCATCGTGTGTACTCAATCAGGAGTACGTGGAGACGGCGGAGCAGATCAACTGTCCGGCTCCACTGCCAGAAGGTTCGGCGACCGCTCTCCTGACGGAGATGCTAGTCCTGGCGCCCTACAAGGCGCCGGAAAAGAAGGCCCCGGGGACCAGGAAGGGTCTCCGGCGTAAGGTCATATCGGACGCCTCGTCCGAAGACGACGAGGCACACTCCTCCCACAAAGGGGAGGAGGAGAAGGAGAATGAAAGGGCCGCCCCATCCGGGGAGGCCGAAGGGCCTAAGAGGGCGGCCCAGGGGACCAGGAAAGGTCCCCGACGCAAGGCTGTCATAGGCTCATCGTCCGAGGACGACGAGACAGATTCCTCCCGCGGAGGCGGGGGGTGGGGGGGGATCACGAAGAAATTCCACCTCCCCGCACTAGGGAGGCAAAGAAAAGGAAAGCCGCCCCGGAGGGGTAGGCTAGGACGCCCAAGAAGGGAAAGGCGTCCCTTTCGGATTACTCCACCACGGTCGCCTACAGCGAGGAGTGGCTGCCCAGGGGGAAGCCCCTAGTAAGATCGTAAGTATCCGCACTTCCATTGTATTTTAGTGCGACTTTGTTTCATAGTCTGTTGTAACGCCGAACACGCATATGCAGTCCGGCCAGGACCCATCCCGAGGTATCCTCTTTGGATGAGTCTTTGAGCGATTCGGCGATGAATTCGCTCCCAACGGCCACTTCCCCTCGGCCTGCGGATGACACAGAGGTGCTGTCCCAAAGGCTCCCTGAGCAAGGAGAGGCGACTCTGGAGACGCCCCAAGGCGAAATTCCAGACGCTGGGCACACGGGCACAAGCCCCCTGCAGATTGTGCCGATGAGAGCTGCAACAAGTCGGGCTCTCAGCCGAACACTATACCGGAACCTCCAAAGGTTCCGGATTTGGGCAGACAGCCCCTCGCTAAGGAGGGCGAGCCGTCCGTGCCGATGACTTCTGTTACGCTAGGGGTGTCGGATAGTCTTCTGGAAGCGCTTCGCAGCGCTTCCATAGATGAAGAGCACCGTACTCTTATGAGTGCGGTGATTCAGAAGGTTCGGTCTGCCAAAAGCGGATTGACCGAAGCCTGCACCAGCCTCCTGTCAGGCTTTGAGGTAAGTACTCAAAAGTATGCGAAATTATCACCCGATAGACAGTAGCCCCTGATACTCCGTTTGGTGTTTGGAAAGAAAAGCCAAACAGAGGGTCAATTTTAATCCGCAGGAGTCTAATATTAGGTGTCTATGTGAATAAGCAGGCGGTGCTGCCTGCCGTTGCCGCCCGCACGGCGGAGGTCACCGGACTCAAGCGGGACCTGGAGCAGACCCAGGGAGAGCTCAGCCTCACGAAGAGGCAGCTCGAAGAGAACAAAGGTGACTAATACCCCGTTCACATATCACAAAGAATAGAAAAAATTGGTGACCCTAAGAAAGCGTCATGATTTGGTAACAGGGGCCACGACTGAAGTGGCGTCCCTGAAGAAGGCACTATCCGAGGCCAAAAACAAGGCGTCCATGGAGCGCATTGAGCATGAGAAGCAAAATGCTAGGGTGGGCGAGGTGTAGCAAGAGCTCTAGGAGCTCGACAAGAAGTTCGAGTCCTTGGAGCGTGACCTCAAGATGAAGGAGTTTGAGCTTGCGAAGGCCCTTGCGAGTATGAAAGACGCCAAGGCCGAAGCCGGAAAGGCCCAGTAGGAAATCCAGGCGGCCAAGAAGATAATGGCGGATAAGACACTCTTTATGCAAAGCAAGCATGTGGAGGAGACGTTTCTTTTACTTACCCGGATTCGAAGCTCTCCAGGGGCATTCGCAGATCTGCCACACAGCGTATCTGATGCTGTGGAGTTCTACCGTGCTGAGGAGGGGAGCTCAACGGAGAAGCTGTTCTGGTCCCAGTATGCTGGAGCTGAACACCCAATGCCTCTGAGTGACCAACTGAAGCAGTTGGTTGAACTCCACAGGGCGGCCGAAGTGGCTATGAAAGATTTCATAGTCCAGATGTGGCCTGGTGAGCCCCTGCCCGCCAGCTACTTCGGCTTGATAAAGCGGATGGTGAATGCCTGTCTGTGGCTTGAAGTGATCAAGCGATCCGTTTGTATTGAGGGTGCCCGCTGAGCTTTTGCCCGTGCGAAGGTGCATTGGGGCAAGCTGGATGCTGAGAAGATGGTGAAGAATGGACCACCGGAGGGCAAGGCGCATCGCTATCCCGAAAAATATTATGATGGCGTTATGAAAGGTGCTCGCCTCGTGGCCGATGAATGTACCAAGGACACCATATTTGAGTGAATGTACTCCTGTCGTTTTTGTAATATAAAGACGAAGTTATTTGTGCTATATAGCGCTTTGTTGATTTAAAATATTACCTTTTGTGCGGCTGTTTATAAAATTCTGAAAGTAGGCAAGTCGTCGGCTTCCGCCCCCACGTAACTAGTACTGGGGTGTTCATGGAAAACCCAGACACTCTTTATCCAAATATTTGGTCCCTGAAGGAGGTGTTTGGCACAACGAACAAGGCAATCGGACTATGCGGCTCTATATCTTTCACTTAGCCATAGAAGTCTACAATTTTAAATTTCGGCGAAGCCCCTAGAATTTGGAAAGCCGAATTGGGGCACTATATACGCCTAAATCGGACGAGGCCGATTCCTCGCCTAAAGCGGAAAAATATTTAGGGATTTTAAGACCTCTCAAATAGCGACCAGCTCTCGCCGCATCATGCCGGTCAGTTTTCGGCTTTCTCTACTGAGGTGCTCATCCGGCAGAACCGGGACACAATCGCAGTAGTTCTCCCTGCGCTACCTTAGCCAATATAATGGAACGTAAGGTACCAAAACAAGGGAGCCGGGCTAACCCAACTATTGACCCAAGACATGATTCGGAGCTGATGCATATAATGCTATAAGTTTGGGGAGCCGCACTGTCGAAAGTGTTCGGACTTATCTTGCCATACTAAGGGGCGACGTAAGAAGCCCCTGGCAAACTGAACGTACCAAGGTGTACGAATGCAATAGTAAATAGACATTTATGGGAAAAATGTGCAGATAGGAATATTAAGCTGATGCTATATATAATCTCCCATTGATGAATAATACGTCTAAGCATATGTTTACAATGAATGCGTCAAGCAGAGGTAAATAGGACTATTTGACATGTCCTATCCAAGGGCGGGTCGCATGTAGGTATATAAAACAGGTATAACGATCGTTAATAGATACCACCTGGGTATTCCCTTTGTGCGTGAAGCCTTTCGCCTTGTTGGTTCTCCCTCCTGTGAGGAGTCCGATGATTCGATTATCTGAAGAGGCTGCCCGAAAGTAGGGTCCTGAAAGATAAAAAGGGGTTATTAAAGTATATTGCGGCTGAACCGCACTGTTGACGGCGTCACTATTGCGCCTCCGCCTATTCCCATGGTATTTTGAGTGCATAATTGTGTACGCATGGCACGAATGCTGCCTTATTAGGGCTGGAGCGGAGGCCGGACTGCTAGTCGCGCTCTTGGCGTGCCTGACGATCCTGTTGCGGGGTATGTCAGACTCGCTTGACGGTGTTCGGAGTTGTTATCGTCGGATTGGTGGTTTGCCGGAGAAAGCTGCTTTGTACTTCTGCCGCGAGGGCTGCAGTATGATCTTCTGTACGGAGAGAGCGGTCCATGTTTTCGTTGACTGTTATGACCCCGCGAGGTCCTGGCATCTTGAGCTTGAGGTATGCATAGTGTGGTACCGCATTGAATCGAGCGAATGCGGTTCGTCCAAGCAAGTGCATGATGGCCACTACGGAAAGGGACGCTGTCGAAGATTAACTCCTCGCTTTGGAAGTTATCTGGAGATCCGAAGACCACCTCCAGTGTTATGGAGCCCGTGCAATGGGCCTCTACCCCTGGAATTACACCTTTAAAGGTAGTTTTGGTGGGCATGATCCTTGAAGGGTCGATGCCCATTTTGCGCACTGTGTCCTGGTAGAGCAGGTTCAGGCTGCTGCCACCATCCATAAGGACTCGCGTGAGGTGGAATCCGTCGATGATTGGGTCTAGGACCAATGCGGCTGAGCCGCCGTGACGGATGCTGGTAGGGTGGTCCCTACGATCGAAGGTGATCGGATAGGCTGACCATGGTGTTCGCACACGAACACGTCATGTGTACCCTCGATGCCGGGGGTGATGCACCGCAGCTCACGTCGAAGGAGTCTCACCGGAAGCGCGATTCGCAAGTCGACCGGCGAGAGCTTTTGAGGACCCGAAACCCTACACTCCCGGGAGGGACCCCGTCGGGGAGTGCAGCGGCTATGGGCTGCCCTAGGTCGGTCAAGCCGCCCCTAGAGCCTCGCGGTCCGCAGCTCTTCCAACACGAAGAACAACGAAAGACGAGGGAGCAAGAACGAGGGAGGGACAAGACGTAGATGAAAAAGCTGTAGATATGTTTGCGATTGTGTGTTGTTCAATCGGCCGTCACCCCCAACATATATAAGAGGCGGCTGGACTTCCCGTACAAGAAAAGGATTCATCTAGGCTTTCCTTACAAGAAAATTGCATCAATTCACATCCAAAACCCTAGTCAAATTCGAACTGGTTTTATCCGAACTTTCCAAAACGGTTCGGTTTACAACCTGGCTGCACCTTGCGGGTCATGTTTGAGGCAGTAAACGATCTCGGATGGAAACGAGTCCAAAAGCAATCTTGACCGTTTCGACGAGACAAAAAACTTTCATGTTGAACGATTTTTTATCAGAGGTCATCTTGAGGGTCAAATAGCTCGCGCAAAACGGACTGTGACGCAAAACATCCGTCCCTCGCGCTACCCATCAGACATGGCGTCTGGTGGGGCGCGCCACACTTTGCCTCCTGGCAGAGCTACATTCCGATGGCTCTAATTTTTGCATACGAACTCGGATTTGAACGATTTTTATATCGAAATCAATCGTTTCGACGAGACGAAGACAATCCGCGTAGATCATTTTTCCATACGAGGCTGTCTTGAGGGCTTAATGAGCCGAATAGTGTTTTGAATACAAAATCTCAGTATTTCAAAAACAACTTCGGCCTTCGAGATGAGATCGGATGACGATGACCCAAACTTCAAAGATGTTTATATCGACAACACGGAACTTTTTTATGTAGATCACTTCTTCATTTGAGGACATATTAATTAAGTTCTTGACCGTGCCAAAATCTGGTGTCAACACATGCCCCCCTGTTTTTCGGCAAATCTAGCGTGCCGAAAAATAACTTGTACCTTGTTTGTTCTCAGGACGATGTCAACACTCCATCGGCCATTTACAGTTTCTTAGGGCGATAATTATATATCGGCCATGTTTATGCTAAGGGCGATAGTTATTTATCGACCATGTCTTTCTTAGGACGATAGTGAATATATCGGCCATTGCCTATCTAGGCTTCTTGCCACACACTTGGGTGATATTTCTTTAAATATTTGCCATTGAGAGCTCGAGGTAATAATATGCCTTGTACGGATTCCACCAAATATGAGTTTCCGGGAACCACTCTTGTAATCTTAAAAGGACCTTCCCAACTTGGAGACCACTTCCCAAATTTTCTATCTTTTGAACCAATTGGTAGAATCACCTTCCACACAAGATCGCCAACTTGAAAATTCTTCAACTTGACCTTCTTATTGTAAGCTCTTGCCACCCTCAACTTATCTCTCTCTATGGCATTCAAAGCAGACAAACGTTTATCGGCGACTTCATCAATATTGTCCATCATCAAGTTATAGAAGTCCACCGCCGATAAATCATTTTGTTTGGCTATTCTCAAAGCATTCAAATTCACTTCCACTGGTAAAACGGTCTCCTGACCATATACGAGCTCATATGGAGTCACCTTTGTAGCACCATGCCTTCAGATCCTATGTGCTCACAAAGCTTCGGACAATAGCTCATGCCATCTCCTTGGATTATCCTCAATCTTCTTATTGATGAGCTTGATTAATATTTTATTACTAGACTCAGCTTGTCCATTGGCTTGGGCATAATATGGAGAGGAATTGAGCAACTTTATCTTATATGATTCGGCAAATTCTCTGACTTGATGTGACATAAAGGATGAACCTTGGTCCGTAGTTAATGTTTGAGGAATGCCGAATCTATGAATAATATGCTCAGTTATGAATTGAATTACCTCTGTATGCGTCATATTTTTGAGTGGTATTGCTTCAGACCATTTAGTAAAATAATCAGTCGCCACCAACACGAACCGATGCCCCTTTGAAGAAGAAGGATGAATCTCTCCAATAAAGTCTAATCCCCAACCTCTAAAAGGCCACGGCTTGATAATAGGATGTAACATAGCAGCGGGAGCCAACTGAATATCACCAAACTTTTGACAAGCTTCACACCCTTTATAATACCGGAAGCAATCATTAACCATCGTCGGCCAATAAAACCCAGCACGTCGTAATAGCCATTTCATCTTGGGAGCCGACTGATGAGTGCCACAAATACCTTCATGGACCTCTCCCATAGCAACTCTCGCTTGGTCCTCGTCCAAGCACTTTAAAAGAACATCATCAACCGTTCGGCGATAGAGACCATCATCTCTCATTGTGTATTTGAAAGCCATACGCCGAACAGTTCTGTCCACCCTTTTACTAGGATCACACAAATAATCAATAATGGGTTTCCTCCAGTCTTGACTTTCTCCTGCATTAAATTTTTCATTAGTGGCCGAAACGGTGGGCTCCGGTTCGGCCTCCCCTATGTTGGCAAGACTAGACATCGGCCTTTGAGAAATATGAAACATGCCACGATCAACATGATAGCCGGATGCTTGTTGTGCCAACTCATTTGCTCTCCAATTGTCATGTCTAGATATATGAGCAATGCTAAAATAATCCAAATCTGAAATTATATCTAGACATTTATCAAGATAAACATTAAGTGATTTGTCAAAACATTGAAAGACTTTGGATATTTGTTGCACTACTAATAACGAATCACCAAAAGCCTCAATATGTGTAGCACCTATGGCAAGCAACATCTCTAAGCCGAATAACAATGCTTCATATTCGGCTTGATTATTTGTGCAAAAGTATTCTAAGCGGCATGAGGCTTCAAAAACAGCACCATGAGGAGATATATAAACAATACCAACACCTTGGCCATTGCTACACACTGAACCATCAAAATATAATCTCCATGGTACTAATGAGACAAGGTTTATATCAATATCATGCTTGTCATCAATCCGATGCTCAACAATAAAATTAGCAACAATTTGGCCTTTCATGGATTTCAGAGATTCATAAGCCAAATCATATTCAATTAAAGCATAAGCCCACTTGCCAATTCTACCACTAAGAGTTGGCCTATGCAACATGTATTTGATGACATTAGTTTGACAAGCTATAATGCAAGTACTAGGCACTAGATAATGTCTCAATTTTGTGCAAGCATAATATAAGCATAAGCATAGTTTCTCAATAAATGTATACCTTGTCTCGGCGTCCAATAACCGTCAGCTCAAATAAGTAATAGCATGCTCCTTTCCTTCGGTCTCTTGAGTCAAAACAGCACCAATAACACCTTCCTCCGCTGCAATGTAAAGTCTAAATGGCTCCCTGTGCCTGGGCGCTTTCATAACCGGAGGAGTGCACAAATATTTCTTAATCATATCAAATGCCTCTTGCTGTTTTGCCCCCCAAGTAAAATCAACATCATTCTTTAACCGAAGGATAGGAGTAAATGCATCAACCTTCCCTGATAGATTGGCTATGAACCTCCTTAAATAATTGACCTTGCCAAGGAATTTTTGCATATCTCTCTTGCATGTTGGAGCCCCTACTTTCTGTATAGCTTCTATCTTTTTGGGATCAATTTCCACGCCATCTTCATGAATAATGAAACCCAGAAACTTCCCAGCCGATACACCAAAGGCACACTTCAAAGGATTCATTTTCAGCCCATATTTCTTCATTCTTTCAAAAGCCAAACGCAAATCGGCTAAGTGAGATTCAAAAGCATCCGATTTGAAAACAATATCATCAATATAAACCTCAAGTATAACACCAAGTAAATCATGAAAAATTAAATTCATAGCCCTTTGATACGTGGCACCGGCATTTTTTAATCCAAAGGTCATCACTGTCCACTCAAATAAACCAAGAAAACCGGGACATCGAAAAGCCGTTTTGGACATGTCCTCTTCGGCCATAAAAATCTGGTTATACCCCGCATTACCATCAAGAAAGCTAATGACCTTGTGTCTAGAAGCATCATTAATAAGCATATCGGCTATTGGCATGGGATACTCATCTTTAGGTGTAGCTCTATTCAAATCTCTGAAATCAATGCACACCCTCAACTTGCCAGAGCCTTTCTTCTCTACTGGTACAATGTTAGAAATCCACTCGGCATACCTGCAAGGTCTAATTAAATTAGCTTTAAGCAAACGACCGATCTCTTCCTTGATCCGGTCATACGTTTTTGGATTAAACTTTCTGGCCGATTGCTTGTATGGTCTAAAACCGGCCTTTATAGGTAACCGATGCTCCACTAGCTCTCGGCTTAAACCCGGCATCTCATGATATTCCCATGCAAAGCAACAAACATATTCTTTCAATAGCTCGATCAACTTAGCCTTATGATCGACTCTTAAATTTCCGTTTACAAATGTCGGCCTAGGAATTGAACCATCTCCTATATCTATCTCTTCTAATGGATCGGCCGATGTAAAACCTTGTCCTAACTTATCCATGTCATCTAACTCCTCTATGGACTCATACATATCATTCTCATTAGACCGATATTCTACAAGACGCTTTTGTAACCACTCTGAGTTAGGATCCATTTAAATACATCATACCTTGGAGCCGATTATCGCCAACCGGCTTTAAAGAAACGGGCACGAAACCACTTTTTGTGGCGCTAAGAAAATCATATTCTGATAAGTCACGCCCCGTAAAGCAAGTAGCATTGGGATGTTGCCAATCCACTGATGCATCGGCCAAAGCAACACAAGCCGAATTATCCGCATGAATGACTTCTACTTCATCATCAACCCATTGAATCAAAAACTGGTGCATAGTAGATGGCACGCATTGGTTCGCATGAACCCAATCGCGGCCTAATATCACATTGTAGTTACCTTGCACCTCGGCGACAAAGAATGCGGTAGCCAAAGTTTTGCTTCCCACCGTAAGCTCCACATACATCACACCTTTGGCTTCAGTTTTTGCTTTGCCTTCAAATCCATTAAGCACCATGTTGGTCTTTATTAACTCTTCATCACGCAGCCCCAAGTTTTTGAAGACCGAATATGGCATAAGATTCACCACAAACCACCATCGACAAGCATTCTAGCAACCGGCGATCCATTAATATGACCTTTAAGGAACAATGGCTTCAAGTGCGTCACCGGTTCTTTTGGCTTCTCGAATATAGCATTTTTAGGACCAAAATCTAGCTGAGCTACTTCCCCTTCTTCATCTATAGCAGGAAATTCAGCGGGTAAGTAATACACCATATTAATATCCATACCTTCATGAACTGGTGTAGACTCATAATCAAGCATTTCATCTCCTTCCGCAAGCATGTCCACTGAGTCCGAAATATCTTCAAGGGAAGAGGAAGTAGTAGGCAAAGTTGACGATGTAACAGTAGCCGCATCGTCCTCCGTTGGTGGTGTAGGTGTTGCTATGATCAATGCAGAAGCTGCAATATTTTCCTTTTGCTTTGGCCTCCACACTTGTTTTGGGGGTACCATGGGACGGCTTTCATTGAATAATTTATCCCTTATCTTTTCTGCTTCTTGTTCCTCCTTCTCATGACTCCTCATGCACTGCAATCTCCTTTTTTGCGCCTTGGTCAAACTGGAAGGACACCACTTAGGCTGAGTATATTTTGGATCCCTCGACTTGGCCTTGCTTATGCTAGCTTCCTGATCATTAGCCATGGGGCCTTGCTGGACCGCAGCCACATCTTTATTAGAATCAGCCGGATTATCAACAATAATCGGCTCTTTGATTATCAATTCTTTAGTGCCTATCATAATAGTTTCACCACTAGCATTCTTCTCCTTTTGCTTGCTAGGCTCTGAAATTTCAGCACTTGGTGATTTGGCACGCCACACTTGCCGGTTGACCCTTTTTTGATTATCTTGCATTGGCCGATTGACACCATTGTTCAAACAGCCTCGTGTGGGATAAAAAAGTCTCTCATGAACGGGCCTTCTTGGTTCTGCCCAACCCGTATGAAAAGCATAAGGGGCCATTGGGGGCTGCCCCCATCCCCCATTGAAGCCTCCCATGTAGTATGGCGCATAGGGGGGCGGCACCATCCATGGTCCTGGTGCCCATGACCCATATGGCCTTGCGTGATGATGAGATTCTTCCCTCGGAGGTGATCTCAAGCGCTTCAAATTTGATGACCGGTTAGAGCTAGAACCGGCCGCTTGATTGGCATACTTGGACAACAGCATATCAAAAGTTGGCTTGACTCTCTTGCGCTGCACTTTAGCTTCATTCGTCTTCCACTTGCCAACCTCTGGACTCTTGGGCTTAACAAATTTGACATGAGTGTTCTCTTGCACTTGTGGTTGCCCCCCGAGTGTAGGATTCTTGATGGTGATTTTGATTATCTCCTTGCCACCGGGTTGCTTGTCAAGCACAACCTGTCTCCCCAAGACCTTGTCGCCCTCCTTGTCTTTCCTGGGCTCACCAACAATGACATTAGCTTTATTAGCAGATTCGGCAACCTCCGGCCGAATGAGTAGTTTCTTCCCCTCCAACTCCATGGTATTCATTGGAAAGGGCTGTTTATCAACTTGCATCTCAGAAAAGTTCAATCGTCCGTCATTAATGGCCGATTGTATCTGCCATCGAAAAACATTGCAATCATTAGTAGCATGAGAAAAAGAATTATGATACTTGCAATAAGTGCACCGTTTCAGCTCTTCAAACGGCGGTAAAGTATGAGATATTCTAATAATCTTAGCCTGCAGCAAAGCATCAAATATTCTATCACACTTAGCAATGTTAAAAGTAAACTTCATCTCTTCATCACGATTCTTATGAATCAGTTTCAGATCATTGCAAGTAAAGGGTTTGGCCTTAGACGGCCAAACAAATTCAGTAGCAAAAACATCACCCTCATCGTCCGAGTGATCACTATCATATTCCACCATATTCATCTTTGGACGATCGGTTTTGTATCTATGCACTTCGCTGAGGTCTTTGCTTCGGCTTTCCTGAGCCAAAGCCCTTTGTAAGACGTGCTTGATATTTAAGAACTCATACCCTTCTAGCTTTTCTCTAATGGGAGTCCTCAAACCACTCAGCACAAGGTCTGCTAAGTCTCTCTCGGTTATCACCAAACTAAAACACCGGTTTTTTGTTTCTCTGAATCTCTTGACGTAATCGGAGACCAATTCATCATGCTTCTGTTTAACCGATGTTAGATGTGACAACTTGAGTTCGTTGTTGCCGCTATAAAAGTGATCATGAAACTTCTGCTCTAGCTGCGACCAAACCCGAATGGAACCATGTGGTAAAGAAGAAAACCATGAAAATGCGGTACCAGTTAATGATAAAGGAAATAAACGCACTTTCAATTCATTCAATGAGCCTGCCTCACCCAATTGTGCTAAATATTGACTAACATGCTCCCATGTGGTTTTTGTGCCTTCTCCATTAAATTTAACAAAATCTGGAATTTTATATCCTGGAGGGCACTGGATGGCATCAAAGTACTCGGGGTACGGCTTTTGGTAAATCCGATTCCGAGGTAACTCAACTCCAAAATTCTCTCGAAGCATCTTAGCCATCTCCTCTCTAAGATTAGCTAGACCATCATCCATCGTGGACGATGAAGCTTGTGGCAGTGGCATAGGAGGAGTAGGGTTACTAGCTGTAGGTAGGAATTGTGGCATGTATGTCGACCCATAATTTAGTAGTGGTCGAGTGGTTGTAGCTGTAGGTAGGGTTTGGTTCGGTGTTGCCACCGAACCTGGCATGCTTATAATAGGGTTGATGGGTGCAGTCACAATCTGATTTGTTTGGGTAGGATAATAAGCCATCGGCACGGGAGGCGCCGATGCAATAGGTAAAGCCAGATTAGGGTTTTGCACACTAGCAGCTACACCATCATTACCACTAGACGATTGAGATGTATTCTTCTGAGCATTAGTATTTTCTATGAAAGTTTGATAGACTAGATTGTTACCATCAGCAATACGACTTTCAATCTCAGCCCACTGCTCAGGAGAAAAGGCAGTACTTACAGAGGGTTTAACCTGCTCGGGTTGAAGAGGAGGGAACTTGATTTCTTCAATCAGAGTGATGTTGCCTTGGCGATCCTTCTTAAACTTTGCAAGGAACTCCTGCAAGTTCTTCTCCTCGCGCGCCTTCTTGTACTCCTCATAGACTTGGCGATGATCGGCCGATATCTCATCAAGACTGGGCTTAATGATGTTATCGGCGTCTACCTCAGATGGCTTGGGAAGATCAGACATGGTGGATGATAAGGATTGATCTTGATTCCCCAGCGGAGTCGCCAAAAAGTGTGTTCGCACACGAACACGTCACGTGTACCCTCGACACCGGGGGTGATGCACCGCAGCTCATGTCGAAGGAGTCTCACTGGAAGCGCGATTCGCAAGTCGACCGGCGAGAGCTTTTGAGGACCCGAAACCCTACACTCCCGGGAGGGACCCCGTCGGGGAGTGCAGCGGCTATGGGCTGCCCTAGGTCGGTCAAGCCGCCCCTAGAGCCTCATGGTCCGCAGCACTTCCAACACGAAGAACAACGAAAGACGAGGGAGCAAGAACGAGGGAGGGACAAGACATAGATGAAAAAGCTGTAGATATGTTTGCGATTGTGTGTTGTTCAATCGACCGTCACCCCCAACATATATAAGAGGCGGCTGGACTTCCCGTACAAGAAAAGGATTCATCTAGGCTTTCCTTACAATAAAATTGCATCAATTCACGTCCAAAACCCTAGTCAAATTTGGACTGGTTTTATCCGAACTTTTCAAAACGGTTCGGTTTACAACCTGGCTGCACCTTGCGGGTCATGTTTGAGGCAGTAAACGACCTCGGATGGAAACGAGTCCAAAAGCAATCTTGACCGTTTTGACGAGACGAAAAACTTTCATGTTGAACGGTTTTTTATCAGAGGTCATCTTGAGGGTCAAATAGCTCGCGCAAAACGGACTATGACGCAAAACATCCGTTCCTCGCGCAACCCATCAGACATGGGCGTCTGGTGGGGCGCGCCACACTTTGCCTCCTGGCAGGGCTACATTTCGATGGCTCTAACTTTTGCATATGAACTCGGATTTGAACGATTTTTATATCGAAATCGATCGTTTCGACGAGACGAAGACAATCCGTGTAGATCATTTTTTCATACGAGGCTGTCTTGAGGGCTTAATGAGCCGAATAGTGTTTTGAATACAAAATCTCAGTATTTCAAACACAACTTCGGCCTTCGAGATGAGATCGGATGGCGATGACCCAAACTTCAAAGATGTTTATGTCGACAACACGGAACTTTTTTATGTAGATCACTTCTTCATTTGAGGACATATTAATTAAGTTCTTGACCGTGCCAAAATCTGGTGTCAACACATGGGTTGAATTTTGGGGCGCCTGGCTCCATCGCGTAGACGTCCCGTAGTGCTCGCTTCTGTTCCCGTTTGGGAATATGGGTGGCGTAGATCATATTGACTATCTTCACCTGGGGAGGAAATTTCTTCTGTCCCCATGTGTTCGGACGCCGGGGCTACTCGTCATCGTCGCTGTGCAGCCCCTTGTCCTTGTTTTCGGTGTTTATTTCACCGGCCTGTTTGAACACCCAACAGTCTTTATTAGTGTGGTTTTCTGGCTTATCCGGGGTGCCATGAATCTGGCACGAGCGATCAAGTATACGGTCCAGACTGGACGGTCCTTGATTGTTTCTTATGAAAGGCTTTTTCCGCTGCCCGGATTTTGAGCCACTAAATCCGGTGTTGACTGCCGTGTCTTCGGTGTTGTCGCCATTGTTCCGTCGCTTATGTCTTTTGTGCTGTGGCTTGCCGCTATTGTCGCGGACATCTGAGGTGCCGGAATTTATTGGCATGGTGCTACCGCGAGCCAACCAGCTGTCCTCGCCCACGCAAAAGCGGGTCATGAGTGTCGTGAGGGCCGCCATGGACTTTGGTTTTTCCTGGCCAAGGTGTTCGGCGAGCCACTCATCACGGATATTATGCTTAATGGCCGCCAGGGTTTCGGCGTCCGGACAGTCGACAATTTGGTTCTTTTTAGTTAGGAACCGGGTCCAGAATTTTCTGGCTGACTCTCCGGGCTGTTTGGTAATGTGGCTCAAGTCATCAGCATCCGGTGGTCGCACGTATGTGCCCTGGAAGTTGTCGAGGAAAGCGTCCTCCAAGTTTTCCCAACCGCCAATTGAATTTGCCGGCAGGATATTTAGCCAGTGCCGGGCTGGTCCTTTGAGCTTAAGGGGAAGATACTTTATGGCGTGTAGATCATCACCGCGGGCCATGTGAATGTGGAGAAGGGAATCTTCGATCCATACTACGGGGTCTGTTGTGCCATCTTATGATTCAATGTTTACGGGCTTAAACCCTTCTAGGAATTCATGATCCATCACTTCGTCAGTGAAGTAGAGAGGGTGTGCGGCGCCTCTATGTCGGGCTATGTGGCTACGCAGTTCGAATGAGTCTAGTTGGCTGTGTTCGGCCCGGCCGGACTTGTTGATAGTGTATCCGGCATGATGATCGTCGTCACGTGTTGGGGCGCGCCCCCGTGATCCGTAGATCGATCTTTGCTATCCTGCCTTGTTTTCCAGTATATCTTGCAGGTCCTGCCTATTGCCCCGGGCCGTAGTGTATTGGCGTGGGGGTGCGGGCTGGTATTCGGGAAGATATGAGGTAGCCGATTAGCCTTGTGGCGCTTGAGTCCATATTCCTCGACTGCCAGGACTTTTGTCCATCTGTCTGTGAGCAGGTCTTGATCAGCTTGGAGCTGCTGCTGCTTCTTTTTCAGGCTCCTTGCAGTGGCCATAAGCCAGCGCTTGAAGCGCTCCTATTCTATGGGATCCTCAGGCACGCCGAACTCGTTGTCGCCGAGACTAATCTTGTCTTCGGAAGGGGGCATGTAGTTGTCCTCCTCCTTGTATCCGTCCATCGCCTATTCGTCTGGGCTAACCTGCCCGTCCTCTTGTTCGGCCCGCTCGAAGGCAGGCTGATCGGGGTTGTATTCATCTTCGGCACCATCCGGATTGTTTTCGTCTCTTGTGCCGGTATTGCTGTGGTGGGGCTTGGAGCGGTGCCGATGACGCCCATGCTTTGCTTTTTTCTTTGAGGGGTTATCCTCCATTGCCTCATCGCCATTGGTTTCTTTTGGAGTGTCCACCATATATATATATCATATGAGGAGGTGGCTATCCAGCGCCCCATGGGCGGTGGTTCCTATTCTTCTCCTACATCGTCGTCCACACCGTTGATGTCTTCAGAGTGGAAATCAAGCACATCGGTCAAATCATCGACCGTGGCTATGAAGTGGGTGGTGGGTGGGCAATGAATTCCCTCGTCGCCTGCCTCCCACTCGAGCCGGACATAGTTCGGCCAAGAGTCTCCTGACAAAGAGAGACACTTTAATGAGTTTAGCATGTCGCCAAAGGGCGAGTGCTGGAAGATATCCGCAGCAACGAACTCCATCACCGGAGCCCAACCAGATTTGGCGGGCTCGGGGGTGCGTGGTCTGGGGCCTATGACCGGACACAAGTCTGGGGGTCCGGAGACACAGGCTTCTTTGGGGGGTGAAGTCTGTGTTCGGCTCTACCGCCGATGAGTGTGCGGCCTCAGAGGCGGGGTTTATCCACCTGTCCCCAGACAACGCAATCTGCCCCGAATTTAGGTCCGGAGCTCCTGCAGGCGTGATATCCCGAGTATTGTCTGATAGCAGGTCTAAGCCGTGCTCATAGTGACTGTTTGGCGCTCCTGGCGCAGGCCCGAATCCGTTGAAGATCAAGTCTCGCGGACATCGGCCGTGTAGTGCAAGTTTCCGAACCTGACCTGATGGCCAGGGGTGTAGCTATCGATCTGCTCCAGACGGCCAAGTGAATTGGCCCGCAGTGCGAAGTCGCCGAACACAAAGATCTGTCTGGGGGGAAAAGTCTCACCCTGGACTGCATTGTTGATGATTGAAGGAGCCATCAAGCCTTGCAGTGACGACACAGAGGAACTCTCAGTGAAACCACCAATGTCGGTGTCAAAACCGGCGGATCTCGGGTAGGGGCTCCCGATCTGTGCGTCTAAGGCTAATGGTAACATGAGGCAAGGGACACAATGTTTTACCCAGGTTTGGGCTCTCTTGATGGAGGTAAAACCCTACTTCCTGCTTGATTCATATTGATGATATGAGTGTTACAAGAGTTGATCTACCACGAGATCGTAGAGGCTAAACCCTAGAAGCTAGCCTATGATGATTATGATTGTTCCTCTAAGGACTAAACCCTCTGATTTATATAGACACCGAAGGGGGCTAGGGTTTACATGGAGTCAGTTACAAAGAAGAAAATATAATATCCGGATCGCCAAGCTTGTCTTCCACGCAAAGGAGAGTCCCATCCGGACGCGGGATGAAGTCTTGAGTCTTGTATCTTCACGGTCCAATAGTCCGGCCAGAGTATATAGTCCGGCTGTCCGGATACCCCTAATCCAGGACTCCCTCAGTCGTCTCAATGGATTTTGATGGTGCCCAATTTAACGTGAATGCGACCGTCTCTAAAGCATAACCCCAAAATGATAGCGATAAATCAGTAAGTGACATCATAGATCGCACCATATCTAGTAAAGTACGATTACGACGTTCGGACACACCATTACGTTGTGGTATTTTGGGTGGCGTGATTTGCGAAACTATTCCGCATTGTTTTAAATGTAAACCAAACTCGTAACTCAAATATTCTCCTCCATGATCAGTTTGTAGAAACTTTATTTTCTTGTTATGATGATTTTCCACTTCAATCTGAAATTCTTTGAACTTTTCAAATGTTTCAGACTTATGTTTCATTAAGTAGATATACCCATATCTTCTCAAATCATCTGTGAAGGTGAGAAAATAACGATACCCGCCGCGAGCCTCAATGTTCATTGGACCACATACATCAGTATGTATGATTTCCAACAAATCTGTTGCTTGCTCCATAGTTCCGGAGAACGACGTTTTAGTCATCTTGCCCATGAGGCACGGTTCGCAAGTACCAAGTGACTCATAATCAAGTGATTCCAGAAGTCCATCAGTATGGAGTTTCTTCATGCGCTTTACACCAATATGACCCAAACGGCAGTGCCACAAATAAGTTGCACTATCATTATCAACTCTGCATCTTTTGGCTTCAACATTATGAATATGTGTATCACTACTATTGAGATTCAATAAAAATAGACCACTCTTCAAGGGTGCATGACCATAAAAGATAATACTCATATAAATAGAACAACCATTATTCTCTGATTTAAATGAATAACCGTATCGCATCAAACAAGATCCAGATATAATGTTCATGCTTAATGCTGGCACCAAATAACAATTATTCAGGTCTAAAACTAATCCCGAAGGTAGATGTAGAGGTAGCATGCCGACCGCGATCACATCGACTTTGGAACCATTTCCCACGCGCATCGTCACCTCGTCCTTAGCCAATCTTCGCTTAATCCGTAGTCCCTATTTCGAGTTGCAAATATTAGCAACAGAACCAGTATCAAATACCTAGGTGCTATTGCGAGCATTAGTAAGGTACACATCAATAACGTGTATACCACATATACCTTTGTTCACCTTGCCATCCTTCTTATCCGCCAAATACTTGGGGCAGTTCCGCTTCCAGTGACCAGTCTGCTTGCAGTAGAAGCACTCAGTCTCAGGCTTAGGTCCAGACTTGGGTTTCTTCTCTCGAGCAGCAACTTGTTTGCCATTCTTTTTGAAGTTCCCCTTCTTCTTCCCTTTACCCTTTTTCTTGAAACTGGTGGTCTTGTTGACCATCAACACTTGATGCTCCTTTTTGATTTCTACCTCCGTAGCTTTTAGCATCGCGAAGAGCTCGACAATAGTCTTGTTCATCCCTTGCATATTATAGTTCGTCACGAAGCTCTTGTAGCTTGGTGGCAGTGCTTGAAGAATTCTGTCAATGACACTGTCATCAGGAAGATTAACTCCGAGTTGAATCAAGTGATTATTATACCCAGACATTTTGAGTATATGTTCATTGACAGAACTATTCTCTTCCATCTTGCAGCTATAGAACTTATTGGAGACTTTATATCTTTCAATCCGGGCATTTTCTTGAAATATTAACTTCAACTCCTGGAACATCTCATATGCTCCATGACGTTCAAAACATTGTTGAAGTCCCGGTTCTAAGCCATAAAGCATGGCACACTGAACTATCGAGTAGTCGTCAGCTTTGCTCTGCCAGACGTTCTTAACGTCGTCAGTTGCATCTGCAGCAGGCCTGGCACCCAGCGGTGCTTCCAGGGCGTAATTCTTCTGTGCAGCAATGAGGATAATCCACAAGTTACGGACCCAGTCCATGTAATTGCTACCATCATCTTTCAACCTAGCTTTCTCAAGGAACACATTAAAATTCAATGGAACAACAGCCTGAGCCATGTATCTACAACAAACATAGACAAGCAAAATACTATCAGGTACTAAGTTCATGATAAATTTAAGTTCAATTAATCATATTTCTTAAGA
This sequence comes from Triticum dicoccoides, assembly GCF_002162155.2. Taxonomy (NCBI): domain Eukaryota; kingdom Viridiplantae; phylum Streptophyta; class Magnoliopsida; order Poales; family Poaceae; genus Triticum; species Triticum dicoccoides. The sequence continues at coordinate 542,049,036 of NC_041383.1, forward strand.
ACTCCCACTTAGATAGACATCCCTCTAATCATATAAATGATCACGTGACCCAAATCAACTAAACCATGTCCGATCATCACGCGAGATGGAGTAGTTTTCAATGATGAACATCACCATGTTGATCATATCTACTATATGATTCATGCTCGACCTTTCGGTATCACTGTTCCAAGGCCATATCTGTATATGCTAGGCTTGTCAAGTTTAACCTGAGTATTCCGCGTGTGCAACTGTTTTGCACCCATTGTATTTGAACGTAGAGCCTATCACACCCGATCATCACGTGGTGTCTCAGCACGAAGAACTTTCACAACAGTGCATACTCAGGGAGAACACTTATACCTTGAAATTTAGTGAGAGATCATCTTATAATACTACCATAAATCAAAGAAAAATAAGATGCATAAAGGATAAACATCACATGCAATCAATATAAGTGATATGATATGGCCATCATCATCTTGTGCTTGTGATCTCCATCTCCGAAGCACCATCATGATCACCATCTTCACCGGCGCGACACCTTGATCTCCATCATAGCATTGTTTTCGTTTCGCCACCTATTGCTTCTACGACTATCGCTACCTCTTAGTGATAAAGTAAAGCAATTACAAGGTGATTGCATAGCATACAATAAAGTGACAACCATATGGCTCCTGCCAGTTGCTGATAACTTGGTTACAAAACATGATCATCTCATACAATAAAATATAGCATCACGTCTTGACCATATCACATCACAACATGCCCTGCAAAAACAAGTTAGACGTCCTCTACTTTGTTGTTGCAAGTTTTACGTGGCTGCTACGGGCTGAGCAAGAACCATTCTTACCTACGCATCAAAACCACAATGATAGTTCGTCAAGTTAGTGTTGTTTTAACCTTCCCAAGGACCAGGCGTAGCCACACTCGGTTCAACTAAAGTTGGAGAAACTGACATCTGCCAGCCACCTATGTGCAAAGCACGTCGGTAGAACCAGTCTCGCGTAAGCGTACGCGTAAAGTCGGTCCGGGCCGCTTCATCCAACAATACCACCGAACCAAAGTATGACATGCTGGTAAGCAATATGAATTGTATCACGCACAATTCACTTGTATTCTACTCGTGCATATAACATCTACGCATAAAACCAGGCTCGGATGCCATTGTTGGGGAACGTAGTAATTTCAAAAAAATTCCTACGCACACGTAAGATCATGGAAAGCGGAAGCGTTAGCAAAATGCGGTTGATGTAGTCATACGTCTTCATGATCCAACCGATCAAGTACCGAACGTACGACACCTCTGAGTTCAGCATACATTCAGCTCGATGACGTCCCACAAACTCCGATCCAGCAGAGCTTTGCGGGAGAGTTCCGTCAGCACGGCAGCGTGATGATGGTGTTGATGATACTACCGACATAGGGCTTCGCCTAAGCACCGCTACGATATTACCGAGGTGGAATATGGTGGAGGGGGGCACCGCACATGGCTAAGAGATCAAGATATCAATTGTTGTGTCTAGAGGTGTCCCCCTGCCCCCGTATATAAAGGACCAAGGGGGAGGGGGCGGCCGACCAGGGGAGGGCGCGCCAGGGAGGAGTCCTACTCCCACCGGGAGTAGGACTCCCTCCTTTCCTAGTCCAAGTAGGAGAGGGGAAGGAAGGGA
>NC_041383.1:542050946-542141278 GCF_002162155.2 Triticum dicoccoides
CCCCCCTCCTTGTCCTATTCGGACTAGAGGGGGGAGGGGGGGCGCGGCCTGCCCTGGCCGCCCCTCCTCTTCTCCACTTGGGGCCCATGAGGCCCATTAACCCCCCGGGGGGTTCCGGTAACCCCCCGGTACTCCGGTATATGCCTGAAACCACCTGAAACTATTCCGGTGTCTGAACATAGTCATCCAATATATCGATCTTTACGTCTCGACCATTTCGAGACTCCTCGCCATGTCCGTGATCATATCCAGGACTCTGAACTACCTTTGGTACATCAAAACACAAAAACTCATAATATCGATCGTCACCGAACTTTAAGCGTGCGGACCCTACGGGTTTGAGAACTATGTAGACATGACCAAGAAACGTCTCCGGTCAATAACCAATAGCGGAACCTGCATGCCCATATTGGCTCCTACATATTCTACGAATATCTTTATCAATTAAACCGCATAACAACATACGTTGTTCCCTTTGTCATCGATATGTTACTTGCCCGATATTCGATCATCGGTATGTCAATACCTAGTTGAATCTCATTACCGGCAAGTCTCTTTACTCGTTATGTAATGTATCATCCCGCAACTAACTCATTAGCTACATTGCTTGCAAGGCTTTCAGTGATGTACATTACCGAGAGGGCCCAGAGATACCTCTCCGACAATCAGAGTGACAAATCCTAATCTCAAAATACGCCAACTCAACATGTACCTTCGGAGACACCTGTAGATCTCCTTTATAATCACCCAGTTACGTTGTGACGTTTGGTAGCACACAAAGTGTTCCTCCGGTAAACGGGAGTTGCATAATCTCATAGTTGTAGGAACATGTATAAGGCATGAAGAAAGCAATAGCAACATACTAAACGATCAAGTGCTAAGCTAAAGAAATGGGTCAAGTCAATCACATCATTCTCCTAATGATGTGGTCCCGTTAATCAAATGACAACTCATGTCTATGGTTAGGAAACACAACCATCTTTGATCAACGAGCTAGTCAAGTAGAGGCATACTAGTGACACTATGTTTGTCTATGTGTTCACACATGTAATATGTTTCCGGTTAATACAATTCTAGCATGAATAATAAACAATTATCATGATATAAGGAAATAAATAATAACTTTATTATTGCCTCTAGGGCATATTTCCTTCAAGAAGTAGGTCGGTGGAGCCACGAGGGGCCCACGAGGGTGGGGGGCGCACCCACCCCCCTAGGGCGCGTCGGGCACCCACGTGGCCGCCTTGTTTGCTGCTTGACGTTCACTCCAAGTTTCCTGGATTGCGTTTGTTCCAAAAAGATCGCTCCTGAAGGTTTCATTCTGTTTGGACTCTGTTTGATATTCCTTTTCTTCGAAACAGTGAAATAGGCAAAAAAAACAGCAATTCGGGCTGGGCCTCCGGTTAGTAGGTTAGTCCCAAAAATGATATAAAAGTGTAAAGTAAAGTCCATATACATCCAAAACGGGTAATATAATAGCATGGAACAATAAAAAATTATAGATACGTTGGAGACTTATCAAGCATTCCCAAGCTTAATTCTTGCTCGCCCTCGAGTAGGTAAATGATAAAAATAGAATTTTTGATGTAGCATGCTACCTAGCATAATTCTCAATGTAATTTTCTTTATTGTGGCATGAATGTTCAGATCCAAATGATCCAAAATAAAAGTTCATATTGACATAAGAGTAATAATACTTCAAGCATGCTAACAAAGCAATCATGTCTTCTCAACATAACATGGCTAAAGAAAGCTATCCCTACAAAATCATATAGTCTGGCTATGCTCTATCTTCATCACACCAAGTATTTAATCATGCACAACCCCGATGACAAGCCAATCAATTGTTTCATACTTTAATATTCTCAAACTTTTTTAACTTTCACGCAATACATGAGCGTGAGCCATGGATATAGCACTGTATGTGGAATAGAATGGTGGTTGTGGAGAAGACAAAAAGGGAGAAGATAGTCTCACATCAACTAGGCGTATCAACGGGCTATGGAGATGCCCATTAATAGATATCAATGTGAGTGAGTAGGGATTGCCATGCAACGAATGCACTAGAGCTATAAATGTATGAAAGCTCATCAAAAGAAACTAAGTGGGTGTGCATCCAACTTGCTTGCTCACGAAGACCTAAGGCGTTTTGAGGAAGCCCATCATTGGAATATGCAAGCCAAGTTCTATAATAAAAAATTCCCACTAGTATATGAAAGTGACAACATAGGAGACTCTCTATCATGAAGATCATGGTGCTACTTTGAAGCACAAGTGTGGTAAAAGGATACTAGCATTGTCCCTTCTCTATTTTTCTCTCATTTTTTTCTTTTTTTCCTTTCTCTCTTTTTTTCTTTTTTTCTTTTTTTTCCTTTCTTTTTTTCTTTGGCCTTTCTATTTTATTTATTTATTTGGCCTTTCTCTTTTTTTTATAAAGTCTGAAGTCTCATCCCGACTTGTGGGGGAATCATAGTCTCCACCATCCTTTCCTCACTTGGGACAATGCTCTAATAATGAAGATCATGACACTTTTATTTACTTACAACTCAAGAATTACAACTCGATACTTAGAACAAAATATGACTCTATATGAATGCCTCCGGCAGTGTACCGGGATATGCAATGAATCAAGAGTGACATGTATGGAAGAATTATGAAGGTGGCCTTGCCACAAATACAATGTCAACTACATGATCATGCAAAAGCAATATGACAATGATGATGCGCATCATAATAAACGGAACGGTGGAAAGTTGCATGGCAATATATCTCGGAATGGTTATGGAAATGCCATAATAGGTAGATATGGTGGCTGTTTTGAGGAAGGTATATGGTGGGTGTATGGTACCAGCGAAAGTTGCGCGACACAAAAGAGGCTAGAAATGGTGGAAGGGTGAGAGTGCGTATAATCCATGGACTAAACATTAGTCATAAAGAACTCATATACTTATTGCAAAAATCTACAAGTCATTGAAAACAAAGTACTAGGCGCATGCGCCTAGGGGGATAGATTGGTAGGAAAATACCATCGCTCATCCCCGGCCGCCACTCATAAGGAAGACAATCAATAAATAAATTATGCTCCAACTTCATCACAAAGCGGTTCACCATACGTGCATGCTACGGGAATCACTAACTTCAACACAAGTATTCCTCAAATTCATAATTAATCCACTAGCATGACTCTAATATCACCATCCTCATATCTCACAACAATTATCAAGCATCAAATTGATCATAGCATCCAATTCACTTTTTATGATAGTTTTTATTATACCCAAACTTGGATGCCCATCATTCTAGGACCAATTTATAACCATAGAAAATACCATGCTGTTCTAAAAGACTCTCAAAATGATATAAGTGAATCATGAGAGATCAATAATTTCTACAAAATAAAGCCACTGCCATGCTCTAAAAGATATAAGTGAAGTACTAGAGCAAAAATTATCTAGCTCAAAAGATATAAGTGAAGCACATAGAGTATTCTAATAAATTCCAAATCAAGTGTGTCTCTCCCAAAAGGTGTGTACAGCAAGGATGATTGTGGTAAACTAAAAGGCAAGGACTCATATCATACAAGACGCTCCAAGCAAAATACATATCATGTGGCGAATAAAAATATAGCTCCAAGTAAAGTTACCGATAGACGAAGATGAAAGAGGGGATGCCTTCCGGGGCATCCCCAAGCTTAGGCTTTTGGTTGTCCTTGGATTATATTGGGGTGCCATGGGCATCCCCAAGCTTAGGATCTTGCCACTCCTTATTCCATAGTCCATCAAATCTTTACCCAAAACTTGAAAACTTCACAACACAAAACTCAACTGGAACTCTCATAAGCTCCGTTAGTGCAAGAAAGAAAAACCACCACATAAGGTACTGCAATGAACTCATTATTATTTATTTTGGTGTTAAACCTACTGTATTCCAACTTCTCTATGGTTCATACCCCCGATACTAGTCATAGATGCATCAAAATAAGCAAACAACACACGAAAAACAGAATCTGTCAAAAACAGAACTGTCTGTAGCAATCTGTAACTTTCGAATAATTCTGGAACTCTAAAATTCCTACAAAAATAGGAAGTCCTGGGAAATTTGTATATTGATCTACTGCAAAAAGATTCAATGCAAAATAATGTTTATGTGATTTACTAAAATTATTCTCGTGCGCGCAAAAGTTTCTGTTTTTCAGCAGAATCAAATTAACTATCACCGTAGGTTATCCTATAGGTTCTACTTGGCACAAACACTAATTAAAACATAGAACCACATCTAAACAGAAGCAATATGAATTATTTATTACTAAACAGAAGCAAAAAGCAAGAAACAAAAATAAAATTGGGTTGCCTCCCAACAAGCGCTATCGTTTAACGCCCCTAGCTAGCATAACAACGAGAATAGATCTAAGTATTGCCATCTTTGGTATTCAATTCATAAGTGGCTCGCATGATAGATTCATAAGGTAATTGGACTTTCTTTCTTTGAAAGTGTTCCATGCCTTTCCTTAATGGAAATTGGAATCTATTATTCCCTTCCTTCATATCAATAATTGCACCAATCATTCTAAGGAAAGATCTACCAAGAATAATAGGACATGGAAGATTGCACTCTATATCAAGAACGATAAAATCTATGGGCACATAATTCCCATTTGCAACAATAAGAACATCATTGATCCTTCCCATAGGTTTCTTAATGGTGGAATCCGTAAGGTGCAAGTTTAAGGAGCGATCATCAAAATCATGGAAACCTAGCACATCACATAAAGTTTTCAGAATCGTGGAAACACTAGCACCCAAATCACACAAAGCATAGCATTCATGATCTTTAATTTTATTTTTTATAGTAGGTTCCCACTCATCATAAAGTTTTCTAGGTATAGAAACTTCCAATTCAAGTTTTTCCTCATAAGATTGCATCAAGGCATCATCAATATGTTCGGTAAAAGCTTTATTTTGACTATAAGCATGATGAGAATTCAACACGGATTGCAACAAGGAAATACAATATATTAAAGAACAATTATCAATATTAAATTCCTTGAAATCCATAATAGTAGGTTCAATGCTATGTAAATTTTTGACCTCTCCAATCCCAATTTTACCAAATTTAGCATCAAGATCTAAAAATTCTAATCACTGGGACGCCTTTTAACTAAAGTTGACGCATCTCTAGTCCCATCATTATAAAGATTCATATTGCAAAACAAATATTTAATAGGGGAAACATCAATAACTTTTATATCTTCATCATTATTTTCATGGAAACTAGAAGAACACGCTTTTACAAAGCAATCTTTCTTAGCACACATCCCAGTGGTTCTTTCTTTGCACTCATCAATGGAAATTCTCATGGCTTTGAGAGACTCATTGATATCATGCTTAGGTGGAATAGATCTAAGTTTCAAAGAATCAACATCAAGAGAAAGTCTATCAACGTTCCTAGGCAATTCATCAACTTTAAGCAATTTTTCTTCAAGCAAAGCATTGAGATTCTTTTGAGAGATCATAAATTATTTAACACTATTCTCAAAATCAGAGGACATCTTATTAAAATTTCCATAAGAGTTGTTGTAGGAATTACCATAATTATTAGAGGAATTACTAGGAAACAGCCTAGGATTAAAGTTTCCTCTATAAGCATTGTTACCAAAATTATTCCTACCAACAAAATTCACATCCATAGATTCATTATTATTATCAATCAAAGTAGACAAAGGCATATCATTGGGATCAATAGGAGCACTCTTAGTAGCAAACAATTTCATAAGTTCATCCACCTTTCCACTCAAAAACTTAATTTCTTCTATTGCATGAACTTTTTTACTAGTAGATCTTTCGGTGTGCCATTGAGAAGAATTAACCATAATGTTATCAAGGAGTTTAGTAGCTTCTCCTAACGTGATTTCCATAAAAGTGCCTCCCGCGGCAGAATCTAAAAGATTTCTAGAAGCAAAATTCAATCTGGCATAAAATTTTTGTATGATCATCCATAAATTCAAACCATGAGTAGGGCAATTGTGAATCATTAATTTCATTCTTTCCCAAGATTGGGCAACATGCTCATGATCAAGTTATTTAAAATTCATAATATCGTTTCTAAGAGAGATGATCTTAGCAGGAGGAAAATACTTAGAGATAAAAGCATCTTTGCATTTATTCCATGAATCAATAATTTTTAGGCAATGACGAAAACCAAGTTTTAGCACGATCTCTAAGTGAAAATGGAAATAACTTCAATTTAACAATATCATTATCCGTATCTTTCTTCTTTTGCATATCACATAAATCCACAAAGTTGTTTAGATGAGTAGCGGCATCTTCACTAGGAAGGCCGGAGAATTAATCTTTCATGACAAGATTCAACAAAGCAGCATTGATTTCACAAGATTCAGTATCATTAAGAGGAGAAATCAGAGTGCTAAGGAAATCATTATTATTGGTATTGGAAAAATCACACAATTTGGTATTATCTTGCGCCATCGTGACAAGCAATCCAACACACGAGCACACAAGAAGGCAAGCGAAAGAGAGAGGAGAACGGGAAAGAGAGGGAGAATAAAATGGCAAGGGTGAAGTGGGGGAGAGGAAAACGAGAGGCAAATGGCAAATAATGTAATGCGAGGGAGATGAGTTTGTGATGGGTACTTGGTATGTCTTGACTTGAGCGAAGACCTCCCCGATAACGGCGCCAGAAATCCTTCTTGCTACCTCTTGAGCATCGCGTTGGTTTTCCCTTGAAGAGGAAAGGGTGATGTAGCAAAGTAGCATAAGTATTTCCCTCTGTTTTTGAGAACCAAGGTATCAATCTGTGGCACCCCGACTCAGAGCAAGCGGTTTACCATGCATTGCCAGCCCAGAGACCTTGTTGAGGGATTCCTAAATTAGGGGGTCCTCGGACAGCCAGACTATATACTTTGGCCGGACTGTTGGACTGTGAAGATACAAGATTGAAGACTTCGTCCCGTGTCCGAGTGGGACTCTCCTTTGCATAGAAGGCAAGCTTGGCAATTCGGATATGTAGATCTCCTTCTCTGTAACCGACTCTGTGTAACCCTAGCCCCCTCCGGTGTCTATATAAACCGGAGGGTTTAGTCCATAGGACAACAACAATCATAATAATAGGCTATCTTCTAGGGTTTAGCCTCTACGATCTCGTGGTAGATCAACTCTTGTAATACTCATATCATCAAGATCAATCAAGCAGGAATTAGGGTATTACCTCCATTGAGAGGGCCCGAACCTGGGTAAACATTGTGTCCCCTGCCTCCTATTACCATTAGCCTTAGATGCACAGTTCGGGACACCCTACCCCAGATCCGCCGATTTTGACACCGACATTGGTGCTTTCATTGAGAGTTCCACTGTGCCGTTACGATAAGGCTTGATGGCTCGCCTTGTTATCAAGGACCACATCACCTCTGGGGGAGCCCTGACTTTAGGCTAAACTCTCCGACTAGGCGGCTTAATCATGACCGCCCGATCGGCCGTCGCGCCGACAATGACTTCTCAGGTCATCAAAAACAGTCTCCACGTCAGCTCGGAACTCACCATACAGATGGATCCAATGGAGCTCTCCTTCCTGAACGAGCTCTTGGATCGCATCGCCGCTCTGGGAGTCGCTATGGACTATGATCGGATCGGGCTTAAACCCGACCAAAGGGAGATTAACTCTCTGCCGGTTACCCATCAGATAGCGGTGGTGGAGGAGCAATCCAGCGATTCTTCCTCTATTTTGAGGAAGAACTATGTCCGAATTCCTGAGCCCTCCGAGCCGGATACCCATCTACGGGAGGACATGACCCAAGCTCCAAACCTAGAATCAGACAGCGGGCCAGAAAAAATGGGCAACATCCCTGAGCCCAAGCTGCCAAGCTCGGAAGCTCCTCTGCCCGCGGGTCTCAGATCGGGTCAGGGTTTGGACTTAAATCTACCCACCCACCCAGATACAAGTGACCATTCCCATCACTTCTGGGCCAGATTCCTCCTTGTAATGAGCAAGGTTAAGGACTATCGCAGGGAAGACAGAATCTCATTCTTTTGCAAAAATTGCATGGACAAGGGAATCTTCAATGCCATAAGTTGCCGTGACATAGTACACTTTCCTGGCTTGGCGGCCACAGTACAAAAGTATTGTGCGATGGAAAGTGTCGGTGTTCTGGGAACGGGGGTCCCCAGACTTGCCTGCCTGTGGCCTACGGCGTGGCTTGAGTGGTGGCCCAGTATGGCCCATCTTCATCAGCGCAAAGTTCAAGACCCTCGCAAGGGGCCAAGCCTCGCGGGGCGGACGACACAAGACTTCCTCAGGGGCGGCCTCGCCAGGCAGGCTTGCGAGGAGGCGGAGAGATCAAGGCAAGGGTGCCTCGCGAGGTGCTCGTGACGCAAGCCGTGACGATCGAGACCAGGCGGGCGCCGGCCCGCGCAGTGTTCTTGTTTCCTCTTTGGTGCAAAGGGGGCAAGCACAGGCGTGGAGTACCGAGGCATCAGGCAATGGTTACCATATCAGTGCAACGAGACCAAGACCAGCAGAGCGGCAGGATGGAGGTCACCATGGAGCCCAATACGGCATCATCACCAGTGCCTTTGGCAGCCGAAGACCAACTTTAGTTAGGATAACTTGTACTAGATGTTCCCCTTCAAAATGGACGTTGTTGGCGCCCTTCCCGCTCAATATTTGGGAAGAGGACCAGGGCCTCTATATATAGAGCTAGCCACCACAGTAGAGGATATATCGCATAGAGTCCCCATCAGATCGAGAGGCGATCGAACTCTCCCAAGTAGTTAGGTTTCATTCCGTTTGGACTCCGTTTGATATTCCTTTTCTTTGAAATACAGAAATAGGCAATAAAACAACAATACGGGTTGGGCCTCCGGTTAGTAGGTTAGTCCCAAAAGTAATATAAAAGTGTATAATAAAGCCCATAATCATTCAAAATAGGTAATATAATTGTCGGATTTCGGGTTCCGGCAGACCCTCTAGGTTCGAACTCTGGGGTGCGCGCGGAGATCTAGTCTTCTACTGCCCGCGCCTCGCCGTCTTGCTAGGATCTAAGCAATCAAAGGAAGAACACAAGAGACACAGAGTTTATACTGGTTCAGGCCACCATTATGGTGTAATACCCTACTCCAGTGTGTGGTGCGGTGGATTGCCTCTTGGGCTGATGATGAACAATACAAGGGAGAACAGCCTCGCGAGGGTCTGTCCTTGGCTGGTGCAGTGAACTACTAGGGGGAGTTCAGTCGCTCTCTGTACTGGTTTCCTGGTGAGGATCCCATTCTCTTCCCCCTCTATCTTGTAGTGGCTAGTCCTATTTATAGGCAAAGGCCCTGGGCCTCCTCCCAAATATTGAGCGGGAAGGGCGCCAACAATTGGCCATTTTGAACGGGAACATCTAGTACACTTATCCTGACTAAAGTTGGTCCTCGCCTGCTAAACACTCTGGTGGTGACGCCGGCTTGGGCTCCACGATGACCCCCATCCTGCCGTTCTGCTGGTCTTGGTCTTGTTGCACCGAAATGGATGCCTTTGCTTGATGCTCTCGCCTACACTTGCTTCCTTTGCACCGAAGAGGAAAGAAGGACACTGCGCGGGCTGGCGCCCGCCTGGCGCCCTTGGTCATCATGGCTTGCGTCATGGGCACCTCGTGAGGTACCCCGCCTTGATCTCTCTGCCTCCTTGCAAGCCAGCCTGACGAGGTCGTTCCTGAGGAAGCCTCCTGTCGTCTACACCGCGAGGCTTGGCCCCTCGCGAGGGTCTTGAGCTCGTGCTGATGAAGATGGGCCATGCTGGCCCACCCCTTGAGCCACGCCGCAGGCCGCAGGCAGGCAAGTCTAGGGACCCCCGTTCCCAGAACGCCGACAGTAGCCCCCGGGCCCAAGACGCGCCCGGACTTGGCTGAGCAGAGAGGCAAAGGGGCAAGTGCAAACTGCCGTGGGCCCTAACAGCCCGCGGCCTTGGGCGCCGCGTGGCGGTTGATTGGAATGGGTGGCCCTGCTTCCCCACGCCTCCTCATTTTGAGCCCAGCTAGGCGGAACCGTGGTTGCACACAGTCTTTCCTCTTTTCGCCGCTTGACCGTCCCCTGCTCTTCCTCCCCTCGAGCTCCAGTCTCTGCTTCCAATCCAATCTCGAATCCTCCCTCTTCCCGTCGCCATGGCTCCGACGAAGAAGGGAAAAGGGAAGAAACCGGTGCCTCCGCCTCGCTCGCCGTCGCCGGTGGCCTCCGCCGTCGATCGGTCGATCATACTCAACCGAGAAGGTTTGGGCAAGGTAAGCTCTGCTCTGGCCACCATCTTCAACGAGTGCGGGAGGACGACAGCCTGGCCCGCATCCCGCTTCTCCATCGACAGGGTGGTCAGCGAGGTCCGGTACTTTGCCGACGCCCTGTGGGCGGGATTGGTTCCCCCCTTCTCCGATTTCTTCAACGCTGTGCTTTCCCATTACCAGATCCATATGATGCATTTGGGTCCTAAATCCATTACTCTTCTTGCTGCCTTCGCCTTTGTCTGTGAGGCGATGATAGGCGTCCCTCCTTCGGTTACCTTGCTGCGCCACTTCTTCTCTCTGTGCCTCGTCGATCCCACCCAATTCTCAGGGTGCATGAGCTTCATTGCCGCACCGGAAACAACGGCATCAAGGATTGATTTCAGCCTTCCTCCGTCCGTGCCCGGGTTCTGCGAGCGGTGGCTGTACGTGGATGTAGGGGTGGCCAGCCCCCTGCTCTCGGAGCCAAAGTCGCCTGCTGTCCCCAATTCAGGCTGGGGCCAGGAAACGCTCACGAGCCCCCAGCTCATCTTCGTCTGGCATCGCTTCGCGTTCTTGAGGGCGCTTGGTGTGAGGCGCCTAAGGTGGTGAAGGAGTTCCTGCTATGCCGCATTGCTCCTCTCCAGCGCCACTCCTGTCGGATGTGGTCCTTCAGCGGGTGTGAAGATCGCATGAGGCTCAAGGAGGAGGACCTGACGCCCGAAGCACTGAGGAAGGTGCTCTTGGTCTTGACTGGGGATCCTTCCCCCGGCACCGTCCGGCATGGGGGGGCTTTGCTGTACCTTTGCTCGAACAGGGGCGACTTCATGAAGTAGATGCCCGGCTTCGATGAATGGGGGCTACGCCCCGCCAGCCTCAGGGGTCCTCGCGAGAACCCAGTGATGGTGACTGCCCTCCCAGTCGCCCACGACAGTCCTGCCTCGAGTGGCGGAGCAGGGAGGCATGGGCCGCCGGAGGCTTAGGGGGCCCCCGCCGGAGTGACGACTCCAGGCGGCACTCCTGAGGGGGCAGCTCCTGAGGCCTGTACTGCTGCGGCTGGAGGTGCTGAGCCGCTACCCACGGCGCCTGTGGTTGAGGCCCCTGGGGCCCCAGCTATCATTCTTGGTGAGGCGACTAGCGGCGTGCATCAGGACGACGCACCAGACGCTGGGCATCTTGACGCTTCTTCCTCGTCGCAGGCTGACCCCTGCGCTCAACTCCTGGGTTGCTTCTGCGTGGACTTCGAGGCTCTCTAGAGGAAAAGGGAGGCCTTGGGTGACGATTATCCTTACCGCCTGCTGAAGCGCCAAAAGTATTTCGCCATTGATGAGTAAGCCTTCTGCTTTCCCAGCTCCTGATCCTCCCGTTGCTTTGGCTGATCCTTGCACTGCAGGGCCCTTCCTACCGAGCTCGCGGAGATGGCCGAGGAGCCATCCCCCCAGGCTCCGCCCTCTCCACCGCCTTCGAGCGCTCCGAGTTCCAGCAGAGCCCTCTCGGTGAGGCCGGCCGAAGAGGTGAGCCATCCTGTGGTGCATCGCGGCCCTGTGTGCCTCACGACCCTCCTTCGCGAGCCTCCTCGGGGCATAGCCAGCCTGCCTTGGGTCTCGAGCCTGATCATGGATGGCGATTGGCTGAGGTCGGCCTTGCGCTCTTCACTTGGGGAGGGGCCGGCCCCTGGCCGGGCTTCTGGCGAGGCGTGCCCGGCCATCACGAGGGTGCCAGCCCCCAGCCCCCTGCCCAGAGGGGGAGTGCTGATTCGTGGCCCCCGGCGCTTACTTGGGGCGGATGACGATGCAGAAGACGTGCTCGAGCGCGCCCGGAGGCGTCGAGTTCTTCGCCAAGGGTTTCTCCAGAGGGCGGCTGACGCGGTGAGCCAGCTTGGTGAAGAGCTTGATGATGAAGACGCGCGCCTTGAGGCTGAGGGCCTGCGCCTGGCTGAAGAGAGGCGCAAGCTGGAGGCGGCCGTTGCCCTTGCGCGCCACCAGTGTGACCTTGACAATGAGGAGGCTGAGGCATTGCTGGCGGCCTCTCGGGAGGCCCGTTCTCGGGCCGTCGAGGAGGCCTGAGAGGCTGTCCGACGGCGCGAGGTGTCGGAGGAGCGGGCGCGGGAACTCTTGGCCCGGTGCCACTCCCTGGAGCAGCAAGTGGAGCTGCGGGAGACGGCCCTTGCATCGATGAAGGTGGCTTCGGTCAACCAGGCAGAGCTCCTGAGGCGTGAGGAGGCACTGACACTGGAGGCTGCTGAGCGCGCACGTGATCTTGAATGTCTGGAGACAAGAAAGCGCTTGGTGACGCAGGCGGAGGATGACGTCGCTGCGCGTGAGGCCCGAGCCATAGCGGAGGTTGATCGCGGGGTGGCGACGGCCCGCTCGGACCTTGAGCGCGAGTTTGAGCAGAGGCTGGGGTTCATCTGGGTCGAGGCTGAAGGCAGGACCGCCGCCTTGAGGGCCAGGCTGGAGGAAGTGACGCGGCTGGCCGACGCTTCCCGGGCCGCCCTTGATGTAGCGCAGGAGGAGCTGACTACCTCCCGTGCCGAGGTGCTTCTTCTCCGCCAGCGGGTGGACGAGGCGGAGGCCGTTGCGTGGCAGAACAAGGACGAGATACGCCAGTGGTGGATTCTGGAGAACGAGCACGGCCCCATGCTCGCCGGGCTCCAGGAGAGAGCCAACACGGCCTTGGGTAACATCTGCAAGGTAGCTGTTGCCCAGCCCCGCATAGTCAACTATGCTGGAAATCTTCAATTCTTCACCGATGTGGTGACGCGGCTGGAGGCGCGCTCGGTCAGAGCCAACAGGCTGGTGGAGGAGAGGAGCCGCGCCCTGCTCGGGCGCGCCTTCTCTCGTGTCTTCAGCCACCTTCAGAACATGTTCCCCAACTTCGACTTTGACGCCACCATCGCTCCAGTACCCCAGGCCATCCGGGGCGACCTGGCGCGCTGGGTGGAAGACAACGTGGATGCCCTTGTCAGGGCCTTCGCTTCTGATAACGACAACGTGGTTGTGGCTGCTGATGAAGGTGATGTGGTCAACGGCCCTGGCGCCGCTGCCAGCGATGCGGAGAGCGATGGCGAGGCCAGCGACGCCAGCAATGATTCAGGAGGCGCCCCTGAGGATGCATTGGGGGATTTATCCGACTGATCACGTGTTGTCCCTGCTTCCTTATCCTGCGCAGACAGAGTTCGAGCCTTGCATTGAAGGTTGTAAGAGCATTTTGGGAGGGGGAGCCCCTCATGTAAAAACTCGTATTCAGCGTAACAGTAGATGCAATATCACTCGTACGCCTGCGCCAAGCAGCTGATTTCGTGACGAGCTAGTTGGCTTGTTTACCTTCGACCCGCATGGTCCTCGAGTCAGCCTGCAGAGGGCTGTGGTGCCTCGAGCGTCTTCTGAACAAGCCCATAAAACCTATAATGAAAACCTCCGGAAAGGGCACGGCGACGGTAGTCTGGGCTGCACGCAAGCTAGGCCTGGCCCGGCTCGCGAGGGGCTCGCAAGGGGAGGCAGCTGAGGCAAAGCGGTAACCAGAACACGAGAGATTGCTTGAACGAGACTAAACACCCCTTCCCCAAACACACGCAAATCCTTGAGCTCAAATTCAACTTAAATTCAACAGGGAAAACGGCAACCAAGGGGGAAAAGCAACGAAAGCAGAAAAAAGGCCGCGTCCGGCACCTAGTCTAGTCTTGGACGTCTTCTCACCAGTGCGGAGCTAATTGCTGCCACTGGGCGTGGGAGGGAGCCCCAGGGCCTGAGGCCAGCACCCCTGAGACTCCGGGGCGTGTACAACCCCACTCATTATTACGTGAGAGTGTCACGGGGCAGCGAGCTTCACAGGCACTGGGCCTTCTTCACAGGTACCGGCCTTGCCTCATATCGCCAGACAAGGGCCCCGCCTTGCACCGCACTCTAGTGCCACCGACGACGACCGGAAACCAAGACGCCGCTGATGGGGTAGAGCGGCCGCCAGCGGTTCCCCCGACGACCACAGGTCCTCTGCCACGGGCAGGCTCTGGGGCACCTCCCCTGCAGAGGGCCTACCTCCTGAGGATGCCTTGCTCCGAATGCCGCGGTGGTGATGTTGGATCTTGGCCCCTCTCCTGCAGCCCCCGGGCCCTCCTCCTGAGGGGTAGGAAGCTGCGGGAGTGGGGCAGCCGCCCGTTGTCGTGACCTGTACCTCCTGCGATCCATGGTTTGCGTATGCCTGCTCCTGAGGAATTAGTGGTACCTGATACTCGTTGTTTCCAGCATAGCTGACGGGGCCTCCTCGGGACTCCTCGAAGAGTTCAGCTTCTGGCGTCTCGTCCCCCCAGCTTGGGCCAAGGAGCGAGCCTTGTTCGTCCTCATGTGTGCGCCCTTGGTCCATCATGTGGGGCACGTACTCTTCTGGGGTCGCCACCCCGAAGGCCGCACCATAGCACTCTGCGTGCCATGCAGTTCTGCTTGATGTGCCCGCCTGGGGGTGATAGCGCGGCGGCCCACCGAGGCCGCGGGTTGTGGCAAGTCCTTCTTCGATGGTCGGGGGTAGAGGCAGCGCCGCTGCTGGCCCGGGGCTGACGGCCTGGCTGGCGTTGGGGTGGCCTTGGAGTCCGCTTGGGGCCGCACGGGAGTGCACGGAGCCCCCGTGCGGGCCACCCTGGACCTGAGGTGGGAGTTGGGTGCAGAAGGGGGGAGCCCCCGAGGCGGCGAAGCCCAGGAGCTATGCCACCCGCTCTAGCAGCACGTCGTCACCGCCTTCCAGCAGCCTGCACTATAGCAGCTCTCGGGCCACGGTGAGTGCGGCCCTCGAATTCGCCTGCTCCCGTCGGGTGTACGTCACCGTGGCCGTGGCGTGGTGGGAGGCCCTCGCCGCCGACCGCGCCTGCCGCGTTGTGAGAGCTATTGCTGCCTGTCCGCACCGCCCGCGGCCCGCAGCGCCCTGCGGACCGCGAGCTGCCTAGGGCGTGGGGTTGCCCGGAGCGAGCGATTCTGCGTGGGCGGGCCAGGCCGCCCAGGGATCGGGGTTGCCTTCCTGGTCGCCGGACATGATGATGATGATGCGACGGGACGCGAAGCGACAGAAGGTGGATTCCGGCGCACCCCTACCTGGCGCGCCAAATGTTGGATTTCGGGTTCCGGCAGACCCTCTAGGTTTGAACTCTAGGGTGCGCGCGGAGATCTAGCCTTCTACTGCCTGCGCCTCGCCGCCTCGCTAGGATCTAAGCAATCAAAGGAACAACACAAGAGACACAGAGTTTATACTGGTTCAGGCCACCATTGTGGTGTAATACCCTACTCCAGTGTGTGGTGCGGTGGCTTGCCTCTTGGGCTGATGATGAACAATACAAGGGAGAATAGCCTCGTGAGGGTCTGTCCTTGGCTGGTGCGATGAACTGCTAGGGGGAGTTCAGTCGCTCTCTCTACTGGTTCCCTGGTGAGGATCCCATTCTCTTCCCCCTCTATCTTGTGGTGGCTAGTCCTATTTATAGGCAAAGGCCCTGGGCCTCCTCCCAAATATTGAGCGGGAAGGGCGCCAACAATTGGCCATTTTGAAGGGGAACATCTAGTACACTTATCCTGACTAAAGTTGGTCCTCGCCTGCTAAAGGCTCTGGTGGTGACGCCGGCTTGGGCTCCATGATGACGCCCATCCTACCGTTCTGCTGGTCTTGGTCTTGTTGCACCGAAATGGATGCCTTTGCTTGATGCTCTCGCCTGCGCTTGCTTCCTTTGCACCAAAGAGGAAAGAAGGACACTGCGCGGGCTGGCGCCCGCCTGGCACCGTTGGTCGTCACGGCTTGCGTCATGGGCTCCTTGTGAGGTACCCCGCCTTGATCTCTCCGCCTCCTCACGAGCCAGCCTGACGAGGCCGTTCCTGAGGAAGCCTCCTGCCGTCCGCCCCATGAGGCTTGGCCCCTCGCGAGGGTCTTGAGCTCGTGCTGATGAAGATGGGCCATGCTGGGCCACCCCTTGAGCCACGCCGCAGGCCGCAGGGAGGCAAGTCTGGGGACCCCCATTCCCAGAACGCCGACAGCATGGAACAATAAAAAATTATAGGTACGTTGGAGACGTATCAAGCATCCCCAAGCTTAATTCCTGCTCGTCCTCTAGTAGGTAAATGATAAAAACAAATTTTTTGATGTGGAATGCTACCTAGCATGATTCTTAAAGTAATTTTCTTTATTGTGGCATGAATGTTCAGATCGAAATGATTCAAAATAAAAGTTCATATTGATAAAAGAAATAGTAACACTTCAAGCATACTAATCAAAGCAATCATGTCTTCTGAAAAAAACATGGCAAAAGAAAGTTCATCCCTACAAATTCATATAGTTAGGCTATGCTTCATTTCCGTCACACAAAGATGTTCCCAACTTCCATACCCCCGATGACAAGCCAAGCAATTGTTTCATACTTAAATAATCTCAAACTTTTTCAACCTTCACGCAATACATGTGCATGAGCCATGGATATAACACTATGGGAGGAATAGAATATGATGATGGGGATTGTGTGGAGAAGACAAAAAATGAGAAGGTCTCACATTGACGAGGATAATCAACGGGCTTTGGAGATGCCCATCAATTGATGTCAACATGAGGAGTAGGGATTGCCATGCAACGGATGCACTAGAGCTATAAATGAATGCTCAACAAAAGAAAACTAGTGGGTGTGCATCCAACTTGCTTGCTCATGAAGACCTAGGGCATTTAAGGAAGCCCATCGTAGGAATATACAAACCAAGTTCTATAATGAAAAATTCCCACTAGTATATGAAAGTGACAACATATGAGACTCACTATATGAAAAACATGGTGCTACTTTGAAGCACAAGTGTGGAAAAAGAGATAGTAGCATTTCCCTTTTTTTTTCTTTGGGCCTCTTTTTTTTTTCTTTTGGCCTTTTTTTTCTTTTCTTTTTTTTTCTTTTCTTTTTTTCTTTTTTTTCTTTGGGCAATGCTCTAATAATGATGATCATCACACTTCTATTGATTACAACATATGAATTACAACTCGAAACTAGAACAAGATATGACTCTGTATGAATGCCTCCAGCGGTGTACCGGGATGGTGCAATGAATCAAGAGTGACATGTATAAAAATTAATGCATGGTTGCTTTGCCACAAATACGATGTCTACTACATGATCATGCAATGGCAATATGACAAAAGTAATGTATGTCATGATGATGATAAACGGAACGGTGGAAAGTTGCATGGCAATATATCTCGAAATGGCTACGGAAATGCCATAAATAGGTAGGTATGGTGGCTGTTTTGAGGAAGATATAATGAGGCTTATGTGTGATAGAGCGTATCGTATCACGGGGTTTGGGTGCACCAGCGAAGTTTGCACCAACTCTCAAGGTGAGAAAGGGCAATGCACGGTACCGAAGAGGCTAGCAATGGCGGAAAGGTAAAAGTGCGTATAATCCATGGACTCAACATTAGTCAAAAGAACTCATGTACTTATTGCAAAAATTTAGAAGTCATCAAAAACCAAGTACTACGTGCATGCTCCTAGGGGGATAGATTGGTAGGAAAAGACCATCGCTCGTCCCCGACCGCCACTCATAAGGATGCACAAGCCAGGTACATTTCATGTTTAAAATTTGTTACACAACTTTAACCATACGTGCATGCTACGGGACTTGATAACTTCAACACAAGCATTCTTTAAATTCATAATCACCCAACTAGCATGCCTTTAATATCACTACCTCCATATCTCAAAACAATTATCAAGTATCAAATTGATCATAGCATCCAATTCACCTCCTATGAAAGTTTTCATTCAAATTACCATGCTGTTTAAGACTCTCAAGATAATATAAGTGAAGCATGAGAGACTAGCAATTTCTACAAAATATAACCACCGCCGTGCTCTAAAATATATAAGTGAAGTACGAGAGCAAACGACAAACTACTCCAACAAGATATAAGTGAAGATCAATGAGTAGCTAAATAATTATGCAACTATGTGAAGACTCTCTCTCATTAAATAATTTCAGATCTTGGTATCTTATTCAAACAGCAAGCAAAACAAAATAAAATGACATTGCAAGGATAGCACAACTCATGTGAAGAAGCAAAAACTTAGGCTCAACCGATACTAACCGATAGTTGTGAAAGAGGAAAGGTGGGATGCCTACCGGGGCATCCCCAAGCTTAGATGCTTGAGACTTCCTGAAATATTATCTTGGAGTGCCTTGGGCATCCCCAATCTTGAACTTTTATGTCTCCTTAATTCCTCTCATATCATGGTTTTTCTTTTTATCAAAAGCTTCATTCACAACAAACTCAACAAGAACTCGTGAGATAGGTTAGTATAAACCAATGCAAAACCTTATCATTTTCTACTGTAACAGATCACTAAAATTATTATTCAACATTGCATACTAAATGTCTCTGCATATTTAACACTCCTATCCTCAAATAGAATCATTAAACAAGCAAACATATGCAAACAATGCAACCATAACAGCAATCTGCCAAAACAGTACATTCTGTAAAGAATGCAAGAGTATCAATACTTCCCTGACTCCAAAAATTATGAACTAAAATTCCCACTGTAATAAATTTATCAGATCTCAATATGCAAAAATATTCAACGTAATACCATTCTCTGACTTTTCTAGGGAATTTTTGCAACAGCGGTAAACTTTCTGTTTTCAAACAGCAACATGCAAACTAGCAAAATAAGCATGGCAAAGGCTATCCTTGACTTTTTTATTGAAATTAAAGATGCAAAACATTATTCTAAATAACAGCAATCAAAAACTAACAAAATAAAATGACGCTCCAAGAAAAACACATATCATGTGGTGAATAAAAATATAGCTCCAAGTAAAGTTACCGATGAACGAAGACGAAAGAGGGGATACCTTCCGGGGCATCCCCAAGCTTAGGCTCTTGGTTGTCCTTGAATATTACCTTGGGCTTCCTTGGGAATCCCCAAGTTTAGGCTCTTTCCACTCCTTATTCCATATTCCATCAAATCTTTACCCAAAACTTGAAAACTTCAACCACACAAAACTCAAAAGAAAACTCGTAAGCTCCGTTAGTATAAAAAAACAAAACCACCACTTAGGTACTGTAATGAACTCATTATAAATTCATATTTTTGTAATATCTACTGTATTCTAACTTTTCTATGGTTCATACCCTCCGATACTACTCATAGATTCATCAAAATAAGCAAACAACACATAGAAAACAGAATCTGTCAAAAACAGAACAGTCTGTAGTAATATGTATAAAACGGATATTTCTGGAACCCCAAAAATTATGAAATAAATTACTGGACCTGATAAATTTGTCTATTAATCATCTCCAAAAAGAATGAACCTAAAATCATTCTCCAGTAAAACATGGCAGCTAATCTCGTGAGCGCTAAAGTTTCTGTTTTTCACAGCAAGATCATATAAACTTCGCTCAAGTCTTCCCAAAGGTCCTACTTGGCACTTTATTGAAACAAAAGCTATAAAACATGATCACTACAGTAGAATAATCATGTGGACACACAAAAACAGTAATGGTAAATATTGGGTTGTCTCCCAACAAGCGCTTTTCTTTAATGCCTTTTTAGCTAGGCATGATGATGGAAATGATGCTCACATAAAAGATAAGAATTGAAACATAAAGAGAGCATCATGAAGAATATGACTAGCACATTTAACCCTAACCCACTTCCTATGCATAGGGATTTTGTGAGGAAACAACTTAGGGGAACAATAATCAACAAGCATAGGAAGGTAAAACAAGCATAACTATAAAATTTTAAGCACATAGAGAGGAAACTTGACATTATTGCAATTCCTACAAGCATGTGTTCCTCCCTCATAATAATTTTAAGTAGCATCATGAATGAATTAAACAATATAACCAGCACCTAAAACATTCTTTTCATGATCTACAAGCATGGAAAATTTACTACTCTCCACATAAGCAAAATTCTTCTCATTCGGAATAGTGGGAGTATCATAAGAGACTTGAACACTAAAAATTGTTTCCACATTAAAAGAGTAATGTTCAGAAAAAGGGTAATCATGACAAGTTTTATAAATATAATCATCACTACTTTTTATAGCATAAGTTTCATCACAATAATCATCATAAGCAGCAACTTTGTTCTCATCATAATCGATTGAAACCTCTCCCAAGATAGTGGAATCACTAAATAAAGTTGACACTCTTCCAAATCCACTTTAATATTCATCACAATAAGATTCAACATCTTCCAAAATAGTGGGATCACTAATTCCTAAAGTTGACACTCTTCCAAACCCACTTTCATCAATATAATCATCATAGGTAGGAGGCATGCTATCATCATAAAAAATTTGCTCATCAAAACTTGGGGGACAAAAAATATCATCTTCATCAAACATAGCTTCCCCAAGCTTGTGGCTTTGCATATCATTAGCATCACGGATATTCAAGGAATTCATACTAACAACATTACAGTCATGCTCATCATACAAAGATTTAGTACCAGACATTTTATAGACTTCTTCTTCTAGCACTTGAGCACAATTTTTCTTTTCATCATACTCACAAAAGATATAAAAAAGATGAAGCATATGAGACAAACTCAATTCCATTTTTTTGGTAGTTTTGTTTTATAAACTAAACTAGTGATAAAACAAGAAACAAAAAGATTCGATTGCAAGATCCAAAGATATACCTTCAAGCACTCGTCTCGCCAAAAAAAGAGCTTAGTTGACGGGGTGTGAGTGCCCTTTACCGAGCCTCCCCGGCAACGGCGCCAGAAAAGAGCCTGATGTCTACTACACAACCTTCTTCTTGTAGACGTTGTTGGGCCTGCAAGTGCACAGGTTTGTGGGACAGTAGCAAATTTCCCTCAAGTGGATGACCTAAGGTTTATCAATCCGTAGGAGGCGTAGGATGAAGATGGTCTCTCTCAAACAACCCTGCAACCAAATAACAAAGAGCCTCTTGTGTCCCCAACAGACCCAATACAATGGTAAATTGTATAGGTACACTAGTTTGGCGAAGAGATGGTGATACAAGTGCAATATGGATGGTAGATAAAGGTATTTGTAATCAGAAATAATAAAAACAGCAAGGTAGTGAGCGATAAAAGTGAGCGTAAACGGTATTGCAATGATAGGAAACAAGGCCTAGGGTTCATACTTTCACTAGTGCAAGTTATCTCAACAATAATAACATAGATAGATCATATAACAAGCCCTCAACATGCAACGAAGAGTCACTCCAAAGCCACTAATAGCGGAGAACAAGAGATTATGGTAGGGTACGAAACCACCTCAAAGTTATTCTTTCAGATCAATCTATAAAAGAGTTCATACTAGAATAACACCTTAAGACATAAATCAACCAAAACCCTAATGTCACCTAGATACTCCATTGTCACCTCAAGTATCCGTGGGCATGATTATACGATATGCATCACACAATCTCAGATTCATCCAACCAACACAAAGTACTTCAAAGAGTGCCCCAAAGTTTCTACTGGAGAGTCAAGAACATGTGCCAAACCCTATGCATAGGTTCATGGGTGGAACACGCAAGTTTGTCACCAAAACATACATCAAGTGGCACATGATATCCCATTGTCACCACAGATAAGCACGGCAAGACATACATCAAGTGTTCCCATAAAAGACTCAATCCGATAAGATAACTTCAAAGGGGAAACTCAATTCATCACAAGAGAGTAGAGGGGGAGAAACATCATAAGATCCAACTACAATAGCAAAGCTCGGGATACATCAAGATCATGCCATAGAGGGAACACGAGAGAGAACACGAGAGAGAGATCAAACACATAGCTACTAGTACATACCCTCAGCCCTGAGGGTGAACTACTCCCTCCTCGTCATGGAGAGCGCCGGGATGATTAAGATGGCCACCGGTGATGGGATCCCCCCTCCGGCAGGGTGCCGGAACAGACTGCCGAGAGGTTTTTGGTAGCTACAGAGGCTTGCGGCGGCGGAACTCCCGATCTATCTTCTCCGTGGATGTTTTTAGGGTACGGGGACTATATAGGCGAAAGAAGTCGGTCGGGAGGTGCTCGAGGGGCCCACGAGACAGGGGGGCGCACCCTACAGGGGGGGGGGGCGCCCTCCTATCTCATGGAGTCCTCGAGTATCTTCTGACTTGAACTCCACGTCTCCAGGATGATATTCTTCCAAAAAATCACGTTGCCGAAGGTTTCATTTCGTTTGGACTCCGGTTGATATTCCTTTTCTTCGAAATATTGAAACAGGCAATAAAACAACAATATGGGCTGGGCCTCCATTTAGTAGGTTAGTCCCAAAAGTAATATAAAAGTGTATAATAAAGCCCATAATCATTCAAAACAGGTAATATAATAGCATGGAACAATCAAAAGTTATTGGTACGTTGGAGACGTATCATTGGCGCCCTTCCCGCTCAATATTTGGGAAGAGGACCAGGGCCTCTATAAATAGGACTAGCCACCACAAAGAGAGAGAGAGAGAGAGAGAGAGAGAGAGAGTTCTCATCAGATCGATAGGCGAATGAACTCACCCAAGTAGTTCATCGCACCAGCTCAAGAACACCTCTTGCGAGGCTGTTCATCCTTTGTACTGTTCATCATCATCCCCTAAGGTAATCCACCACACCACACACTGGAGTAGGGTATTACACCACAACGGTGGCCCGAACCAGTATAAACCTTGTGTCCCTTGTGTTGTTCATCATTTAGTTAGATTCTCACGAGGCAATCAGACGTGGATTGGTAGGGGGAAGATCTTCGCGCGCACCCCAGAGTTCGAACCTTAAGGGTCTGCCGGAACCCAACATCCGACTAAAGCGCCTGGAAAACCCAAACAACATTCTAGGATCCTCCGGCTCTCACTAAACCCCTCGTCCGAACTAAATGGGTGCACTCTCGCAAGTCACCTGATCCAATTACAAAGAAACCAAAGCCGACTACAGGGCGTGGAACCGTATTGTAGGGATGGCTTAATGGGCCATGCAAAATTCATAGTACACCAGATACCATACCAACACACAGCCTTAGAGCATGTTGGATACTCCGATAGGTGGCCAAGAGCAGTGAGGATCTCCTCATCAACAATACCGTAGAACACCATCCCGCGGAAAATAACAATACAGTACTGTCAGTCTTCGAGACTTTCTCCTCAAATAATAGGCACAAGCGAGCACTCCGCAGCCTCGCCGAAGTCTATCACTTCGCAGTAATAAATCCATGGATCGACACGGCCATAACCTTCAATGCTAGTGACGAACCTCAATTCCGAACAGTCCGAGCACCAGCCGCTTTTGTCCTTAGTCCAATTGTGGACAGCTTCCATCTTACTAAAGTGCTCATGGACGGCGGCAGCAGATTAAACCTCATCTACAAGGAGACTCTTAACAAAATGGAAATAGACAAGAGCCGCATTGAGCAAAGCAGCACGACCTTCAGGGGAATCATCCCTAGTCGGGAGGCACGATGTGCGGGAAAAATTACACTAGATGTGGTACTCGGCACGCCAGAGAATTATAGGTCCGAAGAAATCACATTCCAAGTGGCCCCGTTCAGTAGCGGATACCATGCCCGTTTAGGGCGGGATGCATTCACGAGCTTTCAAGCTATACCCCATTACGGGTACATGAAGCTCAAGATGCCCGGGCCCAATGGAATCATCACTCTAGCTAGTGATCCGGACGTAGCACTCCATGCCAAAAAATAAAACCGCCGCACTGGCCCTTGAGGCATTATTCGAAGCCCTTGCGGCCGAAGAGCTAACTGCGTTGCGCTCCACGGTGGACAGGGACGACGTGATACTCAAAAAATGACCCAAATCCACCTCTTTCAAACCAGCGGACGAAATAGTCAAATTCCAGGTCCACCCAAAGGACCCTAAAAAAACAGCATCCGTCGGGGCACAACTGAACCCCACAATAGACGCTGCACTGTGAGAGTTCTTGCGTGAGAATTGGGACATCTTCGCCTGGCAATCGTTCAGACATGCCAGGTATCCCACGCAGGCTGGCCGAACATAGCCTAAACATACTAAAGGGATACAAGCCGGTCAAGCAGACTCTTCAGCGCTTCTCAGAACCTAAGCGACAAGCCATGTGAGAAGAGCTAGCCAAGTTACTCGAGGTCGGATTCATCAGAGAAATAAAACATCCAGACTGGCTAGCAAACCTGGTGATGGTACCAAAGAAGGACAAATCGTGGCACCTATGTGTCAATTTCAAGGACCTCAATAAGGCTTGCCCCAAAGATCCCTTCCCCTCCCCCGCATTGATCAAATCATCGATGCTACCGCAGGACACGACTCATTGTGCTTCCTCGACGCATACTCCGGATACCATCAAATCAAGATGGCAAAGTCCGATCAAGACGCAACGGAATTCATCACACCATACAGCCCATTCTGTTTTAATACCATGCCTTTCGGGCTCAAAAATGCCGGTGCAACCTATCAACGCATGATTCAGACATGCCTGGAAAAACAAATCGGCAAAACAGTGGAGGCATATGTAGACGACGTGGTCATCAAAACCAGACATGTCGAATCTTTAATAGATGACTTAAGGCTTACGTTCAACAATCTCTGAACATATGACATCTAGCTCAATCTAGAAAAATGTGTTTTCGGTGTGCCGGCCTGAAAGCTGCTAGGCTTCATTGTTTCCAATAGAGGAACTGAAGCAAATACGGCTAAAATCCGAGCTCTGTCACAGTTGGCTACCCCAACAGACCTCAAGCAAATCCAAAAATTAACTGGATGCGTGTCTGCCCTAAGCCGCTTTATCTCCTGATTGGGAGAAAAAGCACTACCTCTTTATCGCCTTCTTCGACGCACCAAACACTTCGAGTGGACGGATGCGGCCGCGGCTAGATTGGAAGAAATAAAGGCCCTCTTGGCCAGCAATCCAATCCTGGCCGCACCAAATATCCGCGAACCCATGCTGTTATATATAGCTGCAACACACTAGGTTGTAAGCGCAGTGCTCATCATCGAACGAGAAACGAACGGACATAAGTTCCCGCTTCAAAAGCTGGTATACTACGTATCCATTGTCCTCACTCCATGCAAGTCACGGTACCCACATTATCAAAAGATAGCATAGCATACGCGGTCTTCATGGCATCCTGGAAACAACGACACTACTTTCAAGAGTGTTCAATCACGGTGGCCTCTGAAGTACCACTCAAAGATATAATAAATAACTGCGATGCCACGGGCCGGATTGCTAAATGGTCTATCGAGCTCCTCCCGTTCGACATAGTATAGAAACCACGGCGATCCATTAAGTCGCAAGTACTGGCCGACTTCGTCGCCGAATGGACAGAAGCTGAACTCCCTAAAGAGTACGGCGTGTACTCCAATTGGATCATGCATTTGACGGCTCTAAGATGCTGGCTGGTCTGGGGGCAGGCGTTGTCCTGACATCGTCCACCGGTGATACAGTCCAATATGTACTCCAAATATTATACACAGACTCCAACAACACAGCCGAATATGAGGCTCTGTTGCATGGTCTTCGGATGGCAGTCTCCATGGGCATTCAATGCCTGGAAGCGCGTGGGGATTCGAACCTTGCAATATCTCAAATAAATGGAGACTTTGACGCCAAGGACCCAAAAATGGCGGCTTACCGTAATGCCATCCTCAAAATGTCAGCTCAGTTCGAGGGGCTTGAATTCCACCATGTGGTCCGAGAAAACAATCAAGCAACGGATATCCTCGCCCGCATCGGCGCTAAGCGCGACCCCGTCCCACCTAATATCTTCTTGGAAAGGCTATTCAAGCCATCCGTGGTGTGGGAAGGGGAGACTGACAATACCAGTACGGATCCGAACACCACCCCAGATCCTGAACAATCTAACATAATCGGAGGCTCCGCCACCGAAATAACACCTTCAGCCCACGTGATTATGGCTGTCAACGCTCCGTGGTCAAAATCCTTCTTAGCCTACCTAAATAGGCAAGAACTCCCTGAGGACCAAAATGAGACACGTTGCATCGTGCGGCGCTCTAAAGCCTACAAGGTCCACGAGGGAGAGCTTTATAAGAAAAGCGCGACCGGAGTGCTCCAAAGGTGCATCTCCGAAGAGGAAGGACGGCACCTACTGTCCGAAATTCATGCTGGACTCGGCGGCCATCATGCCGCAGCTCGGGACCTTGTAAGCAAGGCCTTCAGTACAGGTTTCTACTGGCCGACAGCCCGAGCAGACGCACAGGACCTCGTCCAACATTGTGTCGGTTGCCAGCTTTTTGCAAATCAAAGCCATATGCCACCTACTACTCTCCAAACAATCCCCATAACTTGGCCCTTTGCGGTCTGGGGGCTCGATATGGTTGGACCCCTTAAAGGAGAAAGCCATAAGAAAAAAATACTTGTTGGTCATGGTAGATAAATTCACCAAATGGATAGAGGCCAAACCAGTTAAAACGGCCGAATCCGGACCAGTGACAGACTTCATATCCGGGGTCGTACACCATTACGGTGTCCCCCACAGCATCATCACTGATAACGGCTCCAACTTCATAGCCGACAAGGTGAAAACTTGGTGCGGGAACATGGGCATTAAGCTCGATTATGCCTCTGTCTAACATCCCCAAACAAACGGTCAAGTCGAACGAGCAAATGGTCTTATTATGAGCAGCATCAAACCCAGACTAGTGCGATCCTTGAAGGAATCAAATACGCACTGGGTCGAGGAGCTCGACTCCGTACTATGGGGGCTTTGGACCACGCCCAATCGCACCACCAGATACACACCATTTTTATGGTGTATGGCGCAGAGGAGGTGCTACCCTGCGATATCATTCATGACTCACCTCGAGTGCGCATGTACGAAGAGAGAGAAGCTGAGATGGATCGGCAGGATAGTTTAGATGCCCTGGAGGAGGAGCGTGACGTTGCAAAGGCCCGTTCCACATTCTATCAGCAGCAGGCTCGAAGGTATCAAAGAAGAGAAGTACGGGCCAAAACTTATAACATTGGCGAACTCGTTCTACGCATACCAGAGAAGAAAAAGGACAAGATCAAGCCCAAGTGGGAGGGTCCCTTCATCATTGATAAAGTTCTCACCAGAGGAGCGTACCGTCTGCGTGATGCATCAGATAATCGACTTGAGCCGAACCCATGGAACGCGGCCAGACTTCGAAGATTCTATGCCTAGTGCTGAACTCTGTGTTCGTCTCCTTACCTCATCCTTTCTTTTTTAAGTTATATCCTCTTTCTCTCTTTCTTTTTTTATAGCCTTAAAAGCTTCAAGTGTGCTTCGACCGTACACTCTTGCCGCGCTATGCGCGCGCAATATACCTGGGGGCTTCTTATACAGAAGCTTAATATAATTATCTTCTGGGCTTTATGCCCACCACATATGTGTCACTTCTTCATATGTACCTTTTTCGCCATTATATGTATTGATATGACTTAAGTTTTGGCCAAGCTGGGTAGCCTGGCTCTTGTGTTTATGCCCTACGTTCCCATTAATTCGGCTAGGGCATAAGGGGAGCACCTCTACGATTGTTATTGCCGGGTGAGCCGGATGTGTACCTCAGACTGGGTGAAGCCTAAAGCTAGAATTCTTAAGGGAATATTCGATCGGTGAACAAAAGATGTTTCTTACCTACTTACAATATAAACCCCCAGATGTTTTATATCCCGCGTTCCCGTGCGCAGCTCGGACATGCACATTAATGTATGCGTACCCAGGGAAAGGAACCCTTAACGGAACTATTCTGCCTGGAAGATGTTTCTTACTATCCATGTAATATAACATAGCTAGTTGGGTACTTTTCTGTTCAAGCACTTATGACCCCTACACCTGGTTTCCACGCGTACCCCGGTTTACATAACTGAGCGGGTATTCGGATACACTCCGGACTATCGGGTCCGGAGGCTGAAGCGAAAAGGTCCGCCATGACAAATGATTTACAATTCGGCTAGGGACAAAATATGTCATCTGAAGTACATAGTCAATTAGAGTGACTAAATTCTTCTTCTATACCATCCAACATGCTGTCTAGCCTACAATCCTGTGGGGAATACTTTGCGGCTAATTCTACCTGGTCATATACCAGACTAACGTGGATCTCTTTCCCATCTGACCCTACGGGCCCGACCTCAGCCATGTGGTTCGGGTCAGCCTTGGTGTATCACGTCTTCACCATGGCCTAGGCTTCCCTTGCACCTTGTCGGCATGCCGATATCTTCCTCAAAAGCGCCCTCCGCGCTCCCTTGAGCATCTCTACAAGCTCCCCCATGCCTCCTGGCAGGGAGGCGGATGGCCACAAGGCCTGGGCGATACCCTGCATCACCTGCCGAACTTGTTCGTGCAGCTGTGAGAGCTCTTGTAGAAGATCGCCTGCAGATCCGGGCATCTCCTCTTCGGGACGACATGTCAGCATACCTACAGACATAACTCTGTTAGCCTATTTCTTCACCGAACTGTATAAAGGTTCGTTCGAGCACTTACTAAAAATGCCGCGTCGAAGCCTCTTATTCTCCTTCATAGAGTCAGCAAGCCGGGCCCAAACATCTTTTAATTCAGTCCAACCGGGTATTGACGTCCTTGAGATCATTTTTCTGTCGAATAACCCGTGTAAGCACACACTCGCCAGCCTCTAGCTGTTGTTGAGCATGTTGCTCATCCCCCGATACGATCTCCAGATTGCCTCCGGGATTGTCTGTAGAATCTATTGTTAGATTTGCATGCATGTCGAATACTAGCTGGTACATGTCATTACGTTCCTTTTTGATCATGACAAGTATTACCAGATGAGGCCTTCTTGGACTCCTCCATTCCAGCAACTGCGGCCCGAAGTTGGGCTTTGCACTCCTCCAGCTCCTGAGACAACTGGGTATTCTTCTCCGTAGGAATCTATGCATACAATGATCCTTAAATCAGTTGTGCCAACTGTTTCACGTCTCAGGGGCTACTGATATACATATTTATCAGATTTTCTTACCTGTATATCCTTTACATACTGGTCCGTGGCTCTAGCAAGTCCATTTTGAGCGGCTCGGATGTATGCGTCTCCTGAGTTGAAGGCATTGAACGCCTCTTCGGAGAAACTAGGATCGCGGAGTATGGCCCGACGACGCCTGTGATTCATGGCGCTCTCCACTTAGGAATTTGTAGTGAACAGTCTATCCGCATCCTCTGTAGGAGGACCTCCGGCATTGTCCCCACATTAGCCTCTGCCCCTAAGTCCGGCTCTGGAGTCCGGTGGGTAGAGGCGTGGCCGGCAGGCTCTCCAGACACAGTCCGGTGAGCATTTTTTCTGCCAGGAACCACGAACATTATTATATTTTAAAGACGATAATCACAGAGCAAGTTTTTAATCATACCTTGGCGACTGCATCTTAGTCCTGACCGCCGTCCTTTTGAGCCTACCCGGCTTCGGTGCCCCTTGTTGACGAGTCACCGCGGGTTCGACACGGCGCCCCGACGGCCTTCCCTGTAAGACGCAATATGTGTGCGGTGGGTAAGATGCAAAGAAGGGATCCCTCTCGAAAGTTGGGACTCCGGTTTTACTTACATGCGATGTAGGGAGTAGGCCAGGGTAGTCGGCTATGATGGCCACCAAGGCACCATCACAGCTTAGCTGATAGAACATCCTGTCAACGAGCTCCACAAGTACGTCTGGATCCTCTTCAAGTCCGGGGTCGAGGGCCCGGTCAGGGTCCTCTGGCTGTGGAGACGGGATGTGGACCTCCCTCACAGCTTTTCGCAATTCTTGCTATGAATTAGCAAGGTGAGTATTTATGATGAAAACTGCGGGAACGACTGGAGTAAAGGATAGCAGCTCACCCAGCTTGGGGGGTTATACATGGAGAATCCATCTCGTGGCTTAATACGGATGAACTCCTCTTCTTCTCCTTTGTACAATCAGATAGAATTTTCGCCAGAGCAGTGGCGGAGTCCGGGCCTTTACGACCGCAGCGGGTGGCATCGTCTTCTCCATTGAAGTGCCACATGGGTTTCCCCCGATACTAAAGTGGTTGCACCCCCCGCATTATACAAATTGACATAACCTCGATTATTGTCAGTCCTAATTTGGCCAGCATTTTTATCCTGCCCATGAGGTAAAGGACCTCCCTGTTATTTTCCTCCTGGGGGCTCTGAGGGCGCCAGCTGTGGCGTTTCTTTAACGGGGCATTAGCAAACTCAGGAAGGTCCATCCTAATAGGGTCTGGAAGGGGGACGTCCTCCATATAAAACCACTCCGAAGGCCAGTCTTCGGATGTCTTCTTTGGAGTACCGGACAGGTATCCGGTCCCGGCGATGCGCCATATTTCGGCTCCACCCACTTGATATATCGACCCCTCCTGAGTGCGGGGTACGAGGCAGAATAGCCTCTTCCATAGCTCAAAATGAGCTTTGCAGCCCAGAAATAGCTCGCAGAAGGCGACGTAGCCTGCGATGTGTAGTATGGAGGCAGGAGTGAAGTTATGCAGCTGGAGGCCGTAGAACTCCAGGAGCCCGCGGAGGAACGGATGGATTGGAAATCCGAGTCCCCTCAGCAAGTAAGGGACAAGGCATACCCGCTCCCCCTTGGACGGGTTGGGAAAACTCTCCGCTTGCTCTCCGCCAATGTAAGTGGCTAGTCCGGCTCGGACGTGGACCATGTACGCAGGCGGGAGAAACCCCTGGGTCTGCAACTCTAGCACTCGGCTATGGGGGACGGAACACTTCTCCCAATCGCCTGGCTTAGTGCTACGGGAGCGAGAGGAGGAGCTGCGCCAGCCGGCCATGATGGGATGGTTTCTTCCGGGCATGCTCTGATGGATACTCGCTGGGGGAGGATGGTGTGATTTGGATCTGAGGATCCCCGTCTCTTTAAATATATGACTTACTTACATGGTCAGGGTGGCAAATGTAAAAACGCCCCGACTTCTCGCATTCGCTCGACACGTGGAGATTGCCATTATTAAAGCACAGAAGCCGAGGAGTGCAACATTAATGGGAAGCCGGACACTACTCGTTACAACAGGTACTCTGGATTTGGAGGAGAACCCACCTTGCAATGCCGAAGACAATTTGCGCACCGGACTCATCGTCATTGAAGCCTAGTTCAGGGGCTACTGAGGGAGTCCTGGATTAGGGGGTCCTCGGACAGCCGAACTATATACTTTGGCCGGACTGTTGGAGTATGAAGATACAAGATTGAAGACTTTGTCCCGTGTCCGGGTGGGACTCTCCTTTGCGTGGAAGGCAAGCTTGGCAATTCGGATATGTGGATCTCCTTCTCTGTAACCGACTCTGTGTAACCCTAGCCCCCTCCAGTGTCTATATAAACCGGAGGGTTTAGTCCATAGGACAACAACAACCATAATCATAGGCTAGCTTCTAGGGTTTAGCCTCTACGATCTCGTGGTAGATCAACTCTTGTAATACTCATATCATCAAGATCAATCAAGCAGGAAGTAGGGTATTACCTCCATCGAGAGGGCCCGAACCTGGGTAAACATTGTGTCCCCCGCCTCCTGTTACCATTAGCCTTAGACGCATAGTTTGGGACCCCCTACCTGAGATCCGCCGGTTTTGACACCGACACTTGTCTTCTGGCAACACACATCTTGGTACAGAAAACAACCGCTTTATTGATGCTAGTGGATCAAAGTTTATATTACAACAGGCGGCGAGGCCAAGCGGCACACGGTGCGGCTGAACAATATGTACATTATTTAGTGAACATAAAGGGGCCTCGATCATAACAACTATGCGGCAACGGAACTCCATAGCACAGGGACACCAATGTGGACACGATCTAGACTCGGACATCACTCCTTTCCAACGAGACTTTCTTGAAATCTGGCATGACACTCCAGGTCAGTACATTGAATGTACTTGCAAGCTCACAACAAGCATAAACATAATGACAAACAATATCATGATAATTAACCAATTAATAACAAAGCAACAACATATCCAACATGTTGTGATCATACTCTTGTGATAAATGTCCCTCGGACTGGCTTACCAACGGCGATCGCTCTTGGATCACAAAAGTACAAACCTCAAGGTATTAACTAGGGATATCTCTTGATCTTTCCGGCGCTCATAACCACGACCAGTATTTGGTCTTAAACGGTGATCCTTCCGGCGATCACAACCACGACCAACACTTGGTCTAAAACAACAAGATGACCTTTCCGCCATCATCCACAGTGCAAAGTTCATAACTTAGTGTGCAAAATTTGTTAAAAGTTAAACCATGGTGTGACCTACTTTCGAGCGTGTCCGTAACCATGGACTCGGCTATCGATAGATTAATACACTCTGCAGAGGTAGCGCACTGTACCCACACCACGGAACCCATGGCCTCGCACTCCCATTCGGGTGGACCAACGGCATTCCGACAAAACCCCTCCATTGCCATGACACTCTCTCAGCCACTCCGACTCACTCCCCACCGGGCTAGTCCTAGGTGGCGCCATGTCTACCAAAGACACAACGACCACTATCGTGGCCAAAACATAAACGATCCCTCTCGGGACCCGGTACCATAAACTCAACAACGGGCACACAAGGTTATGTCTGCTTACCGGGCCATGGTACCGCATGCCCATAACCTTCCCTCATTGGAGGCTCCGACCAGAGGCATGACAACAGACCGAATAAAGGCCTTCCCATAAAGGCAAATGTGGTTGCACTGGGAAAACCTCGATTCAATGGCACCATGACCCGGTCAACAATATATTCAAGTTGAGTTATTATCAGGTTCAACTTAACGTGAAAATAACCGGTGTCATAGCATGCCATGAAATGCAACACTAACATATGCATCGCATATTAACGGAAATGACTGAGTCAACTATATCCACACTATGCATCAACAACTCATGACACTTCTCTGGTTAAGATCAAACTTCACTTTAAACAGAATCTTTCCTAGCAAATTTTACCATTTTTACTCATGCAAGAAAATAACTCCACTAATTATCTATATCCATAACCATATATTCTTTCATCACCCAAAAATATATCCTAGTTTCTTTACCAACTAAACTAACTTCAAACTTTCTGTGAATCAAGCATATGAACTAAAACAAGCAATTAATAGAATATAAATAACATGATAATGATTTAAATGCATGGATTAAATCATTTGTTCAAGTAAGAAAATCACAAATATTGTAATGGCACCATAAAAATGTTGTTGTGGCTTGCCTTAGTGCAGATGAGGTTCACAAGCCTCCTGGTGATCCTCAAGACAAGCCTCACCCTCTGAAAATAATTAAAAACACAAAAAGGAAACATCAAGAACCCTTTTGAAATTCATCTAGACAACATGGAAAAATCTCATCTTTGGTGAGCTGCTAGATTTCTATACAAAGAACACAATGCAAAAAAGTCAATTCATTTGGACTTATGGTTAAAAAGTTTTGGCTGTTTGAAGCTGTCTGGATAAATTGAAATTTGAAGTTAAATAATAACAGACTAGGGGGGTGACGTCGAAGGCGTAAAGCCTCAAGGTGCCACCACTCATACTGCTTCACGCGTGTACTGAGTGGCTAACTAGCGGGCCCCGCTAGTCAGGTGAGGGGGAGAGAGAGGGAAATAGAGGACGGTGCGGCGTCGCCGGAGCACACGCCGATGGCAAGGACTTCTTGGCCAAAACGAGAGGGAGGGATCGAGAAAGGAGACAGAGGCGCACCTGCCCGTACCCGTAGAGTAGCTAGGGGTGGTCGGACAACGTCGGAATCGGCCTCTCTAGCAGAGGCAGAGAGCGGAGGTTGCCGGAGACGAAGACGACGGTGAACAGAGGCGACTCCAGGGGCTCCAACCTGGCGGAATAGCACCACTAGAGAGTGGCGGAGGCCCTGGAAGGGTTGCCCAGGCTTGGGAGGGGCTGGAGCTGCGAAGATCACCTGAGGGGATCGCCGGCGAGCTCGAGCTCGGGGACGGCAGCCCGCGGCCTGCCCTACCGGTCTATGGCTATCTACGCGATTGTGGAGTCTGTGGGAGTGGTGAATGGTGCTCGAGGAGGCAGGGGAGGGCTCTCTTTATAGCCGAGCGTCGAGGAGGGTTCAGGCTCCGCCGGTGGACACCTGGACATGGTGCCCGGCTACGAACGGCGTCAGTGAGAGGGGGAGAAGGCGACGCAGCTCACGTGGGGACTGTGGGCAAATGGGGACGAGCACAAGAGCGAGGGGAAGGCGACGAGCACAGTGCACTGTGCACTGTTCCATTGGCCGGACCATGCCCGTGCTCGTTGCGGCGAGCTCCGGCGTCGGCGAGTGCCAAGGGGAAGTTAAGAAGGTCGAGACGATGATTGTGGCGTAGTTTGGCACGCTTAGGGAGGCGTGGAAGCGAGCACCTGCGCAATAGAGCGCTCGGCGACACTCAGAGTGCGTCGGCTGCATGCCAGCACGCCTGGACGAACGCGGTCACCACGTGAACTTTGCCCTCAGGCTGACCTAAGTCCAAAGTTCATGTCTGGCTTGTTGTTCGTGGTAGTTTTGAAGGTTGCCACACTTGGGTTTGGTCTCAGGTGCAGTAGAAAAGATTTCACATGCCAGGTAAGTTTCTGGACAGTAACTTTGAGATCTTACTGTGGTCAAACTACTGGGAGTTGGGGGCTGGGCTTTGGAGGTTAGCAATCATCTACTAAGGTGATGAAGCACAAGAAAAATCAGCCACAGTGGAGCAAGTAAAATGGTAGTTGCTGTAGAAACTACCATTTCTGTCCAAAATAGAAATGATTTTATGTAGCAAAAATATTCCAAAAAGTGATGAAATATTTTTGCTCAGAAAGGAGCCCTAGGGTTCAAAGAATAATTGTGAATTTTCTCAGATCTTTATGGGCAAGAAAAATTGGGGTTGCTTTGGAGCACATTGAGCTAGCTAGGGTTTAAGAGAGGGAAATGAATATTTTTCATTAAAGAAAAATATTCCAAATATTATTTTGGGGTGAACTAGAGAGGGAATGATAGTTAGAGAGGGAAATGAGGCACTTGGGTGAAAGCCAAGGGGTACCCAAGTGGTTAAGTCCGTATGAAAAGATTCAAAACTCCAAATTTCAAATTCAAACCAACTGAGAATCAGGCAAAGAAAAGAGGGCAAAAACCAGGCTGTCACAAACCTCCCCCACTTAGAATGAATCTCGTCCTCGAGATTCGGTTGCTTGGGAAAACCATTTTGGATAATGGGCCCTTAGAAATTCTTCCCGTTCCCAAGTTGATTCTGACTCTATGTGATGCTCCCACTGGACTTTGTAGAACTTCCTTGCTTTACTACGAGTGACCCTTTCCATCTGATCCAAAATTCTAACCGGCTTCTCTTCATATGTTAAATCCTTTGCCTACTCTATTTCAGTCATAGCCGTCTTTTTCTCAGGCGGCGATATGCATCGCCTCAACTGTCAAACATGAAACACGTTGTGCACGTCTAGTAATTCAGGGGGTAGTTCCAATTGATATGCAAAAGTGCCTACTCGCGACAGAACTGGAAATGGACCAATAAATCTGGGTGCCAACTTCCCACGAGTCTGAAATCTCTTGAATCTTTTCATAGGAGTGACTCAGAGGTATACGTCTTCTCCGGGTTCAAAACTGATCTATCGGTGCTTTGCATCATAATAACTCTTCTGTCGAGATTTGGCCAATTGCAATCTGTCTTGGAGTTCCTTAACTTGTTTCTTAGCTTCCATCATGAGATCCGTTCCGAAAATACGGCTATCTCCAGTTTGGGACCAATTTAAAGGAGTGCGGCACTTACGGCCATACAAAGCCTCATACGGTGACATCTTTAAACTGGTCTGGAAGTTGTTTTTATAAGAGAACTCGGCATACGGCAAATAGTCTTCCCATTTAGGTCCTTGGGCCAAAGCACAGGCTCGCAGCATATCTTCAAGTATTTGGTTACCCGTTCTGTCTGTCCATCAGTCTGTGGATGATAAGCGGTACTCTATTTTAGCATTGTCCCTAAGGCTTGATGGAGACATGACCAAAAAGCAGAGGTAAAAAGTGAACCTCAGTCAGAAGTGATGGTTCGGGGTACTCTATGCAGACTGACTATTTTGGATACATACAGTTGTGCAAGTTGATTTGCTCGATATGTGGTTCTGATCGGGATAAAGTGAGCAACCTTGGTTAAGGTGTCCACTATGACCCAGATTGCATCATTGCCTCGCTGAGTCTTAGGCAGCCAGGTGATGAAATCCATGCAGACATCATCCCATTTCCATTGCAAAACTGGCAACGGTTGGAGAAGTCCGGCTGGCTTCTCATGCTCTGCCTTCACCTTGTTGCATATGTTGCAACAGGCCACAAAATAAGCAATGTCTTTCTTCATTCCATCCCACCAGAATATTTGTCGAAGGTCTTCATACATTTTCGTACCTCCAGGGTGAATAGAATACGAGGAGTCATTTTCTTCTGATAGGATTTTCTGCTTTAAATCCTCTTGATTGGGTACACAAATCCTTCCACGGAAGCGGAGGGTACCAAATTGATCCTTCGAGAAATCTGAAGTCTGTCCTGCTACCATATTCTTGGCACGTTTCTATAGGATGGTGTCATCTGGCTGGGCTTTGCAGATCTCTTCCTCAAGTGTGGGGGTAACTTCCAAAATATTAGCAATGCCAGCATCTACTATGACCAGGTTGAGCTAAGAAATCTCCTCTTGAAGTTCAGGAGGCAAGGATTCCAATATGACATTTAGGCTGACAGGCTTTCGACTGAGTGCATCGGCAACCACGTTGGCCTTACCCGGGTGGTAATTTATTCCAAGGTCATAATCCTTAACTAACTCAAGCCATCTTCATTGACGGAGATTTAAATCTGGCTGACTAAATATATACTTGAGACTTTTGTGATCGCTAAAAATTTGGCACCTCTTCCCGATGAGATAATGTCTCCAAATTTTTAGAGCATGAACCACCGTGGACAATTCCAAATCATGGGTAGGATAATTTCCCTCGCGGGGCATAGCTGTCGTGATGCATATGCTACTACCTTGCCGTCTTGCATAAGTACGCATCCAAGTCCTTGTCTGGAGGCGTCACAGTACACATCAAAATTGTAGTAGATATCAGGAAGAGTCAACATAGGTGCGGTCATCAGTCGTATCTTTAGCTCATTGAAACTCTTCTCACAGTCCTCAGTCCATCCAAACTTCTTATCCTTTTTGAGTAGCTCCGTCATGGGTTTAGTAATCTTGGAAAATCCTTCAATGAAATGATGGTAATATCCGGCTAACCCAAGAAAACTCCGGATCTGAGATACGGTTGTGGGCGGCAACCAGTCGAGCACATCCTCTACTTTGCTCGGGTCCACGGCTATACCTTCGGCAGATAGCACATGTCCAAGAAATCCAACTTGCTTGAGCCAAAACTCACATTTATTGAATTTGGCGTATAGTTGATGTTTACGGTGTCATTGTAACACTGCTCGGAGGTGTTCTTTGTGCTCTTCTTCACTTCTTGAGTAAATAAGTATGCCATCGATGAAGACTACCACGAACTTATTGAGGAAGTCCATGAATACTTTGTTCATCATATGCATGAAGAAAGCAGGGGCGTTGGTGAGATCAAAGGACATAGCTGTATATTCATAAAGACCGTATTGAGTGGTGAATGCGGTCTTAGGAATATCTTCCTTTTTAATCTTGAGCTGATGATATCCAGACCGTAAATCAATCTTGGAGAGTACCTTGGCCCCACTGAGCTGATCAAACAAGTCATCAATCCTTGGCAGCGGATATTTTTTTTTGATTGTGACATCATTCAGCTGACGGTAATCCACACACATGCAGAGGCTGCCATCCTTTTTGTCCACGAAGATAGCAGATGATCCCCATGGTGAAGAGCTGGGACGGATATATCCTTTCTGGAGCATTTCATCAAGCTGTTTCTTTAGCTCCACTAATTCTGACGAGGGCATCCGGTAATACTTCTTGTATAACAGTGTGGTTCCGGGCACAAGACCTATTGCAAACTCAATATCTCGATCTGGTGGCATGCCTGGCAGCTCTTCTGGAAATACATCAGGAAACTCACTAACCACATGAATTAATTCCAAGTCAGCCACAACGGCGAAGACCATTTCTTTCTTGGGTATACTTCTACGAGCATATAATTTTGTAGTCTGCCCTTTCTGACCGGTCAAAGTGACTTCTCTGGTCACGCAATTTATGCATACTTGATATTGAGTCAGCCAATTCATTCCCAAGATAACATCCAACTTAGCAGACTCAATAATTATCAAATAAGTTGGAAAACAGACTCCGTTGATATTGACTTCCAGATTACGGCAGACCAGATTGCTCCTGATTAAGGATCCTGGGGTTTGTACCAGCATATTCTTGCCCAAAAGTGAACAAGGAAATTTGTTTTGGGCAACAAAACTCTGAAAAATAAAAGAGTGGGAAGCCCCAGAGTCAAATAAAATCACTGGAGGTATGTTATTAACAGAAAACATACCAATGACGACTTCGGGGTTCTCTTGGGCTTCATCGGTGGAGAGGTGATTAACGTGTCCAGTGATGTTTTGCTGGTTTGGGCATGACTCCATAAAATTGACTTGTGGCCCGAATAGAGCATTCGCCTTGCTGTTCTTGGGACACTGTATGGCATAATGTCCGGTTTGCCCACAACTGAAGCAAGAATTGTTGCGCTGGCGCTCCTCGTGCAGTGGGTTGGTCACGACATTCTTGACTTGAGTGGTGGTCTTGTTAACATTCTGTTGCCAACTGGGCTTGTATTCCACCTGAGTCTACTGCCAGGTACGAGCTTTTTGCACTGCTTGCCCTTCCTTCCTTGGCTCAAACTTGCGCTTGTGATCGTTATTAGCAGGCTTATTATCCGATACAAGCTTGTGCTCCCTTTCAGCAATGAAAGCCTTGTTCACCAGAGTTTGGAAATCTGGGAAATCAAACATACTGAGAGTACACCGGAGTTGCCGGTTTAATCCACCAAGGAATCTGTCAATCTTTCTTTCTTCAGTGGCCACGTCATAAAGGGAGTAACATGACAGATGATTGAATTTTTGAAAATATTCACCCACAGACTGATTTCCTTGGAGGAGTGCGAGAAATTCACGCTGCTTAGTCTTCATAATTCCAGTAGGGATATGATATTTCTGGAATTGTTCCTTGAATTCTGACCAGGTGATTTCTTCATTAGTAGGCCACATGGCTTTTACATTTTCCCACCATATGGCAGCAGTGCCTTCAAGATAATGAGTTGCAAATGGAACCGTATCTCCTTCTTCAGTATGAGCAATCTCAAGTTTCCTCTCAATAGTTCGCAACCAATCGTCTGCATCCAAGGGGTCAATAACTTGATTGAAACTGGGAGGCTTGGTCCTTTGAAAATCTGACAGCTTGGAGTGATGACCGTTCTGATTTCCATTCTGTCCAACCATAGCTTGCACACTTCTTAATATTTCAATCAGATCATTATTTTGTCTTTCCTCAAACATACGCAGAATTTGCTCGGTGGAGGGTGGATTTGGCGGTGGAGGCGGTGGTGCAATGTACGGCTCGGGAGAGTGTCCTGCCTGTCGTGCGGAACGACGAACAGGAGTACCCTCGCAAACCTTGCTATTGCTGCCTCCCCGCGTCATCCTATTGTGATTTTTCCCAAGACAACGCAACCAGGATGAGAAAGATTCAAAATAAATTGGCGAAAGCCAGCAACAAAAGCCCGAGAAAAACCAAAATGATGAAGAAAATACGGCGAATAAAATAGAGCTCCAACATAATTATACATAGATTCATACATAAAATATAAACAACATGCCAGGTTCAACTATTCTCATACATGAAACAAAACATCATGACTCGTACGACTACACTCGTACACCATCCTGACGACTGCGAATACTCAGAAGCACTACTACTCTGCTGGTGCTGCGGGGTCCTCTCCTGAAGCGGACTCGGATCCTGAACTGACGAGGTTAACGGAGACCTCCGGGTTAAAGGTAACACGATGACACTGCCTCGAGGGCTCTCTCTCAGGGGCAGGTGTAGGGTGAAGCATCAGGGCTACAGGAGTAGTGAGAAGTGAGGCCCACTCGGCAGGAGCACTGAGAGGATTCACGGTCGAGGCGCCCGAGCTACTCGGGGGAGTAACCGGCAAAATAGGGGAACTAGAACTGGCTGGAATATAAGGAGTAAATCCCAGAGAGGATGGAGAAGTGACGGACCTAGTAGAGGCTAAAGTAGTACGAGCATGAGTCAGCTCTCGAGCCATCTCGTGGATCATAAGATAGCTAGCAGTGATATAACAAGAAAGGTGGCTAGCAACACTATCGGACTACGGATCAATGATAGGGAAACGGATACGACCGTTGTCGTGCAGAGAAGGATAGTAGTAGAAACCTGGGTGGTTCTGCATCCGGACCTCGTTGTAACGAAGCTCGACAAGGACCTCGAATGCAACAAACTAGACAACCTGAGAAGCGGTAGAAGCGTAACTGCTCCGAGAGGTACGAGTGTAAGTGCTGGAATCGGAACTAGTGCGCACAGTAACCACCGCGTGATACTCATACACTGAGTCAGCTAGACACTCCCGGTACACACGATAGACTAGGTCATCGCTGAGGGGGTACAGTCGACGCCACACATTACGAAGGAGATGCGGCGACGTGTACGTCATCAGCTGCAACTGGCACAGATACGGCACTAGAGCCATCTACACTCACAACCATTAGTAGGTTAGCATAAAAAAATAAGACAAGTGCATGCAATGCAACAACCATCTACAAATGCTACCGGCACTCAACTAAAACTCGTATCTAATGTCCAGTTAACACATTGTAGTCTAGCATGGCCTACAGTCAGCGCGGCTATGATACCAAGCGTTGTGGCACCCTAGGTCAGAGCAACCGGTTTACCATGCATTGCCAGCCCAGAGACCTTGTCTTCTGGCAACACACAACATCTTGGTACAGTAAACAACCGCTTTATTGATGCTAGCAGATTAAAGTTTATATTACAACAGGTGGCGAGGCCAAGTGGCACACATGGTGCGGCTGAACAATATGTACATTATTTAGTGAACATAAAGGGGCCTCGATCATAGAACTACGTGGCAGCGGAACAACGTCGTAGCGGAACTCCATAGCACAGGGACACCGATGTGCACACGATCTAGACTCGGACAACACTCCTTTCCAACTAGACTTTCCTGAAATCTAGCATGACACACCAGGTCAGTACATTGAATGTACTTGCAAGCTCACACCAAGCATAAACATAATGACAAACAATATCATGATAATTAACCAATTAATAACAATGCAACAACATATCCAACATGCTGTGACCATACTGTTGTGATAAAAGTCCCTCGGACTGGCTTACCAACGGCGATCGCTCATGGATCACAAAAGTACCAACCTCAAGGTATTAATTAGGGATATCTCGTTCTCTTTCCGGCGATCACAACCACGACCACTATTTGGTCTTAAACGGTGATCCTTCCAGCGATCACAACCACGACCAACACTTGGTCTAAAACAACAAGATGACCTTTCCGCCATCATCCACAACGCAAAGTTCATAACTTAGTGTGCAAAATTTATGAAAGGTTGCCCATGGTGTGACCTACTTTCGAGAGTGTACGTAACCGTGGACTCGGCTATCGATAAATTAATACACTCTACAGAGGTAGCGCACTGTACCCACACAACGGAACCCATGGCCTCGCACTCCCATTCGGGTGGACCAACGACATTCCGACGAAACGCCTCCATTGCCATGACACTCTCTCGGCCACTCCGACTCACTCCCCACTGGGCTAGAACTGGGTGGCCCCGTGTCTACCAAAGACACAATGACCACCGTCG
Source organism: Triticum dicoccoides (assembly GCF_002162155.2). Lineage (NCBI taxonomy): Eukaryota > Viridiplantae > Streptophyta > Magnoliopsida > Poales > Poaceae > Triticum > Triticum dicoccoides. Next base: position 542,092,951 of record NC_041383.1, read on the forward strand.
TGGCTAAAACATAAGCGATCCCTCTCAGGGACCCGGTACCATAAACTGAACAACGGGAACACAAGGTTATGTCTGTTTACCAGGCCAGAGTACCGCATGCCCATAACCTTCCCTCGTTGGAGGCACCGACCAGAGGCATGACAACGGACCGAATAAAGGCCTTCCCATAAAGGCAAATGTGGTTGCACTGGGAAAAACTCGATTCAGTGGTACCATGACCCGGTCAACAATATATTCAAGTTGAGTTATTATCAGGTTCAACTTAACATAAAAATAACCGGTGTCATAGCATGCCATGAAATGCAACACTAACATATGCATCCCATATTAACGGAAATGACTGAGTCAACTATATCCACACTAAGCATCAACAACTCATGGCACTTCTCTGGTTAAGATCAAACTTCACTTTAAACAAAATCTTTCCTAGCAAATTTTACCATTTTTACTCATGCAAGAAAATAACTCCACTAATTATCTATATCCATAACCATATTATTCTTTCATCACCCAAAAATATATCCTAGTTTCTTTACCAACTAAACTAACTTCAAACTTTCTGTGAATCAAGCATATTAACTAAAACAAGCAATTAACAGAATATAAATAACATGATAATGATTTAAATGCATGGATTAAATCATTTGTTCAAGTAAGAAAATCACAAATATTGTAATGGCATCATGAAAATGTTCCTGTGGTTTGCCTTAGTGCAGATGAGGTTCACAAGCCTCCTGGTGATCCTCAAGACAAGCCTCACCCTTTGAAAATAATTAAAACACAAAAAGAAAACATCAAGAACCCTTCTGAAATTCACCAGAAAATCTAGACAGCATGGAAAAATCTCATCTTTGGTGAGCTGCTAGATTTCTGTACAAAGAACACAATGCAAAAAGAATCAATTCATTTGGACATATGGTTAAAAAGTTTTGGCTGTTTGAACCTCTCTGGATAAATTGAAATTTGAATTTAAATAAAAACAGACTGGGGGGGGTGACGTCCAAGGCGTAAAGCCTCGGGACGCCACCACTCGTATCACTTCGCGCGTGTACCGAGTGGCTGACTAGCGGGCCCTGCTAGTCAGGTGAGGGGGAGAGAGAGAGGGAAACAGAGGACGTCGCGGCATCGCCGGAGCACACGTCGCCGGCGAGGGCTTCTTGGACAAAATGAGAGGAAGGGATCGAGAGAGGAGACGGAGGCGCACCTGCCCCTACCCATAGAGTAGCTAGGAGTGGTCCGACAGCGTCGGAATCAGCCTCTCTAGCGGAGGCAGAGAGCAGAGGTTGACGGAGACGAAGACGACGGCAAACGGAGGCGACTCCAGGGGCTCCAACCAGGCGGAAAAGCACCACCGGAGAGTGGCGGAGGCCCTGGATGGGTTGCCCAGGCCTAGGAGGGCTTGGAGCTGCGGACACGACCAGAGGGGATTGCCGACGAGCTCGAGCTTGGGGACGGCGGCCCATGGCCTACCCGGCCGGCCTACGGCTATCTACATGATTGTGGAGTGTGTGTGAGTGGTGGATGGTGCTCAAGGAGGCTGGGGAGGGCTCTATTTATAGCTGAGTGTGGTGGACACCTGGACACGGCGCCCATCGACGAACGGCATCAGTGAGAGGGGGAGAAGGCGACGCAGCACATGCAGGGACTGTGGGCAAACGGGGACGCGCACATGAGCGTGGGGAAGGCGACGAGCACAGTGCACCACGCACTGTTGCGTTGGCCAGACCGTGCCCGTGCTCGCTGCGGCAAGATCCGGCATCGGCAAGTGCCAGGGGGGAGTTAAGAAGGTCGAGATCATGATTGTGGCGCAGTTTGGCACGCTCAGGCAGGCGGGGAAGCGAGCACGCGCGCAACAGAGCGCTCGGCGGCACTCAGAGCGCGTCGGCTGCATGCCAGCACGCCTGGACGAACGCGATCACCACGTGAACTTTGCCCTCAGGCTGACCTAAGTCCAAATTTCATGTCTGGCTTGTTGCTCATGGTTGTTTTGAAGGTTACCACACTTGGGTTTGGTCTCAGGTGTAGTAGAAAAGATTTCACACGCCAGGTAAGTTTCTGGACAGTAACATTGAGAGCTTACTGTGGTCAAACTACTGGGAGTTGGGGGCTGGGCTTTGGAGGTTAGAAATCACCTACTAAGGTGATGAAGCACAAGAAAAATCATCCACAATGGAGCAAGTAAAATGGTAGTTGCTGTAGAAACTACCATTTTTGTCCAGAACAGACATGATTTTCTGTAGCCAAAATATTCCAAAAAGTGATGAAATATTTTTGTGCAGAAACGTGCCCTAGGGTTCAAAGAATAATTGTGAATTTTCTCAGATTTTTATGGGCAAGAAAAATTGGAGTTGCTTTGGAACACATTGAGCTAGCTAGGGTATAAGAGAGGGAAATGAATATTTTTCATTAAAGAAAAATATTCCAAATATTATTTTGGGAGAACCAGAGAGGGAATTATAGTTAGAGAGGGAAATGAGGAACTTGGGTGAAAGCCAAGGGGTACCCAAGTGGTTAAGTCCATATGAAACAATTCAAAACTCCAAATTTCAAATTCAAACCAACTAAGAATCAGGCAAAGAAAAGAAGGCAAAAACCAAGCTGTCACACAATCCAGTAGGAGGCTCCTCAAAAGTCCATTGTACCTACACAAACAAACAAGAACCTCGCAACCAACGCGATAAAGGGGTTGTCAATCCCTTCACGGTAACTTGCAAAAGTGAGATCTAATAGAGATAAATAAGATAAGATAAATATTTTTGGTATTTTTATGAAATATATTGGAAAGTAAAGATTGCAAAATAAAGTAGATTGGAAACTTATATGATAAAAGATAGACCCGAGGGCCATAGGTTTCACTAGTGGCTTCTCTTGAGATAGCATAAGTACTACAGTGGGTGAACAAATTACTGTCGAGCAATTGATAGAAAAGTGCATAGTTATGAGATTATCTAGGCATGATCATGTATATAGGCATCACGTCCGCAACAAGTAGATTGAAACGATTCTGCATCTACTACTATTACTTGACACATCGACTGACTCCTGCCTGCATCTAGAGTATTAAGTTCATAAGAACAGAGTAACGCATTAAGAAAGATGACATGATGTAGAGGGATAAACTCAAGCAAAATGATATAAACCCCATCTTTTTATCCTCGATGACAACAATACAATACTTGCCTTGCTGCCCCTGCTATCACTGGGAAAGGACACCGCAAGATTGAACCTAAAGCTAAGCACATCTCCTATTGCAAGAAAGATCAATCTAGTAGGCCAAACCAAACTGATAATTCAAAGAGACTTGCAAAGATAACTAATCACACATAAAAGAATTCAGAGGAGATTCAAATATTGCTCATAGATAAACTTGATCACAAACCCACAATTCATCGAATCTCGACAAACACACCGCAAAAAGAGTTACATCGAATAGATCTCCAAGAAGATCAAGGAGAACTTTGTATTGAGATTCAAAGAGAGAGAAGAAGCCATCTAGATAATAACTATGGACCCGAAGGTCTATGGTAAACTACTCACAACCCTTCGTTGAGGCCTTGGAGATGATGTAGAGGCCCTCCATGGTCGATTCCCCCTCCGGCAAAGCGACGACGAAGGCTCGAAGATGGGATCTCGCGGATACAGAAGGTTGCGGCGGTGGAATCAGTTTTTCGTGGTGCTCCTGGATGTGCTCGGGGTACGTGGATATATATAGGATAAAGAAGTAGGTCGGTGGAGCCACGAGGGGCCCATGAGGGTGAGGGCGCGCCCACCCCCCTAGGGCGCATCGGGCACCCTCGTGGCCGCCTCGTTTGCTGCTTGATGTCCACTCCAAGTCTCCTGGATTGCGTTTGTTCCAAAAACATCACTCCCAAAGGTTTCATTCCGTTTGGACTCCATTTGATATTCCATTTCTTCGAAACACTAAAATAGGCAAAAAAACAGCAATTCGGGCTGGGCCTCCGGTTAGTAGGTTAGTCCCAAAAATGATATAAAAGTGTAAAGTAATGCCCATAAACATCCAAAACAGGTAATATAATAACATGGAACAAAAAAAATTATAGATATGTTGGAGACGTATCAAGCATCCCCAAGCTTAATTCTAGCTCGTCCTCGAGTAGGTAAATGATAAAAACAGAATTTTTGATGTGGAATGCTACCAAGCATAATTCTCAATGTAATTTTCTTCATTGTGGCATGAATGTTCAGATCCAAATGATTCAAAGTAAAAGTTCATATTGACATAAGAGTAATAATACTTCAAGCATACTAACAAAGCAATCATGTCTTCTCAAAATAACATGGCTAAAGAAAGCTATCCCTACAAAATCATATAGTTTGGCTATGCTCTATCTTCATCACTCAAAGTATTTAATCATGCACAACCCCGATGACAAGCCAAGCAATTGTTTCATACTTTAGTATTCTCAATCTTTTTCAACTTTCACGCAATACATGAGCGTGAGCCATGGATATAGCACTATATGTGGAATAGAATGGTGGTTGTGGAGAAGAAAAAAAGGGAGAAGATAGTTTCACATCAACTAGGCATATCAACGGGCTATCGAGATGCCCATTAATAGATATCAATGTGAGTGAGTAGGGATTGCCATGCAACGGATGCACTAGAGCTATAAATGTATGAAAGCTCAACAGATGAAACTAAGTGGGTGTGCATCCAACTTGCTTGCTCACGAAGATCTAGGGCGTTTTGAGGAGCCCATCATTGGAATATACAAGCCAAGTTCTATAATGAAAAATTCCCACTAGTATATGAAAGTGACAACATAGGAGACTCTCTATCATGAAGATCATGGTGCTACTTTGAAGCACAAGTGTGGTAATGTAGCGACCAGACCTCAAACAGTCTGATCTCTGTGCATCAGTGTCATCCCTGGATCAGTAATGCTGACACGCACAGTACTTGAAGGATTTATAACAGAGTAGCAATCACACACTTATTACATCGAATGTCTCAAAAGAGAACTTATTACAATAAATATGGCTTAAGGCCATCTAACAACGATAACGACGGAAGGCTTGGAAGATAAGTGAGTCCATCAACTCCAACGGCATCACTGAGTATAGAACCACGACCTAAAAGCACCTTACTCCTCGTCTGAAAAGTCTGCAACATGAACGTTGCAGCCCAAAACGGGTCAGCACATGGAATATGCTGGCAATGTAACACATAGAGAGTAATGAACAGAAACAGGCTACACTACATGCATGTGTGGCTGGTGGAAAGCTCTATGTTTACAATTTTGCAGAAAGCCAATTTTTCCCGACTGCAAAGGATTAAATTTATTTAACTATCATGGTGGTTGTTAAACATTGAGAAGATAGACATCCTCTCAATCCCAATTAAACATCTTCATTAAAACCCAACAATATTAATTAAAGTAACATGATGAGATTCACATGATAATCCAAGTACTAGATACTCAAGATGTACATAACCGGGGACACGGCTAACCATGATTAGTTTATACACTCTGCAGAGGTTTGCGCACTTTTCCCCACAAGACTCAATCTCCTCCGTTGGGATTCTCGTACTACATGGTGTTTGAGAAACGGATGACCAAGACATAGTCTTTCAGAAGCGCCAGCACCTTACGATGGGTAGACCGTTACACCTACTTTCCACTACATCTGCTGGTCTACCACTGTAAGAGTTCGCACGACTTAATCAACTATGCTAGAGCCCATAGTAGCTTGTGGCTGCACACGGAAGTTTCTAGCATGAATAATCTCATGATCCCTTTGAGCCTGGGTGGCGGTCCATAAAAAAACAGGCAATCCTGGAATACCCAGGTACCTCAATCCACCCAAATGTGTATTAAAGTTTCCACCTTAAATAAACCATTAATTAAACAAACTCAAATCTGTCATGGATACACTCACCCAATCCACGTCTACTAGCATAACATGGCATAATAAGCAAACATAGAGTAACTCCCAAAGGTTTGATAATAAAACATGTAATAGGTACTACCTCATCTACTTCCCAAAACCCACATATTAAATCAATTCCTAATCAAGCAATTGTTTGAGGATTGATCTAATGCAATAAGACTGGGTAATAAGGAGGTATGATCAAAGCATTACTTGCCTTGCTCATGATCTGCGAAACCTAGTGATTCGAAGTAGCAAGTGGCGCACTCCGGGTATTCTATCGCAAGAAACAAGCATACAATAAGAACTCATCTAATGCATAGCTAAACCTCAAATAAAAGATCTAACCAGAAAGTTCAACTTAAGAACTCCGGTTTGCAAAAAGAATCAAAACAAACGAATCAATGAAAGTCAAACGGCGAAAGAAACAAACTTCATTCACTAATCTGGACTTAAGTCAAATTTTACAGAAGCAAAAACTTGTTTGAGTTGATTAATCGGAAAGAGGGTTTCAAGACGAAACTCTAGGCACTTGAATCGCCTGATTCCGATCAACGAGCGAAAAGTTATACTAGAACAAAAATCGGACCAGAAATCGCGATCAGAAATAATCGCGGAAAATCCAAGAAAAAGAAAAACTAACGAACAGGCTAACGAACGAACGTTCGCTGTCTGTGGCTAAACGACGAAAACCGTTCGTTAAAATGAACGCACGGACGAACGTCCGCTAAATAAACTAAACCGGGGAAAAACGGATCTAGTTTTTTTTTTAAAAATGGACGAAAAACCGGCGGAAAAACCGAACGGTTTTCACGAGAAAAACCGCCAGTGGCAAGGCGGCGGCTTACTCCGGCGAGGGGGCGGCGGGGTCAGCGGGGTCGGCGGCGGGGTGCGGCGGCGGGGTCCGAGGCGGTGGCGGCGCGGGATCCGGGGCGGCGGCGGCGACGACTTAGGGTTAGGATTTTGGGGTGGGGCGGGCTGGTGGCTAGTGGGCTTGGGCGGCGCATTATAAAGGCCCCGGCCAGGCGGAGTCCTGGCCGAACACGGCCCAAAGTCATTTTTTTTAAACATTACGCGCAGAAAAACAAATAAAAGAAATACCAAACAGACTCCAAAAATCCCGAAATAAATTTTCCCCGACTTCTAAAATCAAGCCGGTTAAGATGAACATTTATTTGGGGCCTAAATGCAATTTTGAAAAACGCACATTTTCCTAAATTCAAATAAAATAGCAATAAACTCCAAAACAAAATATTATTTGATTTTATTATCAAATCCTCAATATTTCTTTATTTTGGGAAAGTCATTTTATTCCCTCTCTCATATTTTCATAGTAGAAATAATTGAAGATAAACTAAATAAAATCAAATGATCCTATTTTCAAAATTTGAGAAAACCCAAATATGAAAATAACGAAATTCCCAACTCTCTCTGTGGGTCCTTGAGTTGCGTGAAATTTCTCGGATCAAGCCAAAATGCAATAAAATATGATATGCAATAATGATCTATGTATAACATTCCAAATTAAAAATTTGGGATGTTACAAACCTACACCCCTTAAGATGAATCTCGCCCTCGAGATTCGGGTTGGCTAGAAAATAGGTGAGGGTGGTCCTTCAGCAGATCTTCCTCTCGCTCCCAGGTGGCTTCATCCTCGGTGTGGTGGCTCTATTGAACTTTGCAAAACTTGATAACCTTGCCGCGGGTGACTCGGCTGGCATACTCAAGAATCTTGACCGGTTTCTCCTCATAGGTCAAATCACTACCCAACTGAATCGCTTCCAGCGGCACTGTATCTCTGAGCGGTATATCAGCCATCTCTGCGTGGCACTTCTTCAACTGGGAAACATGGAACACCTCGTGAACTCCTGACAATCCTTCGGGCAATTCCAATTTGTAAGCAACTTCTCACATTCGCTCCAGAACTTTGTAAGGTCCCACAAAATGTGGCGCTAACTTCCCCTTAACTCCAAAGCGCTTAACTCCCCGAAGTGGAAATACACAAAGATAAACTCTGTCTCCGACTTCGTAGACGGTCTCCTTGCGTTTAGAATCTGCGTAGCTCTTCTACCTGGACTGGGCTATTTTGAGCCTATCACGAATCAACTTCACCTTCTGTTCAGACTCCTTAATCAAATCCAGTCCAAACAACTGACGGTCTCCAACTTCATCCCACGATAATGGGGTCCTGCACCTCCTTCCGTACAAAGCTTCGAAAGGGGCCATCTTTAGACTGGATTGATAACTGTTGTTGTAGGAGAATTCTGCATACGGCAAATTATCCTCCCAACTAGATCCATAATCTAGCGCACAAGCTCTCAGCATATCCTCCAAAATCTGATTGACTCTCTCGGTCTGTCCATCTGTCTGCGGGTGAAAAGCTATACTGAACTCTAGCCTGGTACCCAAGGTTTCGTGCAACTGATTCCAGAACTTTGAGGTAAACTGGGTTCCTCTATCTGATACAATGCTCCTCAGAACTCCATGCAAACATACGATCCTAGTCATGTATATCTTTGCCAACTTAGCACTGGTGTAGGTGGCCTTCACTGGGATGAAATGAGCTACCTTCGTCAAACGATCGACTACAACCCAAATCGAGTCGTAGCCTGAACGAGTCCTGGGCAATCCCGTGAGAAAATCCATGCCTAACTTATCCCACTTCCATTCGGGTATTGGCAATGGCTGTAACAATCCTGCTAGCTTCTGATGCTCTGCCTTCACTCTCCGACATTCATCACAAACTGCTACATACTCCGCAATATCCTTCTTCATTCCGATCCACCAGAAAGTATCCTTCAAATCCAAATACATCTTGGTATTTCCTAGGTGAATCGAGTACGGTGAATCATGGGCCTCCTGTAGAATCAACTTCCTGATCTCCAGATCATTGGGCACATAAACACGGTCCTCAAACCATAAGGTATCATGCTCATCCTCATGAAATCCTTTAGCTTTTCCTTTGCTCATCTTCTCCTTTATAGAGGCAATCTCCTGGTCAGCCTTCTGAGCTTCTCTGATCTTATCCATCAGAGTTGACTGAATCTCCAATGCTGCTACATAGCCTCTCGGAACTATCTCCAACCATAGTTCGCGAAGGTCCTTGGTTAACTCCGTTGGTAACTCTCCGGTCATGAGTGTGTTTACATGGCTCTTACGGCTCAATGCATCGGCTACTACGTTAGCCTTCCCGGGGTGATAATGCAATCTCATATCATAATCCTTGATGAGTTCCAACCATCTCCTTTGCCTGAGATTCAACTCCTTCCGCGTGAAAATGTACTTCAAACTCTTGTGATCCGTGTACACCTCACAATGGTTTCCGATGAGAAATTGTCTCCATGTTTTTAATGCATGCACTACGGCTTCTAACTCCAAATCATGTGTGGCATAATTCAGCTCATGAGGCTTAAGCTATCTTGAAGCATAAGAAACAACTCTTCCCTCCTGCATAAGCACTGATCCAAGTCCTCGACGTGAAGCGTCGCAATACACCTCATAATCCTTGCGCTGATCTGGCAAAATCAACACTGGCGATGTAACCAAACGTTTCTTCAACTCCTGGAAACTGGCCTCACATTCCTCAGTCCAATTGAACTTGGTATCCTTCTTTAACAACTCCGTCATGGGCTTCACAATCTTCGAGAAATTCTCAATGAATCTCCGGTAGTATCTTGCCAACGCAAGAAAACTCTGGATCTCTCCAACTGTTGTTGGTGCTACCCAATTTGTTACAGTGACAACCTTGGTGGGATCTACTGCTATTCCTTCTCCGGATATAACGTGTCCGAGGAATCCAACTTCTTTCAACCAAAACTCACATTTTCTGAACTTGGCGTATAACTGGTGTTCTCTGAGCTTCTCCAATACCAAATGCAAATGCTCCTTATGCTCTTCCTCATCCTTCGAGTAAACCAAAATATCATCAATGAACACCATGACGAACTTATCCAAAAACTCCATAAACACCTTGTTCATCATGTTCATGAAATACACAGGTGCGTTAGTCAGACCAAACGACATAACGGTATACTCATATAGCCCATACCTAGTGGTAAAAGCTGTCTTAGGTATATCTTGCTCTCGAATCTTCAACTGATGGTATCCTGATCATAGATCGATCTTGGAAAATACCTTAGCTCCTTGCAATTGGTCAAACAAATCATTGATCATTGGTAGTGGGTACTTGTTCTTGGTAGTCACTTCATTCAATCCTCTATAATCAACAACCATCCTCAATGATCCATCCTTCTTCTCCACTAGGAAGCACTGGTGATCCCCAAGGTGAAGAACTTGGGCGAATATAGCCTTTATCCAGTAACTCCTTAATTTGCTTCTTAATCTCCTCCAAATCTTGTGCGGGCATTCGGTACGGTCTTTTAGATATCGGCCCTGTGCCTGGCAAAAGCTCAATCAAAAACTCAATGTCTCTATCCGGTGGCATGCCTGGCAACTCTTCAGGAAAAACATCAGGGAAATCCTTCACCACTGGTACTTCCTCCTGCACAACTCCTGATAATGAATTTACTTGTGTCCTCTTCGGCTCATGCCGTGATACATACTTGATCCTTCTTCCTTGGCGTAATCGATGTTTCCTCCATACATCGATAGCCAATCCATACCCAGAATTACATCCAAGCCTTGTGATTCCAAAATTATTAAATCCGAGGGGAAAACATGCCTACCTATACTCAATGGCACTTGAAAACATCCTCGACTGGCCATATACTACGCTCCTGGTGAGCTTAGTAACATAGGTGTTCTAAGAACCTTGGTGGGCAGTTTATACTTATCCACAAATCCCCTTGGTATGTATGAATGCGATTCACCAGTATCAAAAAGAACGATTGCAGTAAATGACTTAACCAAAAACTTACCTATTACTGCATCTGGCTGGGCGTCAACCTCCTCCACATTAACGTGGTTCACCTGTCCCTTGTTGAAAGGGTTCGGCTTCTTACCTAAGCTTCCATTGCCATTTCCATTCTGGGCTTCAGGACATTCATTGGCATAATGTCCAGTCTTCTCGCACTTAAAGCAAGTGACTTGGCTCAGGTCTCTCTTGGATGGGGTTGATCGGTTGGTACGGTTCTGGCTGTTGCTTCCTCCATTCTCGTTTCCATTCTTGGGGCCATTATGGTTGTACGAGCTACCTCCTCCATGGGTATGCTGGAAATGTCCTCCCGATTTCGGGGTAAAAGGTGGTTTCTGCTGAGCTCTAGAATTGTACTTTCCTTGTCTATACTTCCTCTTGCGGTTCTCAATCTGTTGCTTCTTCCCTTCAATCATAAGAGCACGATCTACCCACTCCTGATAGTCGTTGAAGGTTGCTACCATCAACTGCATGCTCAGCTCATCATTCAGTCCTCCCAGAAACTTCTCCTGCTTAGCTGCATCCGTAGCAACGTCATCTGGAGCATAACGTGCTAGCTTACTAAAGTCATCCACATACTGGCCAACTATCCGTCCTCCTTGGTGCAAGTTGCGAAACTCACGCTTCTTCATGGCCATAGCTTCTGCTGAAACATGGGCAGTACGGAAAGCCTGCTAAAACTAATCCCATGTGACAGTGCCGATAGGATAAGTGGCTGTGAAATTCTCCCACCATGATGCTGCGGGTCCTTCCAGCTGATGTGCGGCAAAATGCACCCTCTCCGCATATGTGCATCCTGCAGTGGTTAACTCCCTTGCTGTCTTGCGGATCCAATCATCTGCAACAACCGGCTCGGTGCTACTGGAGAACACCGGCGGGTTTAGCCTAAGAAAACGGGTTAAGTGATCAACAAGTGGTGGTGGTGGTGGGTTGTTGTTGTTGTTCCCCTGATTCTGATTCTAGACTAGCAACTGCATCAACGCATTCTGCTGCTGGATTAGCTAAGTGAGCTCCGGTGGGAAAGCGAATCCATTGTCACGTCTCGGAGGCATATGAGGGTTTTTAGAAAAGATGGGAATATAGAATAGAACGAGATATAGAGGGAAAACACTACCCATATGCACATGAGACAAAAGCAAACAATATCACTTCAATTAATTCAAACAAGGGCATACAACGGTCTAACTATCGTTACAAAAGTGCTCAGACTATACTAGATACATGGGGAAATACTACTACTGTTATGGTGGTCGACTAGAAAAACTGCTCCGATGAAGATTCCATGATATCTGACCCAACTTCATCAACATAGTCATCATCGCTATCGTCTGGGTCCGAGTCGGTGTCGTCGATGATGATGTAGTTCTCTGGGCAAGTGCAATCATCTTCTCCTCCAGTTGCGGGAAATCCCATGAACACTCTTAGCTTCTTCTTCAGATCGTCATTCTTCTCCACTAGTGTTGCTATTTCCTCCTCATATCCATCACGTGTAGACTTGAGTTCTTCCTCCAGCTCCGTGATCTTTGTCATGGCCTTCTTCAAGTCTAACATGTCTGCGCACATCTGGTTCTCCTGGCGTCGAATGTGCTGGTTTAACTCCTAGATGAAAGCTGCAATTGATCTATCCTTCCTGGTGCTGATCATCTCCCATTGCTCATCTCAGCGCCCACAAATCTGGTAGATTGTATCCTTGAGATCCTTGTGGTAAACTTCTCCAACACGTCCCATTGTGATGTGGGCTGCCATGCTCTTTCCTAGACTCCAGGTTGGTGCATCAAAGGAAAACTCTATGAGCTCAGTGACTAGCATGAATGTTCTTCCTGGAACTTGAACTTGAATCATCCAGCGCTCCTCTTCAGGTAAAGTGGCGTTGTAGGTCCCGGTGAAGCTTGGTTCTTCGATGTTCAGGTATCTAGTGACTTCCTTCAAGTGGCGTCCAAAGGGTGTATCTTGATCCGCTTGCGTGAACTTGTTCCTTGCATCTGCCATCCTAAAAGAGTAGAAAAGATGAGGAGTCAGAAATGAGAAGAGAGAGTAGTGATCTAGGGCTTTAGCTTAGTGGTCGTGTCCTACAGTCAGCGTGTGCTCTGATACCATCTTGTAGCGACCAGACCTCAAAAAGTCTGATCTCTGTGCATCAGTGTCATCCCTGGATCAGTAATGCTGACACGCACAGTACTTGAAGGATTTATAACAGAGTAGCAATCACACTTATTACATCGAATGTCTCAAAAGAGAACTTATTACAATAAATATGGCTTAAGGCCATCTAACAACGATAACAGCGGAAGGCTTGGAAGATAAGTGAGTCCATCAACTCCAACGGCATCACTGAGTATAGAACCACGACCTAAAAGCACCTTACTCGTCGTCTGAAAAGTCTGCAACATGAATGTTGCAGCCCAAAACGGGTTAGCACATGGAATATGCTGGCAATGTAACACATAGAGAGTAATGAACAGAAACAGGCTACACTACATGCATGTATGGTTGGTGGAAAGCTCTATGGTTACAGTTTTGCATAAAGCCAATTTTTCCCTACTGCAAAGGAATAAATTTATTTAACTATCATGGTGGTTGTTAAACATTGAGAAGATAGACATCCTCTCAATCCCAATTAAACATCTTCATTAAAACCCAACAATATTAATTAAAGTAACATGATGAGATTCACATGATAATCCAAGTACTAGATACTCAAGATGACCATAACCAGGGACACGGCTAACCATGATTAGTTTATACACTCTGCAGAGGTTTGCGCACTTTTCCCCACAAGACTTGATCTCCTCCGTTGGGATTCTCGCACTACATGGTGTTTGAGAAACGGATGACCGAGACATAGTCTTTCAGAAGTGCTAGCACCTTACGATGGGTAGACCGTTAAACCTACTTTCCCCTACATCTGCTAGTCTACCACTCTAAGAGTTCGCATGACTTAATCAACTATGCTAGAGCCCATAGTAGCTTGTGGCTGCACACAGAAGTTTCTAACATGAATAATCTCATGATCCCTTTGAGCCTGGGTGGCGGTCCATAAAAAAACAGGCAATCCTGGAATACCCAGGTACCTCAATCCACCCAGATGTGTATTAAAGTTGCCACCTTAAATAAACCATTAATTAAACAAACTCAGATCTGTCATGGATACACTCACCCAATCCACGTCTACTAGCATAGCATGGCATAATAAGCAAACGTAGAGTAACTCCCAAAGGTTTGATAATAAAACAGGTAATAGGTACTACCTCATCTACTTCCCAAAACCCACATATTAAATCAAATCCTAATCATGCAATTGTTTGAGGATTGATCTAATACAATAAAACTAGGTAATAAGGAGGTATGAGCAAAGTGTTACTTGCCTTGCTGATGATCCGCGAAACCTAGTGATTCGAAGTAGCAAGCGGCGCACTCCGGGTATTCTATCGCACTCATCTAATGCACAGGTAAAACTCAAATGAAATATCTAACCAGAAAGTTCAACTTAAGAACTCCGGTTCGCAAAAAGAATCAAAACAAACGAATCAACGAAAGTCAAACAGCGAAAGAAACAAACTTTGTTTACTAATCTGGACTTAATTCAAATTTTACAGTAGCAAAAACTTGTTTGAGTTGATTAATCGGAAAGAGGGTTTCGAGACAAAACTCTAGGCGCTTGAATTGCCTGATTCCGATAAACGAGCGAAAAGTTATACTAGAACAAAAATCGGATCAGAAATCGCGATCAGAAATAATCGCGGAAAATACGAGAAAAAAAAACTAATGAACATGCTAATGAACCAACGTTCGCTGTCGGCGTGCGGCGGCGGCGGCGGCGGTAGGCGTCGGCGGTGCGCGGCAACGGCGGTGGCGGCGATGGCTTAGGGTTAGGGTTTTGGGGCGGGGAGGGCTGTCGGCTAGTGGGCTCGGGCGGCGCATTATAAAGGACCCGGCCAGATGGAGTCCTGGCCGAACACGACCCAAAGTCGGTTTCGTTTTTTTAAAACATTACGCGCAGAAAAACAAATTAAAGAAATTCTAAACGGACTCCAAAAATCCCAAAATAAAATTTTCCCGACTTCTAAAATCAAGCCGGTTAAGATGAACATTTATTTGGGGCCTAAATGCAATTTCGAAAAATGCGCATTTTTCCTAAATTCAAATAAAATAGCAATAAACTCCAAAATAAAATCTTATTTGATTTTATCATCAAATCCTCAATATTTCTTTATTTTGGGAAAGTCATTTTATTCCCTCTGTCATATTTTCATAGTAGAAATAATTGAAGATAAAATAAATAAAATCAAATGATCCTATTTTCAAAATTTGAGAAAACCGAAATATGAAAATAACGAAATTCCCAACTCTCTCCGTGGGTCCTTGAATTGCGTGAAATTTCTCGGATCAAGCCAAAATGTAATAAAATATGATATGCAATGATAATCTATGTATAACATTCCAAATTGAAAATTTGGGATGTTACAGGTAAAAGGATAGTAGCATTGCCCCTTCTCTCTTTTTCTCTCATTTTTTTCTTTTTTTCTTTCTTTTCTCTCTCTTTTTTCTTTTTTTGTCTTTTTTTTCTTTGGCCTTTCTCTTTTTTTTATAAAGACCGAAGTCTCATCCCGACTTTTGGGGGAATCATAGTCTCCATCATCCTTTCCTCACTTGGGACAATGCTCTAATAATGAAGATCATGACACTTTTATTTACTTACAACTCAAGAATTACATGTTGATACTTAGAACAAAATATGACTCTATATTGATGCCTCCGGCGGTGTATCGGGATATGCAATGAATCAAGAGTGACATGTATGGAAGAATTATGACGATGGCCTTGCCGCAAATATGATGTCAACTACATGATCATGCAAAAGCAATATGACAATGATGATGCGCATCATAATAAACGGAACGGTGGAAAGTTGCATGGCAATATATCTCGGAATGGCTATGGGAATGCCATAATAGGTAGGTATGGTGGCTGTTTTGAGGAAGGTATATGGTGGGTGTATGGTACCGGCGAAAGTTTCGCGGCACAAGAGAGGCTAGCAATGGTGGAAGGGTGAGAGTGCGTATAATCCATGGACTCAACATTAGTCATAAAGAACTCATATACTTATTGCAAAAATCTACAAGTCATTGAAAACAAAGTACTACGCGCATGCTCCTAGATTGGTAGGAAAATACCATCGCTCGTCCCCGACCGCCACTCATAAGGAAGACAATCAATAAATAAATTATGCTCCAACTTCATCACAAAGCGGTTCACCATACGTGCATGCTACGGGAATCACTAACTTCAACACAAGTATTCCTCAAATTCATAATTACTCCACTAGCGTGACTCTAATATCACCATCCTCATATCTCACAACAATTATCAAGCATCAAATTGACCATAGCATCCAATTCACTTTCTATGATAGTTTTTATTGTACCCCAAACTTGGATGCCCATCATTCTAGGACCAATTTATAACCGTAGCAAATACCAAGCTGTTCTAAAAGACTCTCAAAATGATATAAGTGAATCTTGAGATATCAAAAATTTCGACAAAATAAATCCACCTCCGTGCTCTAAAAGATATAAGTGAACCACTAGAGCAAAAATTATCTAGCTCAAAAGATATAAGTGAAGCACATAGAGTATTCTAATAAATTCCAAATCAAGTGTGTCTCTCCCAAAAGGTGTGTACAGAAAGGATGATTGTGGTAAAATAAAAGGCAAAGACTCATATCATACAATACGCTCCTAGCAAAACACATATCATGTGGCGAATGAAAATATAGCTCCAAGTAAAGTTACCGATAGATGAAGACGAAAGAGGGGATGCCTTCCGCGGCATCCCCAAGCTTAGGCTTTTGGTTGTCCTTGGATTATCTTGGGGTGCCATGGGCATCCCCAAGCTTAGGCTCTTGCCACTCCTTGTTCCATAGTCCCTCAAATCTTTACCCAAAACCTGAAAACTTCAGAACACAAAACTCAACAGGAAATCTCATAAGCTCCGTTAGTGCAAGAAAGAAAAACTACCACATAAGTTACTGCAATGAACTAATTATTTATTTATTTTGGTGTTAAACCTACCATATTCCAACTTCTCTATGGTTCATACCCCCCGATACTAGCCATATATGCATCAAAATAAGCAAACAACACACGGGAAACATAATCTGTCAAAAACAGAATAGTCTATAGCAATCTATAACTTTCGAATACTTATGGAAGTCTAAAAATCCTACCAAAATAGGAAGTCCTGGAAAATTTGTCTATTGATCTACTGCAAAAATAATCAACGAAAAATCACATTTCTGTGATTTACTAAAATTATTCTCGTGCGTGGAAAAGTTTCTGTTTTTCAGCAGAATCAAATTAACTATCACCGTAGGTTATCCTATAGGTTCTACTTGGCACAAACACTAATTAAAACATGAAACCACATCTAAATAGAAGCTAGATGAATTATTTATTACTAAACAGAATAAAAAAGCAATAAACAAAAATAAAAATTGGGTTGGCTCCCAACAAGCGCTATCGTTTAACGCCCCTAGCTGGGCATAACAGCGAGAATAGATCTAAGTATTGCCATCTTTGGTATTCAATTCATAAGTGGCTCGCATGATAGATTCATAAGGTAATTTGACTCTCTTTCTTCGAAAGTGTTCCATGCCTTTCCTTAATGGAAATTGGAATCTAATATTCCCTTCCTTCATATCAATAATTGCACCAATCATTCTAAGGAAAGGTCTACCAAGAATAATAGGACATGAAAGATTGCAATCTATATCAATAACGATAAAATCTATGGGCACATAATTCCTATTTGCAACAATAAGAACATCATTGATCCTTCCCATAGGTTTCTTAATGGTGGAATCCGCAAGGTGCAAGTTTAAGGAGCAATCATAAAATCATGGAAACCTAGCACATCACATAAAGTTTTCGGAATCGTGGAAACACTAGCACCCAAATCACACAAAGCATAGCATTCATGATCTTTAATTTTAATTTTTATAGTAGGTTCCCACTCATAATAAAGTTTTCTAGGTATAGAAACTTCCAGTTCAAGTTTTTCCTCATAAGATTGCATCAAGGCATCAACAACATGTTCGGTAAAAGCTTTATTTTGACTATAAGCATGAGTAGAATTCAACACCGATTGCAACAAGGAAATACAATCTATTAAAGAACAATTATCATAGTTAAATTCCTTGAAATCCATAATAGTATGTTCAATGCTATGTAAAATTTTGACCTCTCCAATCCCACTTTTACCAAATTTAGCATCAAGATCTAAAAATTCCGAATCATTGGGATGCCTTTTAACTAAAGTTGACTCATCTCCAGTCCCATGATTATCAAGATTCATATTAAAAAACAAATGTTTAATAGGGGACACATCAATAACTTTTTGATCTTCATCATTATTTTCATGGAAACTAGAAGAACACGCTTTTACAAAGCAATCTTTCTTAGCACGCATCCCAGCGGTTCTTTCTTTGCACTCATGAATGGAAATTCTCATGGATTTGAGAGACTCATTGATATCATGCTTAGGTGGAATAGATCTACGTGTCAAAGAATCGACATCAAGAGAAAGTCTATCAATGTTCCTAGCCAATTCATCAACTTTAAGCAATTTTTCTTCAAGCAAAGCATTGAAATTCTTTTGAGAGATCATAAATTCTTTAACACTATTCTCAAAATCAGAGGACATCTTATTAAAATTTCCATAAGAGTTGTCGTAGGAATTACCATAATTATTAGAGGAATTACTAGGAAACGACCTAGGATTAAAGTTTCCTCTATAAGCATTGTTACCAAAATTATTCCTACCAACAAAATTCACATCCATAGATTTATTATTATTATCAATCAAAGTAGACAAAGGCATATCATTGGGATCAATAGGAGTACTATTCGTAGCAAACAATTTCATAAGTTCATCCATCTTTCCACTCAAAACATTAATTTCTTCTATTGCATGAACTTTTTTACTAGCAGATCTTTTGGTGTGCCATTGAGAATAATTAACCATAATGTTATCAAGGAGTTTAGTAGCTTCTCCTAATGTGATTTCCATAAAAGTGCCTCCCGCGGCCGAATCTAAAAGATTTCTAGAAGCAAAATTCAATCCGGCATAATTTTTTTTGTATGATCATCCATAAATTCAAACCATAAGTAGGGCAATTGCGAATCATTAATTTCATTTTTTCCCAAGATTGGGCAACATGCTCATGATCAAGTTGTTTAAAATTCATAATATCGTTTCTAAGAGAGATGATCTTAGCGCGAGGAAAATACTTAGATATAAAAGCATCTTTGCATTTATTCCATGAATCAATACTATTTTTAGGCAAAGAGGAAAACCAAGTTTTAGCACGATCTCTAAGTGAAAATAGAAATAACTTCAATTTAACAATATCATTATTCCTTATCTTTCTTCTTTTGCATATCACATAAATCCACAAAGTTGTTTAGATGAGTAGCGACATCTTCACTAGGAAGGCCGGAGAATTGATCTTTCATGACAAGATTCAACAAAGCAACATTGATTTCACAAGATTCGGTATCATTAAGAGGAGCAATCGGAGTGCTAAGGAAATCATTATTATTGGTATTGGAAAAATCACAGAATTTGGTATTATCTTGCGCCATCGTGACATGCAATCCAACACACAAGCACACAAGAAGGCAAGCGAAAGAAAGAGGAGAACGGGAACGAGAGGGCGAATAAAACGACAAGGATGAAGTGGGGGAGAGGAAAACGAGAGGCAAATGGCAAATAATGTAATGCGAGGGAGATGAGTTTGTGATGGGTACTTGGTATGTCTTGACTTGAGCGAAGACCTCCCCGGCAACGGCGCCAGAAATCCTTCTTGCTACCTCTTGAGCACTGCGTTGGTTTTCCCTTGAAGAGGAAAGGGTGATGCAGCAAAGTAGCGTAAGTATTTCCCTCAGTTTTTGAGAACCAAGGTATCAATCTAGTAGGAGGCTCCTCAAAAGTCCCTTGTACCTACACAAACAAACAAGAACCTCGCAACCAACGCGATAAAGGGGTTGTCAATCCCTTCACGGTAACTTGCAAAAGTGAGATCTGATAGAGATAAATAAGATAAGATAAATATTTTTGGTATTTTTATGATATAGATTGGAAAGTAAAGATTTCAAAATAAAGTAGATTGGAAACTTATATGATAAAAGATAGACCCGAGGGCCATAGGTTTCACTAGTGGCTTCTGTCAAGATAGCATAAGTATTACGGTGGGTGAACAAATTACTGTCGACCAATTGATAGAAAAGTGCATAGTTATGAGATTATCTAGGCTTGATCATGGATATAAGTATCACGTCCGCAACAAGTAGATCGAAACGATTCTGCATCTACTACTATCACTCCACACATCGACCGACTCCAGCCTGCATCTAGAGTATTAAGTTCATAAGAACAGAGTAACGCATTAAGAAAGATGACATGATATAGAGGGATAAAATCAAGCAATATGATATAAACCCCATCTTTTTATCCTTGATGGCAACAATACAATACGTGCCTTGCTGCCCCTGCTGTCACTGGGAAAGGACCGCAAGATTGAACCCAAAGCTAAGCACTTCTCCTATTGCAAGAAAGATCAATCTAGTAGGCCAAACCAAACTGATAATTTGAAGAGACTTGCAAAGATAACTAATCACACATAAAAGAATTCAGAGGAGATTCAAATATTTCTCATAGATAAACTTGATCATAAACCCACAATTCATCGGATCTCGACAAACACACCGCAAAAAGAGTTACATCGAATAGATCTCCAAGAAGATCGAGGAGAACTTTGTATTGAGATTCAAATAGAGAGAAGAAGCCATGTAGCTAATAACTATGGACCCAAATGTCTATGGTAAACTACTCACAACTCGTCGGAGAGGCCTTGGAGATGATTTAGAGGCCCTCCATGATCGATTCCCCCTCTGGTGGAGCGCTGGCGAAGGCTCCAAGATGGGATCTCGCGGATACGGAAGGTTGCAGTGGTGGAATTAGGTTTCCGTGGTGCTCATGGATGTTCTCGGGGTACGTGGATATATATAGGAGAAAGAAGTAGGTCGGTGGAGCCACGAGGGGCCCACGAGGGTGGGGGGCGCATCGGGCACCCTCGTGGCCACATCCTGTGCTGCTTGACGTCCACTCCAAGTCTCCTGGATTGCATTTGTTCCAAAAAGATCGCTCCCGAAGGTTTCATTCCGTTTGGACTCCGTTTGATATTCCTTTTCTTCGAAACGCTGAAATAGGCAAAAAAACAGCAATTCGGGCTCTGCCTCCGATTAGTAGGTTAGTCCCAAAAATGATATAAAAGTGTAAAGTAAAGCCCAAAAACATCCAAAACGGGTAATATAATAGCATGGAACAATAGAAAATTATAGATACGTTGGACACGTATCATTACCCTATGCCTCCAAAGCTCTTGCTCGCGCTCCTTGTCGCTCCCGAAAGCTGCGCCACTACTTCCAAGGCCACCCCATCAAAGTCGTTTCGTCCTACCCACTGAAGAGGGTGCTCCGGAGTCCAAATGTTGCCGGGCGAGTTGTAGAGTGGAACATCCAGCTCCAGCCATTCCAATAGAGTCCAGTACCACCAGGGTCATCAAGGGTGCGGCCCTCGCGGATTTTGTGGCAGAATGGGCTGACGCCCTTGACCGCAGAGTGAGCGAGGACTATTCCCTCTTTCCTGGGGACGAGGAGCCAGACGTGTGGATTATGTACTTCGATGGAGCATTCACACAACAAGGTGCGGGGGCTGGGGCTGTCCTCATCTCGCCCACCAAGGACAAGCTCTACTATGCAGTACAACTCTGTTTTCAGCAGGGCAAGAAGGTCTCCAACAACATCGCAGAGTATGAAGGCTTGCTCCCTGGCCTCAGGGCCGCGACGACGCTGGGGGTGAAGCGCCTCACCATCAAAGGCGAATCCCAGCTTGAAAGTGCTAGTATCGACTAGAGGGGGGGGGGTGAATAGGCGATTTTTATGAAAGTCTTCAAAACATAGAAGTTTCGAAGACAAACAACAGAAATGACCTAGTTGATATGCAGCGGAAGATAAACTACCATAAGCAAGCCATAGTCAAATATGCAATGATGTGAAAGTACAGGACTGATAGCAGCTAAGTACTAAGGATCAGGATGGAAGATAGTGTGAAGCCAATCAACAGTAGTAGTCAAGCAATGAAGTCAAAGAGATACACAGATAGGCAGTGACTTCACGAAGACAAACTTAAGTAAAGGATGGAAAGGGATAGAACCAGTCGCTTGTTGAAGACACAGGATTTGTTGGACCAGTTCCAGTTGCTGTGACAAATGTACGTCTGGTTAGGGAGGCTGAGATTTAACTCAGAAGACCCTGTCTTCACCTTATTCCCCTTGAGCTAAGGACACCCAGTCCTCGCCCAATCACTCTGGTAAGTCTTCAAGGTAGACTTCCAAACCTTCACAGACTTCGTTCACCGGCAATCCACAATGACTCTTGGATGCTCAGAACGTGACGCCTAACCGGCTGGAGGATTCACAGTCCTGAAGTGTAATAAGTCTTCAGGTCACACAGATAGAAATACTTCAGTGATGCCTAACACTCTTTGGCTCTAGGTGTTTGGGCTTTGTCACCAGCATAATCTAAGTGAATAAGTACAAGTGAGGAATCAAACTAGATAGGAAATCTAAGTGAATAGACTAGGCATTATGAGATGCAGACAGAATAGATCTAACATTGAGTAGGTAGAAACCACTTTCGGTAAATAGGATGAATCTGTGAAGATCAAAAAGGTGGTAAAAATAGAGTTATAATTACTGCACGAAGAACTGCTAGATGGGATGAATAGGAGACCGAGCAGTTCAGCCCACCGTGCCCTAACTTGGCGACGGAGGACACCTACGGCGACAGCAGAGAGGACGATGTCCGCGGCCAGCGTGAGGACGGCGTCAGAGAAGTCGCGGCAGCTAAGCGCTTCGTTGCCGGCATCGTCGAGAGCTAGCGGTGGCGGTAGGGTTTTGACGAGGTGGAGAGGTGGAAGAAGGATTTCTTTACCGCAAGGGACAAGTATTTATAAGTAGGTGAGCGGCACATCGCAATTACGCTGGTGCCCCTGGCGGTTCACATCTGAGGGGCACGTGGCAAGCATGCAACATAATCAGCATTCGAGAATCCAACCAAATCAAATTTTGAGCCCTTGGGATACCATAATCCGAGTGTTGGGGTGTAAGCCAAATATTGAAGAATTCGCTTCACAGCTAAGTGATGCGATTCCTTTGGTGCCGCTTGGAATCAAGCACACATGCAAATACTAAGCATAATATCTGGCCTAGATGCACATAGATAAAGTAAAGAACCAATCATGGAGCGGTATACCTTTTGATCCAACTCTTTACCATTGTCGTCGGGACCAAGATGGTGTTTGGCTAGCATTGGCGTCGTATAACCTTTGCAGTCTTCCATTGCAAACTTCTTCAGACAATCTTTGAGGTATTTTTCTTGAGATATGAAGATGCCATTTCTTTGCTGACAAATTTGAAGACCAAGGAAGAACTTCAGCCTTGTAAAGAATTATATGAACCCATGTGTATCTTGAGTAGTCATCAACAATGACGAAGCCATAGAGACAGGCAGTTGTTGTGAGGGTGGAGTAGTGAGTAGGTCCAAATAAGTCCATGTGTAGCAGCTCGAAGGGTTGAGATGTTGTCATGATTGTCTTCGAGGGGTGCTTTGCCCTTGTCATCTTTCCAGTTTCCCAGGCACCACACAGATGATCCTTCTTGAACTTGACATCTTCGAGGCCAATGACATGCTTCTTCTTGACAAGTGAGTGTAAGTTCCTCATGCCAGCATGTCCTAGCCTTCGATGCCAGAGCCAGCATTCTAAAGCTTTTGTGAGAAGATATACCACAAGTTGTGGACCTGCTGAGAAATCTACCATGTATAGATCATCTTTTCGATACCCTTCAAAGACTAGAGATTTGTCAGATTCCATTAGTACAAGGCAACGATATTTTCCGAATATCACAATCATGTTTAAGTCACAAAGCATTGAGACAGACATTAAGTTGAAACCAAGGGATTCAACAAGGATCACTTTTTCCATGTGTTGATCCTTTGAGATTGCAACTCTACCTAGACCCAATACCTTGCTTTTACCAGTGTCAGCAAATGTGATGTGACTTGTGTCAGATGGACGTAAGGTTGAGTCCATGAGAAGACTTCGATCACCAGTCATATGATTTGTGCATCCACTATCCATAATCCATTCTGAAGCTTTTGGTGATGTACCCTACAGTGCAGTTAGGAGGCTAGGCTTCACAAGAGTGTTGTGAAGCATAAGCATTTGGCACATATAGGGATTGTCACAGCTTATATCAAAGTTAGGACATATAGTATGACTGATAAGCGATTCAGATGTGAAGTATATAGAATCACATTTTATCATGCGTCCTAAATGTGTTTTAGGTCCCCAGCAATAGTATCGGACGCCATTGATTGCTGGCTGGAGACCGTATTCTGCAAAAGAGAGTTAGTTCTTCTTTGCCACCCACATTTTTAGGGGTGGCTTAGAAGCAATGAGTCTAAGTGCAGCATCTGATAATTTTGGCTTTGGAGCCCTAGCAAATAGCCTTGCAGGAGATGAATGATACTCATATGAATAAGCAGAAAAGTTCTTAGTCCTATGAACATAGTGGTTCGAAGATACACGCTCATATTCATAAGTCTGAGCCTGATTTCCCTGCAAAACATTGGCGTTAGGGTGACTCGGGTGAGTCCTGTATCTGTATGAAGCCTTTGGGCCATGTGAAGCTATAGGTCTGGGGTTTGTCTTCTTCCTTGGTGGTGTCATGATGACATTCACAGGAAGATTCTCAATGTACTGCTTAGGTACCCAGATCTTCTTCATAGGAGGTCCATTCCTGCAGTTAGTACCAATGTACCTGGCAAACACTTCACCATTCTGATTCTTGAACAGTTTATAGTTTGCATCAAAGGGTTCATCAATGATAATAGGATTAGCACAGGTAAAGCCAGATAAAGTGGACGGATCTACTGAAGGTTCCTTTGCAGCAACCCATGTGGTTTTGGGGTACTGCTCAGGCTTCCAGTATGAGCCATCAACATTCATTTTCCTCTCAAACCCAACACCCTCTTTCCTAGGGTTTCGGTTCAAAATCTGTTTTTTGAGGACATCGCAGAGTGTCTGATGTCCCTTCAAACTTTTGTACATCCCTGTTTCAAGCAATGTCTTCAACATAGCATTTTCATCAGCAATAGTAGTGGTATCTTCCGCAGAGGGGTTAGTAACCACATCAGTAGGTGAAGATAATGAAACAGTAGCAACAGTGGAACATTCAGCAATAGATGTAGCGTTATCACGCTCAATGCATTTTAGACATGGTGGTTCAAATCCATCCTGAGCGGGACTAATCTGTTGAGCGCGAAGTGACTCATTCACATTTTGAAGATCTTCATGAGCCGCTCTCAATTTCTCAAGCTCTTGTTTCCTTTGAATATAATCATAGGAGAGCCTTTCATAAGTAGTTGAGAGCGTTTCATGACGACCTTCAAGTTCTTGGTACTTAGCATGAAGATTTTTTATGTCTTCAAGTAAGGACTGTGAACGTGTCATTTCCGCGTCCAACAGGTCATCGCTTTTGTCTAACAGTTTTTTAGTATGTTCCATAGCCTTTTGTTGTTCAGTTGCAATTTTAGCAAGTGTTTTGTAGCTTGGTTTGGATTCACAATCAGAGTCATCTTCACTTGATGTATGAAAGTAAGCATCGCGTGATTTTACCTTGGCACCACGTGCCATGAAGCAGTAGGTGGGAGTAGGATCGTCTTCGTCATCAGCTTCAGCGTTGGTGTGGAAGTCACTATCTTCAGTGTTGAAGATGGACTTGGCAACATAGGCTGTGGCTAGAGCCAGACTTGCTACGCCAGGGTCAGACTCCTCTCCAGACTCCACCTCCGCCTCCTCAGAAGCAGACTCCTCCTCTGAATCCATTTCCTTGCCAACAAAAGCACGAGCCTTGCCAGATGATCTCTTCTTGTATGATGAAGACTTGGAAGAAGACTTGGAAGAAGACTTTGAGGATTTCTTCTTCTTCTTATCATCAGAATCATATTCCTTGCTCTTCTTCTTCTTCTTCTCATTGTCCCACTGTGGACACTCAGATATGTAGTGACCAGGTTTCTTGCACTTGTGGCATGTTCTCTTCTTGTGATCATGGGTGGAAGCTTCATCATTCCTTGAGCTGGATCGTGAAGACTTTCTGAAGCCTTTCTTCTTAGTGAATTTCTAGAACTTCTTCACAAGCATAGCAAGTTCCTTTCCAATGTCTTCAGGATCTTCAGAACTGCAGTCAGATTCTTCTTCAGATGAGGAAACAACTTTTGCCTTCAAAGCGCGAGTTCGGCCATAGTTTGGGCCATAGATATCTCTTTTCTCAGATAGTTGGAACTCATGTGAGTTGAGCCTCTCAAGTATATCAGACGGATCGAGTGTCTTGAAGTCAGGAAGTTCTTGTATCATGAGGGCAAGGGTGTCAAAGGAGCTGTCGAGTGATCTCAGTAGTGTCTTGATGATTTCATGCTTGGTGATCTCAGTTGCG
Organism: Triticum dicoccoides; assembly: GCF_002162155.2. Taxonomy (NCBI): domain Eukaryota; kingdom Viridiplantae; phylum Streptophyta; class Magnoliopsida; order Poales; family Poaceae; genus Triticum; species Triticum dicoccoides. The sequence continues at coordinate 542,119,332 of NC_041383.1, forward strand.
CCAAGAGCTTGAAGTTCATTTGTCATGTCAGTGAGGCGATCGAATGTAAGCTGGACATTTTCATTGTCGTTTCTCTTGAAGCGGTTGAAGAGGTTGCGAAGAACACTGATTCTTTGATCTCTCTGGGTTGATACGCCTTCATTGACCTTGGATAGCCAGTCCCAGACTAGTTTCGATATTTCCAGAGCACTCACACGGCCATATTGTCCTTTGGTCAGATGACCACAGATAATGTTCTTGGCAGTAGAGTCCAGTTGAATGAACTTCTTGACATCAGCAGGGGTGACACCTTCACCAGTTTTGGGAATGCCGTTCTTGACGACATACCAGAGGTCGACATCAATGGCTTCAAGATGCATACGCATCTTATTCTTCCAGTAGGGATATTCTGTTCCATCGAACATGGGGCAAGCAGCGGAGACTTTGATTATCCCTGCAGTCGACATAGCTGAAACTCCAGGTGGTTAAACCGAATCACACAGAACAAGGGAGTACCTTGCTCTGATACCAATTGAAAGTGCTAGTATCGACTAGAGGGGGGGTTAATAGGCGATTTTTATGAAAGTCTTCAAAACTTAGAAGTTTTGAAGACAAACAACAGAAATGACCTAGTTGATATGCAGCGGAAGATAAACTACCATAAGCAAGCCATAGTCAAATATGCAATGATGTGAAAGTACAGGACTGATAGCAGCTAAGTAGTAAGGATCAGGATGGAAGATAGTGTGAAGCCAATCAACAGTAGTAGTCAAGCAATGAAGTCAAACAGATACACAGATAGGCAGTGAATTCACGAAGACAAACCTAAGTAAAAGATGGAAAGGGATAGAACCAGTCGCTTGTTGAAGACACGGGATTTGTTGGACCAGTTCCAGTTGCTGTGACAACTGTACGTCTGGTTAGGGAGGCTGAGATTTAACTCAGAAGACCGTGTCTTTACCTTATTCCCCTTGAGCTAAGGACACCCAGTCCTCGCCCAATCACTCTGGTAAGTCTTCAAGGTAGACTTCTAAACCTTCACAGACTTCGTTCACCGGCAATCCACAATGACTCTTGGATGCTCAGAACACGACGCCTAACCGGCTGGAGGATTCACAGTCCACAAGTGTAATAAGTCTTCAGATCACACAGACAGAAAGGCTTCAGTGATGCCTAACACTCTTTGGCTCTGGGTGTTTGGGCTTTGTCCTCACAAGGATTTCTCTCTCTCAAATGCTACAAGGTGGGTTGCTCTCAAACGACAAAAGCCATGCACTAACTCTGAGCAGCCACCAATTTATGGTGTAGGGGGTGGGCTATTTATAGCCACAAGGCAACCTGACCTGATTTGTCCGAAATGACCCTGGGTCACTAAGGAACTGACACGTGTTCCAACGGTCAGATTTCAAACACACGCAGCAACTTTACTTGGGCTACAAGCAAAGCTGACTCATCCAGCTCTGGATAAGATTTTCTCTCATTGTCTTCGCTCGAAGACATAGGATTTGGGTTTAGCATCACTTTATTCACTCTGACTTAGTTCACTTGGACCCCACTTAACAGTCGGTGGTTCCTACGACTCAACAAAGAAGAAAAGGAAACAACGAAACCACACAGTCTTCGCGCTCCATAGTCTTCATGCAATGTCTTCTCATGTCATAGTCTTCAAAATGAATATCTTCTCATACCACCATTGTCTTCAATGTCTTCATACATTTTTAGGGGTCATCTCCGGTAGGTAAATCGAATCAATGAGGGACACTACCTGCGTTATCCTGCAATTCTCACAAACGCTTTAGTCCCTCAACCAACTTTGTCGTCAATACTCCAAAACCAACTAGGGGTGGCACTAGATGCACTTACAATCTCCCCCTTTTTGGTGATTGATGACAAACTGGTTGAAGTTTTCAACGGGGATAAAGTATGTGAAATTGTAAAGGATAGGGAATTGTCTTTATAAGTAGCAAGGGCTCCCCCTGAAGATGTGCATATAAGTAATTTTCTTTTGGAATGCAAATGCACATGGCAGGTTGTACTTGTGGAGATCCACTTCAACTTATGAAGATAATTCATCATGCATGAAATGATATAGCAAATAGAATGACATGCATAATGAAAAATGGACGTCTGCAGAATGATCTAAGTGCGGAAGTTATCATCGCACATGCAGAATTTATCATCGCATCACAGTAAAGCAATAAGTAGCAGATGACCATCAAGTTTAGGTGTTACAACTCAAAGAACCAAATGTTTTTAAAAAGTAAGAGTTGTAAGCACGAGGCAAAATATAATGCAACCGCCCATATGAACCCGCTTGAAGACTGTCAACTCATACGCTTCTCCCCTTTTTGTCAGTAAGGACCAAAAAGGTTTGAAGACATAGAGAATCTACTCGTTCTCATGAGCAGGTGAAGCAGCAGGGTTATCGTCGTTGGTTTGGCGGTGCAGATGAACTTGGTGCAGTGTCGATGCGTGCAGTAGTAGGAGGTGGTAAAGTAGCATCACCTTCGTCATCGATCACTCTGGCATTGACAGTTGCCGCGGAGGAAGAATATTCAGAGTCTTCAAGTGATGGAGTGCGGCGTAGGACAGCAGTCCGTGGAGGAGTGGAGTCAAACTGGAATCTTTCATTTAAGCCATCGTCTTGAAGATCTGCTTCATCACTAAGCAGGGTCAAGCTCTTCCATGATCGTCGGCAAGTTTCATGAGCAACAAATGCATTCTTGGTGGCAAGGTTTCGAATGCGATTGACATCAACCAAGAGGCTTTGCATCTGTCTCTTGAGCCAAAAGTGATGTTTATCCTGTTTCTGATGAAGGGCCACAAGAAGTTCTCGGTCATTGAGAACGCGAGAACACTTCCAAGGCCTTTGGGCAATGGTGCTTTCAGTGGCTTCAGTAGGTGCTCGATGAGGCAGACGAGTATTTCCAGCCAATGGATAGATTCGTGTTGCTTCTTGAACACCTACAATGGGTTGAGTGAAGCTTTGGTGCTCGGCATTCTGAAGACAAAGAGTCTTCTTGGCAGGGTCAGAGTATATGGCTTCAACTGACATATCAACCTCTGGTAAAAAGATCAGATGATTGCGAGCAGATGGTTCATAGTTGACAGATGAGTGTCGCTTGATGAGGCGCATGACCCATGGAGCATAAAACTTCAGACCAAACAGATCAGACCCAGAAGGAGCAAGTTGCCTGATGAAGAATTCTTGAGTATTGAAGCTGATGCCATTGAGAATGTAGAAGACCAAAGTCTTCATAGCTCCTTCAAGCTTGGCCGCTGATGAATGTCCTTTGATAGGCCATAGAGTTCGCCTGATAATATGATATATTGTGCGTGGCAGATACTCAAGGTCTTCAACAAAGAACTCTATTGGATATTCAGCGTCAGATGGCAAGGGCTTCATCATGCTCAACATCTGGCTCATGTTGGGTTCTGGCTTATGGAAGATGCTCTCCAATGCATTGCGATGTAGCTGACAATCAGGCTCATATAGCTCGCCAGGAGTGGCTAGCCCTATAAGCTCAATGATGTCAAGAGCTTTGGCTTCATGATGAACGTTTCCGGTCATCCACTCGAGGACCCATGTCTTGATATCTCTGTTATAGCCGCGAATGTGTAGAGTAGCATAGAATTGAAGCAATAGCTCTTCATTCTAGTGTTCTTTGTCTGTCACAAAGTTGAGCAGACCAGCATTACGAAAGACATCAAGTGCTTCTTCTAAGCATGGCAGTCCAGCAATGGCTTCAGTGTCGAGGCGCATATGAGGGAAAATGCGGCCTTGATCATACAGAACACAGGAGTAATAGCTTCGCTGTTGATAGCTCCAAAAACGATCTGATGATATCCTTGGCTTTGAGTAAGGGTTCTTGGTGCTGTCAAAGAAGGTATTGTGGCTTTTGAAGCCATTAGCATTGAAGGACCCTGGTGAGTTTGCAGTACCTGGAAACCTTGGTAGCCTTGGCTTGGGCTTCTGGACCTGAGGCCTATGCTCAACATGATAATCAAATTGAGGTCCAGAGGCAGTAGGCGGAGGTACCAGAATGGGCCATCGAACAGTGGTTAGCTGACCATGGTTGTATGCTTGCTCAACTGTATGGGGCTTGGTGGCGGAACTGGAGCAGGGGCAACAGCTGAGGCTTCAGGCTGCACAACAGGTGCTTCAGGAGCAGTTGCCTCATTAGCTTCAGGTGCAGTGGCCTCATTAGCTTCAGGCACACTGGTTGGTTCAAGCTCCACATTAGCGTCAGCCATGACAATGTCATCGGCTTCATTGTCGTTGGTGGTGGCAGCTTCAACATTTTCAACCTCCTCTTGATGAACAGGAGGGTCGGGCACTGACACGTTCACATCAGGAAAAACTTCTTCAATAACTGGGAGAGTAGGGACACATACGTCTTCTTGATTCTCTTCGGTTGATGCAGCTGGAATGTCTTCAGCAGCTTGGGCTTCAGACATGGAGACATTCATAGTTGGAGTGGGTTCAGAAAATACTTGACGTGCAACAGGTTGGCGTTGCACTTCTCCTTCTGGAACGCTCGACAGAGGGACTTGAGGCCTTTGTCCTTTGCGAAGCCTGCGAAGTGCTGGCAACGCCTTTGGAGATGGAGTTGGCTGGGCCTCAAAATCTTCATCTTCTTCTTGCACGGGTGGTGTAGCTTGTTGTTGTTGTTGGGGAGTACTTGGGGAGTCTTGTTGCTGTGGGTGATCAGCCCACGATGCATCCTGAGCAATTGGCGTCAGAGGACGACCAATGCTGATGAATTCACTGTTCGTAAGAACAGGCGATGATACCATGTTGTGTTCGATCTGAGGAAGAACTCCATCATCTTCAACATTGTCATCATGACCAATGTCTTCAGCAGCGGTGGGTTCAGCTGCTGGTATATCTTCAGCTTCATGAGCCTTTGTGGAAGTAGGCTCATGAACTATCATCCTTCTTTCTTGATGTTCTGACGCAGGGCGAACCACTGAAATGGGTTCAACAACTAAGGGCTCTGTGGGAGAAGCCCTAGTCTTCTTGGTCTTGCGCTTCTTCTTGGAGGGAGCGGCATCAGAGGCTTCAGTATTCTTCCTCTTTCTGGCTTCATCCTCGGCAGCCCTCGTCTTCTTCTATTCTGAAGCGGTTGTGGTGACCTTTGGCTTCGAGACAGTCATGCTGCTTGGGAAGATAATGCGAGGGGCTTCTTGGCTTGAAGGTGCAGGCTGGTCAGCAGGAAGCTTCTTCTTTTTCTTTGCAGCCATCCTGGGGTCAATGCCAGGACGGCCAAGTGACTTGCGCTTCTCAGCCTCATTGTAGGCAAGCACACACTTATCAGCCAAACTCTTCATGCGCTCACGAGAGCCTTGAGGTTCTTGGCGCTTCTTCAGAAAAGCTTCTTTAAGCTCATGCAGCATGACCTTGAAGTTTCTGACGTCTTGAACACTGAGCTTTGCCACATGCTTCTTGAACTGAGCCTTTTCATAGTCAATCTTGTTCTTCAGCTCAACAATGCGCTGAGCGAGAGCTAGCTTAGAAGCAATGGCGCCATTGAAGGCGACACTGAGGCCAATGGGAAGCTGCAAATCTTCAAAGCTGAGATTGGGTGTCGAACCACTCATCAATGAAGTTATGAATGATTGCCACATCAAAGAGAGGAAAGTTGTTGAAGATTTCTGCTTCTTCCTTGCTCTTTATCAGTTGCTCAAGGGCATCATCAGCAAGATCTTCATTGCTGGATAGATCAATGGGTTCTTCACGCAGAATGGCAGCAGGACTCAAGGCTTGATCAGTATGCCTGACAAGTTGTTTTTTCTTCTCCGTCTTCTTGGAGATACGGGATTGATCTTCAGACTGCACACTGGCTTCAGGAGGTGCAGTGGCCAGAGGCTTCGCACGTAAAGCTTTTGGAGGTGCTGATTTAGAAGCCTTTAGCTTCTTTTGCTTCTGCGGCTTCGGAGGAGGAGCTGGGGCTTCATCAGTGTCAGCATCATTATCAGAATGATCTACTCTGGCACCCTGAACCAAGATGTAGGTGATGAGGCCGTCAAGGTTGGAGAAGGGGCCGATGACATTGGGTTCTGCATCACGAGAGCCGTCAGCACGAGGAGCAGAGGGACCAGGGTTGAAGTCTAATCCCAGTGACTTCTTGTTTTCCTTGGCCGAAGCCTTTGCGTGCTGGAAGTTGCACTTGAAGAGAGCATCATCACGACACCAGAGTAATGATGTGGGATCGGCATTCTCAGGTTGAGGTCCACGGACCATGCAAGGATAGAAATCTTGTGCAATAGCTTCAGCTCTGTTCTTGGGTTGAAGACCACGATAGAGAATATCGCCCCAAGGACTCTTGATTGCATTCTTCTCTGCATATTCCTTGGTCAAGAACTTGTACCTGAACCACTCTTCAGCCCAATAGCGTCGAATCCATTGGATTCGTGTCTTGCGCTGATGATATGTCTCTTCAGGATCTGTCTTGTAGAGCTCTGCTAGGTCATCAGGCAGATCTTTGGGTGTTCCTTCTCGGTGCTGTCTACCTCCCTTCCTTGCTGATTTTTCTGCAGCCATGAACTTTAAACTGAATGGCTTCAATATGTTCAATGGATTCAGAGACTTTCGCTTGCTGGTCAAGCAGGAACTGGCTTCAGGAGAATTGATATGATGTTGTAAGTATTCTGCAAACGAATGCAGACTATGAGAACCAAGGGATTCTCCCACGGACATGTACCTGTGACAGCATTAGAGATGCGAGGGAAGGGGAAGAGGTCATATGCATTCTCAGAAGATTTTGAAGATAAATCAGTTTGAAGACATTGACCTCATGATGCGAAGACATTCACTTATATGAGGTGAGTTGGTTCCAGATTTGTACCAATCCATGAATAAGTACAAGTGAGGAATCAAACTAGATAGGAAATCTAAGTGCATAGACTAGGCATTATGAGATGCAGACAGAATAGATCTAACATTGAGTAGGTAGAAACCACTTTCGGTAAATAGGATGAATCTATGAAGAACAAAAAGGTGGTAAAAATAGAGTTATAATTACCGCATGAAGAACTGCTAGATGGGATGAATAGGAGACCGAGCAGTTCAGCCCACCGTGCCCTAACTTGGCAACGGAGGACACCTACGGTGATGGCGGAGAGGACGGCGTCGGAGAAGTCGCGACAGCTAAGCGCTTCGTCGCCGGTGTCGTCGAGAGCTAGCGGTGGCGCTAGGGTTTTGACGAGGTGGAGAGGTGGAATAAGGATTTCTTTACCGCAGGGGACAAGTATTTATAAGTAGGTGAGCGGCACAGCGCAATTACGCTGGTGCCCCTGGCGGTTCACATCAGAGGGGCACGTGGCAAGCATGCAACATACTCAGAGTTGTCCCACGTTCCCACGCCCGCCAGGCATGTCGTAGAGTTGTTCCGGATTCTCCGAATTTCAACAATAAAGATAAGTCATTTAAAACAAATTCAATGTTTGTCTCTTTGCCTTCTGCTGACTAGGACGCAGAGAAGACATTCGATAGTTTCAATAGAATGCATATGATTTGGACAGATAGAGTTTGAGATAGAAAGCATAGAGAGGTTAGGGTCCGATCACATTCACTTAGTTCAAAAGATTCAACTTGAATACATAGCTATAAGTGAATGCTATAGAGGACAGAACGCTAGTATATATATATGCAATCAAATCATCATAGCGCAGAAAATCATGAAGATAAATTGAAACTGAAGACAAACCAAATGCGAAGTCTTTGCAAAAGTAACGCCATGAGTGAAACACTTCAAACAGAGAAATTTGGTGGTGGCGTTACCCATCGTATAGGAAGTATTTGACCCAGACACGGCGCACAATTATCATGGCGCTCCGAAGTCAAATTCCATGTTAATGTATTCACACTCAGAGTGTAAATCTTCATTGATTGAAGATATACATTACTTTGTGTGTTGCACATCTAAGTCATCAACATGCATAAGTGTTAGGATGTGTGCCTGATCACAGGACATTAGAGGATTCCAAGATATTTAGCTCACACCGTAACTTGCAAAACCTTTTCTCATCCAAGGGCTTTGTGAAAATATCTGCAAGTTGCTCTTCAGTGTTGACGTGAATGATATCGATATCTTTCTTCATGACATGATCTCTGAGAAAGTGATGACGAATTTCAATGTGCTTTGTCTTCGAGTGTTGGACTGGATTGTTGGCTATCTTGATGGCACTCTCGTTATCGCAAAAGAGAGGTACTTGTTTTAGGTTGATGCCATAGTCCTTGAGAGTTTGCTTCATCCATAGAAGCTGAGCACAACAGGATCCAGTAGCAATGTATTCAGATTCAGCAGTTGAGAGTGATACACAATTCTGCTTCTTTGAAGACCAACAGACAAGTGATCGACCAAGAAAGTGACATGTGCCTAATGTAGACTTGCGATCCACCTTGTCACCAGCATAATCAGCATCCGAGAATCCAACCAAATCAAATTTTGAGCCCTTGGGATACCATAATCCGAGTGTTGGGGTGTAAGCCAAATATTGAAGAATTTTCTTCACAGCTAAGTGATGCGATTCCTTTGGTGCCACTTGGAATCGAGCACACATGCAAACACTAAGCATAATATCTGGCCTAGATGCACATAGATAAAGTAAAGAACCAATCATTGAGCGGTATACCTTTTGATCGAACTCTTTACCATTGTCGTCGGGACCAAGATGGTGTTTGGCTAGCATTGGCGTCGTATAAACTTTGCAGTCTTCCATTCCAAACTTCTTCAGACAATATTTGAGGTATTTTTCTTGAGATATGAAGATGCCATTTCTTTGTTGACGAATTTGAAGACCAAGGAAGAACTTCAGCCTTGTAAAGAATTATATGAACCCATGTGTATCTTGAGTAGTCATCAACAATGACGAAGCCATAGAGACAGGCAGTTGTTGTGAGGGTGGAGTAGTGAGTAGGTCCAAATAAGTACATGTGTAGCAGCTCGAAGGGTTGAGATGCTGTCATATTGTCTTCGAGGGGTGCTTTGCCCTTGTCATCTTTCCAGCTTCACAGGCACCACACAGATGATCCTTCTTGAACTTGACATCTTCGATGCCAAGGACATGCTTCTTCTTGACAAGTGAGTGTAAGTTCCTCATGCCAGCATGTCTTAGCCTTCGATGCCAGAGCCAGCATTCTGAAGCTTTTGTGAGAAGACATACGGCATGTGGACCTGCTAAGAAATCTACCATGTATAGATCATCTTTTCGATACCCTTCAAAGACTAGAGATTTGTTAGATTCCATTAGTACAAGGCAACGATATTTTCCGAATATCACAATCATGTTTAGGTCACAAAGCATTGAGACAGACATTAAGTTGAAACCAAGGGATTCAACAAGCATCACTTTATCCATGTGTTGATCCTTTGAGATTGCAACTCTACCTAGACCCAATACCTTGCTTTTACCAGTGTCAGCAAATGTGATGTGACTCTTGTCGGATGGACGTAAGGTTGAGTCCATGAGAAGACTTCGATCACCAGTCATATGATTTGTGCATCCACTGTCCATAATCCATTCTGAAGCTTTTGGTGATGTACCCTACAGTACAGTTAGGAGGATAGGCTTCACAAGAGTGTTGTGAAGAAGAAGCATTTGGCACATATAGGGATTGTCACAGCTTATATCAAAGTTAGGACATATAGTATGACTAATAAGCGATTTAGATGTGAAGTATATAGAATGACATTTTATCATGCATCCTAAATGTGTTTTAGGTCCCCAACAATAGTATCGGACGCCATTGATTGCTGGCTGGAGACCGTATTCTGCAAAAGAGAGTTAGTTCTTCTTTGCCACCCACATTTTTAGGGGTGGCTTAGAAGCAATGAGTCTAAGTGCAGCATATGAGAATTTTGGCTTTGGAGCCCTAGCAAATAGCCTTGCAGGAGATGAATGATACTCATATGAATAAGCAGAAAAGTTCTTAGTCCTATGAACATAGCGGTTCGAAGATACACGCTCATATTCATAAGTCTGAGCCTGATTTCCCTGCAAAACATTGGCGTTAGGGTGACTCAGGTGAGTCTTGTATCTGTATGAAGCCTTTGGGCCATGTGAAGCTATAGGTCTGGGGTTTGTCTTCTTCCTTGGTGGTGTCATGATGAAATTCACAGTAAGATTCTCAATGTACTGCTTAGGTACCCAGATCTTCTTCATAGGAGGTCCATTCCTGAAGTTAGTACCAATGTACCTGGCAAACACTTAACCATTCTGATTCTTGAACAGTTTATAGTTTGCATTAAAGGATTCATCAATGATAATAGGATTAGCACAGGTAAAGCCAGATAAAGTGGACGGATCTACTGAAGGTTCCTTTGCAGCAACCCATGTGGTTTTGGAGTACTGCTCAGGCTTCCAGTATGAGCCATCAACATTCATTTTCCTCTCGAACCCAACACCCTCTTTCCTAGGGTTTCGGTTCAGAATCTGCTTTTTGAGGACATCGCAGAGTGTCTGATGTCCCTTCAAATGTTTCAAGCAATGTCTTCAACATATCATTTTCATCAGCAATAGTAGTGGTATCCTCCGCAGAGGGGTTAGTAACCACATCAGCAGGTGAAGACAATGAAACAGTAGCAGCAATGGAACATTCAGCCACAGATGTAGTGTTATCACGCTCAATGCATTTTAGACATGGTGGTTCAAATCCATCCTGAGCGGGACTGATCTGTTGAGCGCGAAGTGACTCATTCACTTTTTGAAGATCTTCATGAGCTGCTCTCAATTTCTCAAGCTCTTGTTTCCTTTGAAGATAATCATAGGAGAGCCTTTCATAAGTAGTTGAGAGCGTTTCATGACGACCTTCAAGTTCTTGGTACTTAGCATGAAGATTTTTTATGTCTTCAAGTAAGGACTCTGAACGTGTCATTTCCGCGTCCAACAGGTCATCGCTTTTGTCTAACAGTTTTTGGGTATGTTCCATAGCCTTTTGTTGTTCAGTTGCAATTTTAGCAAGTGTTTTGTAGCTTGGTTTGGATTCACAATCAGAGTCATCTTCACTTGATGTATGAAAGTAAGCATCACGTGATTTTACCTTGGCACCACGTGCCATGAAGCAGTAGGTGGGAGTAGGATCGTCTTTGTCATCAGCTTCAGCGTTGGTGTGGAAGTCACTATCTTCAGTGTTGAAGATGGACTTGGCAACATAGGCTGTGGCTAGAGCCAGACTTGCTACGCCAGGGTCAGACTCCTCTCCAGACTCCACCTCCGCCTCCTTAGAAGCAGCCTCCTCCTCTGAATCCATTTCCTTGCTAACAAAAGCACGAGCCTTGCCAGATGAGCTCTTCTTGTATGATGAAGACTTGGAAGAAGACTTTGAGGATTTCTTCTTCTTCTTATCATCAGAATCATATTCCTTGCTCTTCTTCTTCTTCTTCTCATTGTCCCACTGTGGACACTCAGATATGTAGTGACCAGGTTTCTTGCACTTGTGGCAGGTTATCTTCTTGTGATCATGGGTGGAAGCTTCATCATTCCTTGAGCTGGATCGTGAAGACTTTCTGAAGCCTTTCTTCTTAGTGAATTTCTGGAACTTCTTCACAAGCATAGCAAGTCCCTTTCCAATGTCTTCAGGATCTTCAGAACTGCAGTCAGATTCTTCTTCAGATGAGGAAACAACTTTTGCCTTCAAAGCGCGAGTTCGGCCATAGTTTGGGCCATAGATATCTCTTTTCTCAGATAGCTGGAACTCATGTGTGTTGAGCCTCTCAAGTATATCAGACGGATCGAGTGTCTTGAAGTCAGGACGTTCTTGTATCATGAGGGCAAGGGTGTCAAAGGAGCTGTCGAGTGATCTCGGTAGTGTCTTGACGATTTCATGCTTGGTGATATCAGTTGCGCCAAGAGCATGAAGTTCATTTGTCATGTCAGTGAGGCGATCGAATGTGAGCTGGACATTTTCATTGTCGTTTCTCTTGAAGCGGTTGATGAGGTTGTGAAGAACACTGATTCTTTGATCTCTCTGGGTTGATACGCCTTCATTGACCTTGGATAGCCAGTCCTAGACTAGTTTCGATATTTCCAGAGCACTCACACGGCCATACTTTCCTTTGGTCAGATGACCACAGATAATGTTCTTGGTAGTAGAGTCCAGTTGAATGAACTTCTTGACATCAGCAGGGGTGACACCTTCACCAGTTTTGGAAATGCCGTTCTTGACGACATACCAGAGGTCGACATCAATGGCTTCAAGATGCATACGCATCTTATTCTTCCAGTAGGGATATTCTGTTCCATCGAACACGGGGCAAGCAGCGGAGACTATGATTATCCTTGCAGTCGACATAGCTGAAACTCCAGGTGGTTAAACCGAATCACACAGAACAAGGGAGTACCTTGCTCTGATACCAATTGAAAGTGCTAGTATCGACTAGAGGGGGGGGGGGTGAATAGGCGATTTTTATGAAAGTCTTCAAAACTTAGAAGTTTCGAACACAAACAATAGAAATGACCTAGTTGATATGCAGCGGAAGATAAACTACCATAAGCAAGCCATAGTCAAATATGTAATTATGTGAAAGTACAGGACTGATAGCAGCTAAGTAGTAAGGATTAGGATGGAAGATAGTGTGAAGCCAATCAACAGTAGTAGTCAAGCAATGAAGTCAAACAGATACACAGATAGGCAGTGACTTCACGAAGACAAACTTAAGTAAAGGATGGAAAGGGATAGAACCAGTCGCTTGTTGAAGACACGGGATTTGTTGGACCAGTTCCAGTTGCTGTGACAACTGTACATCTGGTTAGGGAGGCTGAGATTTAACTCAGAAGACCGTGTCTTCACCTTATTCCCCTTGAGCTAAGGACACCCAGTCCTCGCCCAATCACTCTGGTAAGTCTTCAAGGTAGACTTCCAAACCTTCACAGACTTCGTTCACCGGCAATCCACAATGACTCTTGGATGCTCAGAACACGACGCCTAATCGGCTGGAGGATTCACAGTCCTCAAGTGTAATAAGTCTTCAGGTCACACAGACAGAAAGACTTCAGTGATGCCTAACACTCTTTGGCTCTGGGTGTTTGGGCTTTGTCCTCGCAAGGATTTCTCTCTCTCAAATGCTTTGAGGTGGGTTGCTCTCAAACGAAAAAAGCCGTGCACTAACTCTGAGCAGCCACCAATTTATGGTGTAGGGGGTGGGATATTTATAGCCACAAGGCAACCCAACCTGATTTGTCCGAAATGACCCTGGGTCACTAAGGAACTGACACGTGTTCCAACGGTCAGATTTCAAACACACGCGGCAACTTTACTTGGGCTACAAGCAAAGCTGACTCATCCAGCTCTGGATAAGATTTGCTCTCATTGTCTTCGCTTGAAGACATAGGATTTGGGTTGAGCATCACTTCAGTCACTCTGACTTAGTTCACTTGGACCCCACTTAACAGTACAGTGGTTCCTATGACTCAACAGAGAAGAAAAGGAAACAACGAAACCACACAGTCTTCGTGCTCCATAGTCTTCATGCAATGTCTTCTCATGTCATAGTCTTCAATATGAATATCTTCTCATACCACCATTGTCTTCAATGTCTTCATACATTTTTAGGGGTCATCTCCGGTAGGTAAACCGAATCAATGAGGGACACTACCTGCGTTATCCTGCAATTCTCACAAATGCATTAGTCCCTCAACCAAATTTGTCGTCAATACTCCAAAACCAACTAGGGGTGGCACTAGATGCACTTACACAGCTCCTCATCAACTTCTCCAACAAAGAGTACACACCCATGGACGAGCACATGGAGGCATACCTAGAAGAGGTACGCAAAATGGAGAAATGGTTCTTAGGCTTGGAACTATAGCACGTGCCACGAGGAACGAATAAGGAGGCGGACGACATTGCTACGAGGGTCTTTCTATGTCTTGAGCTTGCGTTGGTTTTCCTTGAAGAGGAAAGGCTGATGTAGCAATAGTAGCGTAAGTATTTCCCTCAGTTTTGAGAACCAAGGTATCAATCCAGTAGGAAGCTCCTCAAAAGTCCCACACACCTACACAAACAAACAAAGAACTCACAACCAACGCAATAAAGGGGTTGTCAATCCCTTCACGGCCACTTGCGAAAGTGATAATAGAGATAGTATCATAAGATAAATATATTTTTGGTATTTTATAATATAGATGCAAAAAGTAAAGATGCAAATAAAAGTAGATTGGAAGCAAAGATGATAAAAGATAGACCCGGGGGCCATAGGTTTCACTAGTGGCTTCTCCCAAGATAGCATAAGTAATACGGTGGGTGAACAAATTACTGTCGAGCAATTGATAGAAAAGCGAATAATTATGAGATTATCTAGGCATGATCATGTATATAGGCATCACGTCCGCGACAAGTAGACCGACTCCTGCCTGCATCTACTACTATTACTCCACACATCGACCGACTCCTGCCTGCATCTAGAGTATTAAGTTCACAAGAACAGAGTAACGCATTAAGCAAGATGACATGATGTAGAGGGATAAACTCATGCAATATGATATAAACCCCATCTTTTTATCCTCGATGGCAACAATACAATACGTGCCTTGCAACCCCTACTGTCACTGGGTAAGGACACCGCAAGATTGAACCCAAAGCTAAGAACTTCTCCCATGGCAAGAAAGATCAATCTAGTAGGCCAAACCAAACTGATAATTCGAAGAGACTTGCAAAGATAACTCAATCATATATAAAAGAATTCAGAGGAGATTCCAATATTTCTCATAGATAAACTTGATCATAAAGCCACAATTCGTCGGATCTCGACAAACACACCACAAAAAGAGATTACATCGAATAGATCTCCACAAGAGAGGGGGAGAACATTGTATTGAGATCCAAAAAGAGAGAAGAAGCCATCTATCTAAAAACTATGGACCTGAAGGTCTGTGGTAAACTACTCACAACTCATCGGAGGGGCTATGGTGTTGATGTAGAAGCCCTCCATGGTCGATTCCCCCTCCGGCAGAGCGCCGGCGAAGGCTCCAAGATGGTATCTCACGGATACAGAAGGTTACGGCGGTGGAAATTGTGTTTCGGTGGCTCCCTGGATGTTTTTGGGGTACGTAGGCTTATATAGGAGGAAGAAGTATGTCGGTGGCCTCTAGTGGGGCCCACGAGACAGGGGGCGCGCCCTACGGGGGCGCCCTACCCTCTCATGGCCGCCTCGGCTGCTTCTTGACTTGCACTCCAAGTCCTCTGGATCACATTCGTTCCAAAAATCACGCTCCCGAACGCTTCATTCCGTTTGGACTCCGTTTGATATTCCTTTTCTTCAAAATACTGAAATAGGCAAAAAAAATAGCAATACAGGTTGGGCCTCCAGTTAGTAGGTTAGTCCAAAAAATGATATAAATGTGTAATATAAAGCCCATAAACATCCAAAAGGGGTAATATAATAGCATGGAACAATCAAAAATTATGGATACATTGGAGACGTATCAAGCATCCCCAAGCTTAATTCCTGCTCGTCCTCGAGTAGGTAAATGACAAAAAAAGAAATTTTTGATGTGGAATGCTACCTAGCATAATTCTCAACGTAATTTTCTTTATTGTGGCATGAATGTTCAGATCCAAATGATACAAAATAAAAGTTCATATTAACATGAAAATGGTGATACTTCAAGCATACTAATCAAAGTAATCATGTCTTCTCAAAATAATATGTCCAAAGAAAGTTATCCCTACAAAATCATATAGTCTGGCTGTTGCTCTATCTTCACCACACAAAGTATTTAATCATGCATAACCCCAATGACAAGCCAAGCAATTGTTTCATACTTTAATAATCTCAAACTCTTTCAACTTTCACGCAATACATGAGCGTGAGCCATGGACATAGCACTATATGTGGAATAGAACGGTGGTTGTGGAGAAGACAAATAGGAGAAGATAGTCTCACATCAACTAGGCGTATCAACGGGCTATGGAGATGACCATTAATAGATATCAATGTGAGTGAGTAGGGATTGCCATGCAACGGATGCACTAGAGCTATAAATATATGAAAGCTCAACAAAAGAAAATAAGTGGGTGTGCATCCAACTTGCTTGCTCACGAAGACCTAGGGCATTTTGAGGAAGCCCATCATTGGAATATACAAGCCAAGTTCTATAATGAAAAATTCCCACTAGTATATGAAAGTGACAACATATGAGACTCTCTATCATGAAGATCATGGTGCTACTTTGAAGCACAAGTGTGGAAAAGGAGATAGTAGCATTGTCCCTTCTCTCTTTTTCTCTCATTTTATTTTTCTCCTTTTCTCTTTTTTTCCTTTGGCCTTTCTTTTTTTCCTTTTTTTTCTTTTTGTAAAGTCCGAAGTCTCATCCCGACTTGTGGGGGAATCATAGCCTTCATCATTCTTTCCTCACTAGGACAATGCTCTAATAATGACGATCATCACACTTTTATGGATTTACAACTCAAGAATTACAACTCAAAGCTAGAACAAGATATGACTCTATATGAATGCCTCCGGCGGTGTACCGAGATATGCAATGAATCAAGAGCGACATGTATGAAAATTATGAAGGTGGCCTTGCCACAAATACAATGTCAACTACAAGATCATGCAAAGAGCAATATGACAAAAGTAATGCATGTCATATGAACGGAACGGTGGAAAGTTGCATGGCAATATATCTCGGAATGGCTATGGAAATGCCATAATAGGTAGGTATGGTGGCTGTTTTGAGGAAGTTATATGGTGGATGTATGGTACCGGCGAAAGTTGCGCGGCACAAGAGAGGCTAGCAATGGTGGAAGGGTGAGGGTGCGTATAATCCATGGACTCAACATTAGTTAAAAGAACTCATATACTTGTTACAAAAATTTAGAAGTCATCAAAAATCAAAGTACTACGGGCATGCTCCTAGGGGGATAGATTGGTAGGAAAATACCATCGCTCGTCCCCGACCACCACTCATAAGGAAGACAATCAATAAATAAAATTGTGCTCCAACTTCATCACAAAGCGGTTCACCATACGTGCATGCTACGGGAATCACAAGCCTCAACACGAGTATTTTTCATGATCACCTCAACTAGCATGACTCTAATATCACTACCTCCATATCTCAAAACAATTATCAAGCATCAAATTGATCATAGCATCCAATTCCTTTCTATGATAGTTTTTATTATACCCAACTTGGATGCTCATCATTCTAGGACCAACTTTGTAACCATAGCAAATACCATGCTGTTCTAAAAGACTCTCAAAATAATATAAGTGAAGCATGTGAGACTAGCAATTTCTTCAAAATTAAGTCACCACCGTGCTCTAAAAGATATAAGTGAAGCACTAGAGAAAAAACTATCAAGCTCAACAGATATAAGTGAAGCACATAGAGTATTCTAGCAAATTCTAATCAAGTAGGCTTCTCCCAAAAGGTGTGTACAGCAAGGATGATTGTGGTAAACTAAATATCAAAGAATAATATAATACACGACGCTCCAAGCAAAACACATATCATGTGGCGAATAAAAATATAGCTCCAAGTAAAGTACCAATGAACGAAGACGAAAGAGAGGATGCCTTCCCGGGGCATCCCCAAGCTTAGGCTTTTGGCTATCCTTGAATATCTTGGGGTGCCATGGGCATCCCCAAGCTTAGGCTCTTGCCACTCCTTATTCCATAGTCCATAAAAGCTTTACCTAAAACTTGAAAACTTCATAACACAAAACTCAACAGGAAATCTTATAAGCTCCGTTAGTGAAAGAAAACAAAACCACCACATAAGGTACTGTAATTAAATCATTCTTTATTTATTTTGGTGTTAAACCTACTTTATTCCAACTTCTCTATGGTTTATAAACTATTTTACTAGCCATAGATGCATCAAAATAAGTAAACAACACACGAAAAACAGAATCTGTCAAAAACAGAACAGTCTGTAGCAATATGTAACTAACGCAAACTTCTGGAACTCTTAAAATCGTACCAAAATAGGAAGTCCTGGAAAATTTGTCTATTTATCATCAGAAAAAAGAATCATCGCAAAATCACGTTTCTGTGATTTAACAAAACTAAATTCGTGCGTGCGAACTTCTGTTTTTCAGCAGAATCAAATTAACTATCATCATAGGTTATCCTATACGTTCTACTTGGCACAAACACTAATTAGAAGATAAAAACACATCTAAACAGGAGGTAGATGCAAGATTTATTACTAAACAGGAACAAAAACAAAAAACACAAAGAAAATTGGGTTGCCTCCCAACTAGCGCTATCATTTAACGCCACTAGCTAGGCATAAAAGCGAAGATAGATCTAAGTAGTGCCATCTTTGGTACTAATTTCATAAGTAGCTCGCATGATAGATTCAAAAGGTAATTTGACTTTCTTTCTTGGAAAGTGCTCCATGCCTTTCTTTAATGGAAATTGGAATCTAATATTCCCTTCCTTCATATCAATAATCGCGCCAATTGTTCTAAGGAAAGGTCTACCAAGAATAATAGGGCAAGAAAGATTGCAATCTATATCAAGAACGATAAAATCTACGGGCACCAAATTTCTATTTGCAACAATGAGAACATCATTGATCCTTCCCATTGGCTTTTTAATGGTGGAATCCGCAAGGTGCAAATTTAAAGAGCAATTATCAAGAATATCACATAAAATTTTCGGAATCGTGGAAACAACTAGCACCCAAATCACACAAAGCAAAACACTCATGATCTTTAATTCTAATCTTCATAGTAGGTTCCCACTCGTCATTAAGTTTTCTAGGTATAGAAACTTCCAAATTAAGTTTTTCATCATAAGATTGCATTAAGGCATCAACGGTATGTTTGGTAAAAGCTTTATTTTGACTATAAGCATGAGGAAAATTAACAACGGATTGCAACAAGGAAATACAACTTTCTAAAGAACAATTATCATAATCAAATTCCTTGAAATCCAAGATAGTGGGTTCAATGCTATCTAAAGTCATGACCTCTCGAATCCACTTTTACCAAATTTAGCATCAAGATATAAAAACTCCGAATTCTTGGGACGCCTTCTAGGTAAAGTAGACTCATCTTCAGTCCCATAATTATAAAGATTCATATTGCAAAACAAAGATCTAATAGGGGACGCATCAATAACTTTAAGATCCTCATCATTATTTTCATCTAACTTTTCTGGTTTGGCGGCCATCTTATTGACTAAAGTGGCTTGCTTGTCAGAAATTTTGGCTATAGCATTTTCAAGACGGGCAATTTGAGAGTTCACACCATAAAATTCTTTATTCATATCATCAAGCTCTTTGTTCGTAAACCCCAAAAAACCTTTTTGTTCTTTAAGCTCTTTTCTGAAGAAATTATTATTCTCAAATTGCAAATTCATAAAGCTTCTAATATTTGATTCAATGTCTTCCATCCTTGTAAGAAGGTGGTCGGTACTCTTAGGCAAAGCCATAAGGACAAACAAGCACACAAGCAAACAGAAAAAGGCAAGCGAAAAAGAGAGGAGAAGATTGGGAAAGAGAGGGCCAATAAAATGGCAAGGGTGAAGTGGGGGAGAGGAAAACATGAGGCAAATGGCAAATAATGTAAATGCGAGGGAGATGAGTTTGTCATGGGTACTTGGTATGTCTTGACTTGACCGAAGACCTCCCCGACAATGGCGCCAGAAATCCTTCTTGCTATGTCTTGAGCTTGTGTTGGTTTTCCTTGAAGAGGAAAGGGTGATGCAGCAGTAGTAGCGTAAGTATTTCCTTCAGTTTTTGAGAACCAAGGTATCAATCCAGTAGGAGGCTCCTCAAAAGTCCCACGCGCCTACACAAACAAACAAAGAACTCGCAACCAACACAATAAAGGGGTTGTCAATCCCTTCACGACCACTTGCGAAAGTGAGATCTAATAGAGATAGTATGATAAGATAAATATATTTTTGGTATTTTATAATATAGATGCAAAAAGTTAAGATGCAAATAAAAGTAGATTGGAAGCAAAGATGATAAAAGATAGACCCCGGGGCCATAGGTTTCACTAGTGGCTTCTCTCAAGATAGCATAAGTAATACGGTGGATGAACAAATTACTGTCGAGCAATTGATAGAAAAGCGAATAATTATGAGATTATCTGGGCATGATCATGTATATAGGCATCACGTCCGCGACAAGTAGACCGACTCCTGCCTGCATCTACTACTATTACTCCACACATCGACCGACTCCTGCCTGCATCTAGAGTATTAAGTTCACAAGAACAGAGTAACACATTAAGCAAGATGACATGATGTAGAGGGATAAACTCATGCAATATGATATAAACCCCATCTTTTTATCCTCGATGGCAACAATACAATACGTGCCTTGCAACCCCTGCTGTCACTGGGTAAGGACACCGCAAGATTGAACCCAAAGCTAAGCACTTCTCCCATGTCAAGAAAGATCAATCTAGTAGGCCAAACCAAATTGATAATTCGAAGAGACTTGCAAAGATAACTCAATCATACATAAAAGAATTCATAGGAGATTCAAATATTTCTCATAGATAAACTTGACCATAAACCCACAATTCATCGGATCTCTACAAACACACCGCAAAAAGAGTTTACATCGAATAGATCTCCACAAGAGAGGGGGAGAACATTGTATTGAGATCCAAAAAGAGAGAAGAAGCCATCTAGCTAATAACTATGGACCCGAAGGTCTGTGGTAAACTACTCACAACTCATCGAAGGGGCTATGGTGTTGATGTAGAAGCCCTCCATGGTCGATTCCCCCTCCGGCAGAGCACCGGCGAAGGCTCCAACATGGTATCTCGCGGATACAGTAGGTTGCAGCGGTGGAAATTGTGTTTCGGTGGCTCCCTGGGTGTTTTCGGGGTACGTAGGCTTATATAGGAGGAAGAAGTACGTCAGTGGCTGCTCGTGGGGCCCATGAGACAGGGGGCGTGCCCTACCCTCTCGTGGCCGCCTCGGCTGCTTCTTGACTTGCACTCCAAGCCTCTGGATCACGTTCATTCCAAAAATCATGCTCCCGAAGGTTTCATTCCGTTTGGACTCTGTTTGATATTCCTTTTCTTCGAAATACTGAAATAGGCAAAAAAAACAGCAATACGGGCTGGGCCTCCGGTTATTAGGTTAGTCCCAAAAATGATATAAATGTGTAAAATAAAGCCCATAAACATCCAAAAGGGGTAATATAATAGCATGGAACAATCAAAAATTATAGATACGTTGGAGACGTATCAGGCGTCTCGAAGGCTCCCTCGGGAGCTAGGGGTGTTTGAAGAGCGGCTCTTCAAGCCGTCGGCGGCTCCCCCACCGCGGCTCCATGTAACGCCCCGGATTCGATGCGCCAGTTGTCTGCCAGTTATTCGCCATTGTTGCCATGTCATTTGCTTGCGTGTTGCATTTTATCACGTCATCATGTGCATTTCATTTTGCATACGTGTTCGTCTCATGCATCCGAGCATTTTCCCCGTTGTCCATTTTGCAATCCGGCGCTCCTATGCCCTCCGGCATTCCCCTTTTGTCTCTCGTTGTGAGCGGGTGTTAAACATTCTCGGAATGGACCGAGTCTTGCCAAGTGGCCTTGGTATAGCACCGGTAGACCGCCTGTCAAGTTTCGTGCCATTTGGAGGTCGTTTGATACTCCAATGGTTAACCGGGCAACCGTAAATCCCCTTTCGTCTTGCAGCCCAACACCCTTTCAAACTGGCCCAAAACCCATCAAACTCCCCTCCATGCTCTCGGTCGTTCGATCACGATTGTGTGGGCGAAAACCGCTCCTCATTTGGACTCTCCTAGCTCCCTCTACCTATAAATATGTGGCCTCCCCCGAAAAATCGCAGACGAAACCCTAGCCCCTCTCCTCGCGCCGCCGGACACGTCCGCCCGAACCGGACATGTCCGCCGGACACCTCACCCCGACCAATCACAATGCGCCACGTCGCCCCCGCCGCCACTCCTGCCCAATCCCACCGCGCCACCTGGCCTCCCGCGCCCTCCCCGCTGCCGCGGCCCGCGGAGCCCATCCGGGGCCCG